>NC_092333.1:32477500-33077500 GCF_046630445.1 Rutidosis leptorrhynchoides | reverse complement strand
GGATTTGGGTACCAAAATTTGGAGATATGAGAGAAATGGTACTTAGAGAAGCTCATAAAACCAGATACTCAATACATCCTGGAACGGGGAAGATGTACAAGGATCTCAAGAAACATTTTTGGTGGCCGGGTATGAAAGCCGATGTTGCTAAATACGTAGGAGAATGTTTGACGTGTTCTAAGGTCAAAGCTGAGCATCAGAAACCATCAGGTCTACTTCAACAACCCGAAATCCCGGAATGGAAATGGGAAAACATTACCATGGATTTCATCACTAAATTGCCAAGGACTGCAAGTGGTTTTGATACTATTTGGGTAATAGTTGATCGTCTCACCAAATCAGTACACTTCCTGCCAATAAGAGAAGATGACAAGATGGAGAAGTTAGCACGACTGTATTTGAAGGAAGTCGTCTCCAGACATGGAATACATATCTCTATTATCTCTGATAGGGATGACAGATTTATTTCAAGACTCTGGCAGACATTACATCAAGCATTAGGAACTCGTCTAGACATGAGTACTGCCTATCATCCACAAACTGATGGGCAGAGCGAAAGGACGATACAAACGCTTGAAGACATGCTACGAGCATGTGTTATTGATTTCGGAAACAGTTGGGATCGACATCTACCGTTAGCAGAATTTTCCTACAACAACAGCTACCATTCAAGCATTGAGATGTCGCCGTTTGAAGCACTTTATGGTAGAAAGTGCAGGTCTCCGATTTGTTGGAGTGAAGTTAGGGATAGACAGATTACGGGTCCGGAGATTATACAAGAAACTACCGAGAAGATCATCCAAATTCAACAATGGTTGAAAACCGCCCAAAGTCGACAAAAGAGCTACGCTGACATTAAAAGAAAAGATATAGAATTTGAAATTGGAGAGATGGTCATGCTTAAAGTTGCACCTTGGAAAGGCGTTGTTCAATTTGGTAAACGAGGGAAATTAAATCCAAGGATATTGGACCATTCAAGATTATTGATCGTGTCGGACCAGTAGCTTACCGACTTGAGTTACCTCAACAACTCGCGGCTGTACATAACACTTTCCACGTCTCGAATTTGAAGAAATGTTTTGCTAAATAAGATCTCACTATTCCGTTAGATGAAATCCAAATCAACGAAAAACTTCAATTCATCGAAGAACCCGTCGAAATAATGGATCGTGAGGTTAAAAGACTTAAGCAAAACAAGATACCAATTGTTAAGGTTCGATGGAATGCTTGTAGAGGACCCGAGTTCACCTGGGAGCGTGAAGATCAGATGAAGAAGAAATACCCGCATCTATTTCCAGAAGATTCGTCAACACCTTCAACAGCTTAAAATTTCGGGACGAAATTTATTTAACGGGTAGGTACTGTAGTGACCCGAACTTTTCCATGTTTATATATATTAATTGAGATTGATATTTACATGATTAAATGTTTCCAACATGTTAAGCAATCAAACTTGTTAAGACTTGATTAATTGAAATATGTTTCATATAGACAATTGACCTCCCAAGTTGACCGGTGATTCACGAACGTTAAAACTTGTAAAAACTATATGATGACATATATATGGATATATATATATATATATATATATATATATATATATATATATATATATATATATATATATATATATATATATATATATATATATATATAGTTAATATGATACTATGATAAGTAAACATATCATTAAGTATATTAACAATGAACTACATATGTAAAAACAAGACTACTAACTTAATGATTTTTAAACGAGACATATATGTAACGATTATCGTTGTAAAGACATTTAATGGATATATATCATATTAAGAGATATTCATACATGATAATATCATGATAATATAATAATTTAAAATCTCATTTGATATTATAAACATTGGGTTAACAACATTTAACAAGATCGTTAACCTAAAGGTTTCAAAACAACACTTACATGTAACGACTAACGATGACTTAACGACTCAGTTAAAATGTATATACATGTAGTGTTTTAATATGTATTCATACACTTTTGAAAGACTTCAAGACACTTATCAAAATACTTCTACTTAACAAAAATGCTTACAATTACATCCTCGTTCAGTTTCATCAACAATTCTACTCGTATGCACCCGTATTCGTACTCGTACAATACACAGCTTTTAGATGTATGTACTATTGGTATATACACTCCAATGATCAGCTCTTAGCAGCCCATGTGAGTCACCTAACACATGTGGGAACCATCATTTGGCAACTAGCATGAAATATCTCATAAAATTACAAAAATATGAGTAATCATTCATGACTTATTTACATGAAAACAAAATTACATATCCTTTATATCTAATCCATACACCAACGACCAAAAACACCTACAAACACTTTCATTCTTCAATTTTCTTCATCTAATTGATCTCTCTCAAGTTCTATCTTCAAGTTCTAAGTGTTCTTCATAAATTCTACAAGTTCTAGTTACATAAAATCAAGAATACTTTCAAGTTTGCTAGCTCACTTCCAATCTTGTAAGGTGATCATCCAACCTCAAGAAATCTTTGTTTCTTACATTAGGTTATCATTCTAATACAAGGTAATAATCATATTCAAACTTTGGTTCAATTTCTATAACTATAACAATCTTATTTCAAGTGATGATCTTACTTGAACTTGTTTTCGTGTCATGATTCTGCTTCAAGAACTTCGAGCCATCCAAAGATCCGTTGAAGCTAGATCTATTTTTATCTTTTCCAGTAGGTTTATCCAAGGAACTTAAGGTAGTAATGATGTTCATAACATCATTCGATTCATACATATAAAGCTATCTTATTCGAAGGTTTAAACTTGTAATCACTAGAACATAGTTTAGTTAATTCTAAACTTGTTCGCAAACAAAAGTTAATCCTTCTAACTTGACTTTTAAAATCAACTAAACACATGTTCTATATCTATATTATATGCTAACTTAATGATTTAAAACCTGGAAACACGAAAAACACCGTAAAACCGGATTTACGCCGTCGTAGTAACACCGCGGGCTGTTTTGGGTTAGTTAATTAAAAACTATGATAAACTTTGATTTAAAAGATGTTATTCTGAGAAAATGATTTTTATTATGAACATGAAACTATATCCAAAAATTATGGTTAAACTCAAAGTGGAAGTATGTTTTCTAAAATGGTCATCTAGACGTCGTTCTTTCGACTGAAATGACTACCTTTACAAAAACGACTTGTAACTTATTTTTCTGACTATAAACCTATACTTTTTCTGTTTAGATTCATAAAATAGAGTTCAATATGAAACCATAGCAATTTGATTCACTCAAAACGGATTTAAAATGAAGAAGTTATGGGTAAAACAAGATTGGATAATTTTTCTCATTTTAGCTACGTGAAAATTGGTAACAAATCTATTCCAACCATAACTTAATCAACTTGTATTGTATATTATGTAATCTTGAGATACCATAGACACGTATACAATGTTTCGACCTATCATGTCGACACATATATATATATTTCGGAACAACCATAGACACTCTATATGTGAATGTTGGAGTTAGCTATACAGGGTTGAGGTTGATTCCAAAATATATTTAGTTTGAGTTGTGATCAATACTGAGATACGTATACACTGGGTCGTGGATTGATTCAAGATAATATTTATCGATTTATTTCTGTACATCTAACTGTGGACAACTAGTTGTAGGTTACTAACGAGGACAGCTGACTTAATAAACTTAAAACATCAAAATATATTAAAAGTGTTGTAAATATATTTTGAACATACTTTGATATATATGTATATATTGTTATAGGTTCGTGAATCAACCAGTGGCCAAGTCTTACTTCCCGACGAAGTAAAAATCTGTGAAAGTGAGTTATAGTCCCACTTTTAAAATCTAATATTTTTGGGATGAGAATACATGCAGGTTTTATAAATGATTTACAAAATAGACACAAGTACGTGAAACTACATTCTATGGTTGAATTATCAAAATCGAATATGCCCCTTTTTATTAAGTCTGGTAATCTAAGAATTTGGGAACAGACACCCTAATTGACGCGAATCCTAAAGATAGATCTATTGGGCCTAACAAACCCCATCCAAAGTACCGGATGCTTTAGTACTTCGAAATTTATATCATATCCGAAGGGTGTCCCGGAATGATGGGGATATTCTTATATATGCATCTTGTTAATGTTGGTTATCAGGTGTTCACCATATGAATGATTTTTATCTCTATGTATGGGATGTGTATTGAAATATGAAATCTTGTGGTCTATTATTATGATTTGATATATATAGGTTAAACCTATAACTCACCAACATTTTTGTTGACGTTTTAAGCATGTTTATTCTCAGGTGATTATTAAGAGCTTCCGCTGTCGCATACTTAAATAAGGACGAGATTTGGAGTCCATGCTTGTATGATATTGTGTAAAAACTGCATTCAAGAAACTTATTTTGTTGTAACATATTTGTATTGTAAACCATTATGTAATGGTTGTGTGTAAATAGGATATTTTAGATTATCATTATTTGATAATCTACGTAAAGCTTTTTTTAAACCTTTATTGATGAAATAAAGGTTATGGTTTGTTTTAAAATGAATGCAGTCTTTGAAAAACGTCTCATATAGAGGTCAAAACCTCGCAACGAAATCAATTAATTATGGAACGTTTTTAATCAATAAGAACGGGACATTTCACATTTATCCTAGCAATTCTTTCTTCTTCAATTTCAGCTTCAGTTCTACCTACAAACACAACATTAGCTTGATGCGTATCTGCCGTGATGGACCAGTCACACACTTCATCAGCATACGTGGTCGTCAAGGCCTTAGATTGAGTAGACCCCGAAGATTCTTTCTCAACAATAACATGTTGTGGAGTAACTGAAATGGTTGTATTGTGAAAGGGATTAGAAAAACCAGTCTTGGGTGGCCTCGTGCAAGTCTTCTTAAAATGACCAAGCTCATCACAATTGAAGCACCTAACCTTTGACATATCAAAACCAAACTTCGAATCTCGATTTAAACTCAAAGACCTCTATCCGGTTTTCTTCAAGTACTTCCTAGCCCGCCTAACAATGATACCCATGCAATAAAGTATATCCATCCTTTCAATATCGTCCTCATCAATCTGATCATAGTCTTCATTTTCAAGATGACTATTAATCACTTGTCCACTAATCATATCGTTGTATGAATTAACAACAATAGCTGCCAATGCCATATCTTCCTGAATTGATTCGATGGGTCTCTTCTTGATATTCTCAGTTTGAAACACAGGAGTCTGAGTCTGAGTCTGATGAGAAGGAGAATTCTGAGTCTGAGCTTGTGATTTAACATTAAAGTAGCCAGACTGGGATTGTGGAGCAGACATTTGAGAAGCATTTGCTGTAGTGTAGGCTGTTTGTAATGGAGCATGACCAGAAGATGAAGCTAAAGTGGATGCAGAAGCAACTATCGAACCAAGTCTCTTCCTCTTAGCATCTACCTGAATATCCTTCTCCATCAACTTAGAAGTAAAAGCTGTCAATGTTAATGTACGACCTGATGTGCTGTACATGTTCTGAATCTTTTCAATCTCATGGTCCCACTTTTCTGGAAGACCATCTTTCAACACCCTGACTGCCTTATCATCAGGTACATCAATCCCATAATCCGCCATCTCTGCTACCAGTAAACGATATCTCTCCAAAGTTTGGCCCAGTGACTCTGAAGGAAGAGCAGCAAACACCCTCCATTCATCCTTTAAGACCTTACCTTTTGTTGCCCGATAAGTAGCAGTACCCTCTGTTGCAGATTGAAGAGCCAACCAAAGAGTATACGCGGTCTTGTTACGGTTTTTGAACTGCTGGAAAATGTCTTTTGACAACGCCTGCGTTAGCTGAGCATAACATCTACACTCAAGATTATATTGTTCACGCTCTGTAGGACTAAACTGTTGAGTTTCTTTGGGCTCACCATCACCTCCACAAGGCCAAACAAATGGATTCTCAATACATTCCCAAAGTCTAGAGTCAACACCATTTAAGTAAATAACAAACCTAACTTTTCAGTCCAAGAAGTCTTTAAGATTGTCAAGTCGAGGTACTTTATTTGTCGATCCAGATTCACTTTCGTTAAGTAACAGTTTCTGTAGTCCAGGTGCAATTACTAACGCGTTGTATTCATTTGTCATATGTTCATTAGTGTCAGACATTTTGACTGATTAGAATTGATTAAGATTACTTAAGTTCAATTAAAAGATTCTGTCTCAAAAGTGGATCGGCCGAAGGACGAGACGATCGGTCGGAGGACTGTGACAATCGGTCGGAGGTCTAAGACTGACGGCCGATGGTGAAAACTGAGTATCACAATCTTAGTGTAAGGACCTTCGGTCGATGGAAGAGTCAGTCGGCCGATAGTAAAAGACGATCGGTCGGTGGACAAAAGACGAACGGCCGATGGTTAAGACAAACGGTTCTAAGTTATGAAAGACAGTCCTCTGGTTCACTGATAGACGATCGGTCGATGGTGTCTGACGTACGGTCGATGGTAGTGACGAACGGTCGATGGTCTAGGACGATCGGCCGAGGGTAGTTCTTACGAATTCTGGGCAGAAAAGACTAGGGTTTTTCGACAAAAACTTCAATCTTGATCAAATCTGACGTTCTAGACTTAAACAAAACCGACAGAAACCTCAGAAAAACACCCTTGAACAATAATAGACTCGAAAACACAAGATTTAAACGTAAAAATTTCAACTTTTGATTGAAAACCCGTTTAGACCAAAACCCTAAAACAAGAAAAAACTATAAAATCGACTCCAATACGTTTGGATCAGCAACTCTACGCTCTGATACCACTTTGTAGACGAACTAGGGACCTTAGATCAAACGTATTAACCTAGATTAACGGCGAAAACGATAACTAGGGCGAGTCGAATACTTAATTAACTATCGGAATCAATCTAACCAACAACTAGTTGATATAATCGATGCCTAGAGCCTTGTATTCGGTTGGGGATTTGTCTGGGACGATAGACACAGAGTTATACGACGGCTAAAGGGTTTGTGGTGTGTAACCTTACAATAAACCACAAAACCCGTATATATATATATCTTCAGTGACCATCGGCCGGTGGTCTGAGACCTACGGCCGATGGTGAGAGTCCCTCGACCGATGGTCCCTACCATCGGTCGATGGTCTGAGCAGCCAACCAACTGCTCTGAACCATTTCACGACATTATACTAAGCAATTCACATACGAAGTATTAATGACGATGTTCAAACATGACTGAAATACGAAATACAAAACTAATAGAACGTATTACATAATAGAACTCGGGATTATGCACCAACAATATGAATACCACAACCACTAGACTATCTTGGGATAATAATAGATAAATATTATATATGGTTATTGGTCTTGTTCCAATGCCACACATGGACACATGGTGGTAAAATAGGCCCGTTTATGCTAGATTGTACAAGAACTTTGAATCGCTATAATTACTGGTATGTATATGCATTTAAGTAAAAAAACATATCTTTTAAGTGTACCTTATCCATATTTGGGACAAGATCTTGCAATTTCTTCAACTTCTCGCTTATTGTTGTTCTACGTACCTAATATCAGTATAAAAATTTACAAAATTACTAGTACATCATTACAAAATTGAAGTTGTCACATAACAACTGAATAGATATGTGGGAAATTAATGATCATGAATAACAAATTTGAAAATCATCACAACATATCTAATTAAATATATGTACGAATGAAACGATATAATATGTTTCGTTACCCTTTCTGCAACACTACGAGCATGAGTAGCATGACCACGTTTAGCTCGAATCTCATAAGGGACGGAGTCACGAGCGAGGTCCATCACCATGGCAGCCTCCAGAGCAGATTCGGATAACCCAAGATTTAGCTTGAAATGATCAATATATATTTGTTAGTATATATACTTCCTAACTGTAGATATAAGAGAGTATATATCTAGAGGCCATCCAAGTTTACAGTGGTCTTCATAATCAAATCCGACTAGAAACTCATCAGAAAAGTGTAAATCAACACAAATGCCCATTATTTGTATTTGTTAATCCACTGATACTTCCATTGGATAAATAAAAGATTTCTTATTAGACTCTAATTTCCCCATAATAAGCTTAGCAGTAGCTTCTGATTTCTCTTCTTCTACTAGCTCCATCATGGGTTCACTTCCCTTAACAAACTATACAAAAATATCAAGGAACAATCTCACATTAATACTACCAAAGACCATGTATGCAAACCCAAAATCTACAATTTACCTCAAAGACTCAAACCCAAAAAAAAATTTGCTTCCCCCCGCTTACCCCTTGATCCTACCACTATATAGGGGCAGGATCAATGGGGAAGTAACCAATCGGAGGGAAGCAAATTTTTTTTTTTTCGTTTTTTGAAAAAACTTTGTTCACGAACATTATAGATTGGATGAAAATATGAACATTTAAAAAAGACACTTCGTTATGAATGTTATTATTTTGGCGGGAAGCGATCGACAAAAATAACATTAGAGATAATATTGTTCGTGAAGAATGTTAACGTTTTTTTTTTTTTTTTCATGTTTTGTGAAGTAAAATTTAGCCTGATTTAGAGTTTAGGGTTTAGTGTTTGGTGTTTTGGGTTTATTCCATAAACCCAAAACACCAAACCCTAAACCCTAAACCCTAAACCCTAAACTCTAAACCGTTCGTGTTAAAAACTCAATCTAAATCCTAAATCTAAACCCTAAATCTAAACCCTAAACCCTAAATTTCTAAACCCTAATATCTAAACCCTATAAACCCTAATATCTAAACCCTAATATATAAACCTTAATATCTAAAACCTCAACATACGCTCGAAAAACACGATAATTGTTATATATTACTTCTTCGAGCGTTTTCCCGCCAAAATAAAAACATTTATCCCAAAGTGTCTTTATTAAATGTTCATATTTTCATCCAATCTATAATGTTCGTGAACAAAGTTTTTTCAAAAAACGGAAAAAAAAAAATTGCTTACCCCGATTGGTTATTTCCCCATTGATCTTGCCCATATATATATATATATATATATAGAGAAAAGGGAATGTGTGGCTGTTCTATAGGCAAGTTAAGTATAGAACTCATATACTATTGGTTACTACAATTTATATTTTATATTATTAAAAAAATATAGATATACCATTTTGCTAAAAAAAAAAAAAAAAAAAAAAAAAACAACTAACCCGATTGTACCCTTTCTCGACCCTTTAGTTTCCATCCTCAATTCTCATCTTCATTTTATATCAATAATAATAATAATATTAAAATCAAAGATGTTGCTGTATGTTTCTACAATGAACGCCATCGTCAATTTTTAACAATTCTATTCGAAATCAAACTCAATAGTGTAGCACATCTGGAACGTCAGTCTCGTCTCATCTCATCTCGTCTCGTCATTCTATCTTAAGGTATAATCATCTTTTTTTTAGCAATTCTAATCTACATGTTTATGTTTATTCTCCAGTAATGGATATAGTCAATCAGTCAATAAATCATCCATTTGAAACTCATTCCATTGATGACATTGATACAAATGGTTATATTGTCCATTCGGATTCCGAAAACGAAACCGAGATACCAAATGATGTCGATATGAACCTTAGACATAATGTAGATGAAACTGAAATTAATGATGACGATATCATCGGAAAAGTATTTAATACACCTGATGACGCTTATTCGTTTTATAATCGTTATGCCTTCCTTCACGGATTTGGTATACGTAAACATTGGAGTTATAAAAATAAGACAACGAATGAAGCTTATCGGAAGTTATATGTATGCAACAAACAAGGTTTTAAGAAACCAAATGGGAATTCGGTGAAACGTCGAGAACTAAGGACCGGTTGTGAAGCACTACTGCGGATTACAAAGACAAAAGATGCAAAATGGGTTGTTAATATTTTTAGCGATACACACAATCATGAGCTGATTACTACTCCGACTAAAGTAATTAAACATCGTTCTCACGGTAAGTTTCATCGGGACATGGTTTGCAAGTCAATTATGTTGGAACTTGGTCAGGCGGGGTTAAGACCTTCCCAAATAAAAAAGGTTGTAAATGTGTTGAAACTGTTGGGAAATTACGGCCTCACTAATTCCCACCACCCAGCTCAACAATAATAGTAAAGAAATAAGAACAATACACAACACAAGATTTAACGTGGAAACTCCAAAACAGGAGAAAAACCACCGGCCCACAAAGAGAGAAATACACTATATCACAAATTGTTACAATGATATAGACGACTCTCTTAAGCCAACTACACTCTCCAAAATATTTAACTAATACAACTCTCAAACAAGGGTAAGAAAGAAAGAAATAATCAAATACTTAAAGTGTATTGATTGGTGCGATTTGGAATGAAGACTTAGCCCCTCTTATATAACCAAGTCACTCACCCCTCACATCTTCCTCCCACCAATGTGGGATAAACATATCTTCTACTAGCCAAAATAAACCAACAAATCTCCACCTTTTGGATAGAAGAAGATAACCATGCTTCCACATTGCAAGGATAACCGATGTAGACGCTTCCTCGACGACAACTTCAAGATCCTCATCTTCATGCCGTTGACATTATCTCCCAAGAGACAAAACTTGCATCTTCATCGAACATTGTCTAAACCGACAATCATTGTCATCACAGACAATCATAACTCTTAACAAGAATTATCATACTCCACCATTAAGAGTATAGCACTTAGAATATCACATTCCAAGCATTTCACCTCGGCACATGTTGTTGAACAACCAGCTGAAACTTTATGGTGCAACTTCCTTGTTTGGCTTTCCCGAAAGTCCCATCAGCTACAACATCAGTTTCCACCACACAGCCTGCATCAACGCCAAACCAATGCCCATGTGTAATTGTGGAACCGCTAACGAACATCCCTTTCCACGGTGGCGCGGACACACCATGAGGATGACGTGACTTCAGAGGAATTCGTCACTCTCCGTAACAACGGAGACAATGTTAGCGTCTTTGGAGCCATTTGCCGGATTAGCTCCACCGGGACAATTAACCCTTACATGTCCAGTCTTCCCGCACTTCCAGCATGTCAGATTCTTTCTAGAGTTTCTCATCTGCCTATCCGAACACAACACTATCGTATCTCCTGATGACGAGACCCCGTTACCTTCCAGTCTTTTCTCCTCGGATAGGAGCTTGCTAGTAACGCCTTCAAACTTCAGAGTTTTCTTCCCATACATCAAAATAGGTTTCATGTGTTCATAAGACGATGATAAAGATAATATCAACCTCAAAGCTTTATCTTCATCATCCGTTTTAACTCCAATAGCCTCCAGTTCTGAAACAATACTGTTAAGAATACTTAGATGATCTGAAATCTTTGAACCCCCATCCATACGCAGAGTATGAAATTGTTCTTTAAGACACAACTGATTTGAGATGCCCTTGCCCTGGTACAACTGCTCTAGTTTAACCCAAAGCTCCTTTGCCGTTGATAACCCGTGCACATTTGCAAGCACGTTCTTTGCAAGACACAAACGAATCGCACTTGCTTCCGTCAAATCCATATCATCCCATTCTTCTCCATCGAACTTACTGCTAGAATCACTGCCAGGAACAAGGGTGGGTTTACCCTTCAAAGCCTTGTGTAAACCGGACTGAATCAACACATCCTTGACTTGAACCTGCCATAAGCCAAAATTGATCATCCCATCAAATTTCTCTACATTAAACCTCATTGGACTGAACTTCCACATCGTATCCGTATCCTATAGACAACACTTTCTCTGATTTTGTTCACGTTTCGAATAGCCAAAAGATGTAGCAGGTAGCCAGGACCCTTTAAATCGGAAATCCACAACTCGCCACTAACAAATCCAACTATTACTACGAATCAGAAAAAATATTGTCTAACCAGATACCCTATACGATCAATAGAACTCGTTTCTGATGTGGACGATCCACTCCCGTGGCAACCAAAGAGCATACTCCGACTCCTATAACCGAGACCCCCGTCAAACCTGACGCTCTGATACCAGTTGTTGGGAAATTACGGCCTCACTAATTCCCACCACCCAGCCCAACAATAATAGTAAAGAAATAAGAACAATACACAACACAAGATTTAACGTGGAAACTCCAAAACAGGAGAAAAACCACCGGCCCCCAAAGAGAGAAATACACTATATCACAAATTGTTACAATGATATAGACGACTCTCTTAAGCCAACTACACTCTCCAAAATATTTAACTAATACAACTCTCAAACAAGGGTAAGAAAGAAATAAATAATCAAATACTTAAAGTGTATTGATTGGTGCGATTTGGAATGAAGACTTAGCCCCTCTTATATAACCAAGTCACTCACCCCTCACATCTTCCTCCCACCAATGTGGGATAAACATATCTTCTACTAGCCAAAATAAACCAATAGAAACCATCATATGAAGCTGATGTTACCTCAAAGCAATGTGTTGATGTTTTGGCGGAGCAACGGAAACAGTATAAAGGGAGGGAGTTTTATGGTCTAATCAAACATCTTCAAGATAAATCGAAAGTGGATACTAATCAATATTTTGAAATAGACTTGTTTGATGATGGGTCTCCTAGAAACATATTCTGGGCTGATGGAAGATCAAGAGATGCATATTTAAAATTTGGAGATGTTGTCGTGTTTGACGTTACGTATATGACCAACAAATTTAAGCTGCCATTTGCTCCATTTGTTGGGGTGAATCATCATGGCCAATCCATTCTTTTTGGTGGTGCCTTGCTTGAAAATGAAAAAGAAGAGACATTTCAATGGCTTTTTGAGAATTTCTTAAAATGTATGTTTGACAAGTATCCAACTGCGATGATAACCGATCAGGATAAAGCAATTGTGAATGCAATTTCAAAAGTTTTTCCTAACACTCGACATCGCTACTGTTCGTGGCATATCAATAGGCATGAGTTAGAACATCTTCGACCATTTAAAGCCCGGTATAGTGATTTTCAGTCATCTTATAAAAAATGGGTAGATAGTAATACAGTTGAAGAGTTTGAAACTCAATGGGAAACTTTGTGTGCTAAGTATAATCTTGGAAGTAGTAACTGGATGGTGGAGATGTATAAGCAAAGAGAACACTGGGTCAAAGTTTTCTTTAAAGATGTCTTTTTGCCTGGCATGACAACAAGTCAACGAAGTGAGAGCATTCATTCTTTTTTCGATGGTTATATTAATTCAAAAACAATGTTGAACGAATTTATAATCCAATTCGATAAAGCTGTTGATTCTCGAAGGGCCGTTGAAGAAGATGAAGACTTCCGAACAATGAACTCGAGGCCAATATATTCATCAGTACATCCTATAGAAGCAAAAGCAGGTAACTATTCTAATTATAGTCAACTATATGTAAACGCAAATGCAAGCACATGAAATTATATATTGATTTCTTTTAATCTTGTAGGTAGATTATATACAAGAAATATGTTTGATGTTTTTAAAGAAGGATGGATACAAGAGACTGTAAGTAAGAGTCCAGAGAGAACCTATTATAGGGTTGGTCAATTAAATGTTGAAAAAAAATATTGGAGAATGGTAAATTTTTGCTTCCTGAATAAGGTGGATGCAGTTTGTTCATGCGCAAAGTTTGAAACACATGAAATATTGTGCAAGCATATTTTATACGTTATGAAGAAAAAAAATGTTGGTCCTTCCCGATCATTATATTTTGCCTAGGTGGACACTTGATGCTAGGTACAAGGTTGGTAATTGTAGCATTGGATTTGAAGATATAAATAGTGAAAATGGAGTTAGTGCCATAGGTTTATGGTGTGTTCATTCAAACTATAGCAAAGCAGTCGAAAAGGCAAGAGATTCTCCATCTGAGATCAAAAAACTAAATAGCTTGTTGTCAAATTTTATAGAAGAACAGTATATTTGCAAAAAGGAAACAATGCTTGATAATACGTACAAAGATTCTTGTAAAAAGATTTCTCACGTCGACATGATGCCTCAAATAACTATTCGGGATCCGCTTGCTCCAACTGTTACTAAAGGACGTCCTAGGAAACCCACCTTAATAAAAGCGTCCATGGAAGAGAAGAAAAAGAAGACTTGTTCATATTGCAAAGAATTGGGTCATTATCGCACTGGGTGACCAACTAAAAAGGTAACTTGTACAATTTTTTCATTTCTACAATGATCTTATTTATGTATTCTAAAGTATTTTCTATTTTGTTTCAGTATGAAGATTCTTTGCGAAAAAAAGAAGCTGGAAAAGCGGTTGAACGAAATATGGAGATGTTGCTAAACTTTTATGTTTTAAAGTTTCTTGTTAGAATTTATGTTTTGGATGATTGTTGCTAAATTTATGTTTTGGATGATTGTTGTTAAAAAACTTATGTTTTGGATGAATGTTGTTAAAAAACTTATGATTTGGATGATTGTTGTTTAAACGTTATGTTTTGGATGATTGTTGTTTAAAAGTTATTTGATGATTGTTGTTAAAAAGTTATGTTTTTGGGTGTACATACAGCAACATCTTTGATGTTTGATTTTGAATACAGTTGTTAAAAATGACGATGGCGTTCATGGTGGTACATACAACATCTTTGAATTTTAATATTATTGATATAAAAATGAAGATGAGAATTGAGAATGGAAACTGAAGGGTCGAGAAGGGTACAGCGGGTTATTTGTTTCCTTTTTAACAAAATGGTATATCTATATTTTTTTTTAATAATATAAAATACAAATTGTAGTAACCAATAGTAAATGAGTTCTATACTTAACTTGCCTATAGAACAGCCACACATTCCCTTTTCTCATATATATGAGAAAATATATATATATATATATATATATATATATATATATATATATATATATATATATATATATATATATATATATATATATATATATATATATATCCCCTACATCACATAAAGCGTAACATCAAATCCGATGTGTCAGACCATTAGCTACCCCACTTCCAAACTTACACGTGTCCTACCCCCACTGATTTTGTTTTATTTATTTTTTATTTCCACAAAAAAACAACAGCAAAACACGTGTCCTAGACAAACTTTCTCATTATTTCATTCGTTCATGTACTACAATCTCTCTCTCCTTCAAATTTCACATATCCAGAACACAAAATCACGCCGTTTTTACAGACCTTCAGCATCAAAATCATATGGGAACATCATAGTATTAATAATCAGATTTTTACAAATCGATTGGTATAAGTTTGGAATTTACGCGTTGAAATTGGTCTCATACGATTCAGTTCGAACACATCATTTCCGATCCATTTTCCGTCATCATACAAATGTTGTGTTGCGCAACAACCCTAATAAATTCATTCATTTGGTTCAACTTACGATCGATTCATTTACTTTCTATCTCCACGGGTTTTATGCTTTGTTCCTCAATTCAGACACCAATTTTGCCCTAAATATATTCTCAGTTATGCCCTAAATCGAATCTCATTTTTGCCCTAAATTGAATCTCAGGTATGCCATTCAAGTCTGGTTTAGTAAATTAACATTCGTTATTCCTTTAATTGCATCATTCCAAGTTTTTAATTCACACAATACTTTGCATTCATCTTCATTCGTTAGTTTTTATTTATTTTATATTATATTAAACTGTGTTATATTATATTTTAAATCTTATTATGTATATCTTTTTCTCAATAATTCTGCGATAATTATTATTTTATATTTTTTCTGTAAGAAATGATATCTTGACTTTAGTTGCAACAAATTTTTCAGGGATTTTTTTTTAAAATATATGTAGCTAATTAGGGGATATGATTATTTGTGTTCCATTTATGCTTATTAGCTGATCTTATCCGAATTGAAAGTGGGCAATGGAGAAAAAGAGAAACATAAAAGTTATTAAGGGGTTAAGTGTTTGATTGGTAATCTGATTCTATGCGGATGGGAGGGTTACAATCTATTTTAGAAGAAATAGCATATATCTGTTTTGGGAGGATTACAATCTATTTTAGAAATAGCATATATCTGTTACAATCGTGTTTTTTATAATAATCAAATGATTCATGAAATTGCAGGGTTGTTGAAGCTAATTACAGAGAAAAAGTAAGTCTTTCACCTCTTTGTAATGCTCATGCACTAACTTATCAACTAATACCTTTATGACCATTTTTGTTTTAAATAACATTATTGTTAGATCATATGTAAAAGGGAAAAACAATATGAACAATGGACTTAAATATTGTTGTTTTAAAGTTGGTTATACATGATTTTATTGATAAGTTTTGTATCTCATTTTGTGTTATTGACAATATTTAACCTTTTATGTATTAATGAATTAGCACAGTCAGGTACACAGAATGTACCAATACTTGTGTTCATATAGTAGTGTCAAAGTGGGTAGGTTAGGTGACGATTCAAGAAGTTTTGGTCATGATGGGGTGATTATTGACTATTGAGTATTGTTATGGCTAAACACACTTAACTTTGTATTTCAGTATCTGATTGTGTTAAATTTTGTATGCACAGACTATATGGGGTGCGTACAACATGTTGGAGATCTTAAACTTTTAGCGATGCTACTTACTGCTACTTCCGGAAGTGGAAGGTATCATCAATCACTAGAAGCGTAAGTACACTAACACTTATTTATCACTACAATGTTACTGTTATTATAATAGTTTTACCATAAATGAACTACGTGCACCCAACACTCATATGAAAACCCCATCAATACTTTAGATATATTGAAAATTACAAGCCCTCAAAGTAGACACGAGAGTCATTTTTGACATTTTTACTAAAATACTAAAACTTTATGTTGACGATTCAAATTTTAATGCAGCTAACCTTAGCTAACCAAATTCGTGTCACAACTTGAAAATGACATTTTAGGTGTGTTGGTGACTTCTGTTTCTAAAAATTGTGCAAACGGGTCAAAATTAGCCTTTATGACCCAAATGGGTCATAAGTTCTCATTTTCACCGAATCATGAACAAAACACGTTTTTAAAACACCAAATTTTGCAAACATGCATAACTCGCTGTAGTGGACGTGTCCATACTGGTCATTACCTAAATTGACACTTTTTGACCCAAACGGGTCAAGTGTCCAAATAGTCATTAAAATGACTTTTCATTATTTTGACTATAATTTCACTATCTTTTCACTACCAACACTCTCACAATTTAGCATAAAACTTGTACACATGAACAAACTCCCAAGTGGGCTATAAGTTCACAATTTTAACTAGGTTTACACACTCACCATAAACTTTTAAAAAACAACATTTGACACACTCTATATATAGATTATCCAGAGCATGATTTAGAAAAGTACTAAGGCATTTTAACTAGCACAAATCACTTCTTTCAATTGGATGTTTCAGTATGCTTCAGATAACCTTTGTACAAATATTACAAGGGTTAGCCATACGCAAGTATTACAATTCTATAGATAACATTACATATTTAGTTATTTTATATATTGATAAAGCTTAAACGTACATGACAATTACAAATGTAACATTTGTATCATACATAAATGTATTAAACTACATAAGTACTTTGTTAATTTGAAATAGTTTTAAAAGTAGTTTGACCACAAAATTACAATAAAAAGATAAAAAAAAAAACTATAATTCTGACCGTTTATGAAATGTCCCGTTCATATTGATTATAAACGTTCCATATTAATTGATTTCGTTGCGAGGTTTTGACCTCTATATGAGACGTTTTTTCAAAGACTGCATTCATTTTTAAAACAACCATAACCTTTATTTTATCAATAAAGGTTTCAAAAGCATTACGTAGATTATCAAATAATGATAATCTAAAATATACTGTTTACACACGACCATTACATAATGGTTTACAATAGAAATATATTACATCGACATATGTTTCTTGAATGCAGTTTTTACACAATATCATACAAACATGGACTCCAAATCTTGTCCTTATTTTAGTATGCAACAGCGGAAGCTCTTAGTATTCACCTGAGAATAAACATGCTTTAAACGTCAACAAAAATGTTGGTGAGTTATAGGTTTAACCTATATATATCAAATCGTAACAATAGACCACAAGATTTCATATTTCAATACACATCCCATACATAGAGATAAAAATCATTCATATGGTGAATACCGGGTAACCGACATTAACAAGATGCATATATAAGAATATCCCCATCATTTCGGGACACCCTTCGGATATGATATAAATTTCGAAGTACTAAAGCATCCGGTACTTTGGATGGGGTTTGTTAGACCCAATAGATCTATCTTTAGGATTCGCGTCAATTAGGGTGTCTGTTCCCTAATTCTTAGATTACCAGACTTAATAAAAAGGGGCATATTCGATTTCGATAATTCAACCATAGAATGTAGTTTCACGTACTTGTGTCTATTTTGTAAATCATTTATAAAACCTGCATGTATTCTCATCCCAAAAATATTAGATTTTAAAAGTAGGACTATAACTCACTTTCACAGATTTTTACTTCGTCGGGAAGTAAGACTTGGCCACTGGTCGATTCACGAACCTATAACAAATATGTACATATATATCAAAGTATATTCAAAATATATTTACAACACTTTTAATACATTTTGATGTTTTAAGTTTATTAAGTCAGCTGTCCTCGTTAGTAACCTACAACTAGTTGTCCAACGTTAGATGTACAGAAAAAAAAATTGATATATATTATCTTGAATCAATCCACGACCCGGTGTATACACGTCTCAGGCTAGATCACAACTCAAAGTATATATATTTTTTGGAATCAACCTCAACCCTGTATAGCTAACTCCCTCATTACTGCATATAGAGTGTCTATGGTTGTTCCAAATAATATATACACATGGGTCGATATGATATGTCAAAACATTTGCATACGTGTCTATGGTATCCCAAGATTACATAATATATTAGAATACATGTATAATACAATATAAGTTAGCTAGGATATGATTAATATAGATTTGTTACCAATTTTCACGTTGCTACAACAAGAAAATTATCCAATCTTGTTTTACCCATAACTTCTTCATTTTAAATCTGTTTTGAGTGAATCAAATTGCTATGGTTTCATATTGAACTCTATTTTATGAATCTAAACAGAAAAAGTATAGGTTTATAGTCAGAAATATAAGTTACAAGTCATTTTTGTAAAGGTAGTCATTTCAGTCGAAAGAACGACGTCTAGATGACCATTTTAGAAAACATACTTCCACTTTGAGTTTAACCATGATTTTTGGATATAGTTTCATGTTCATAAGAAAAATCATTTTCCCAGAATAACAACTTTTAAATCAAAGTTTATCATAGTTTTTAATTAACTAACCCAAAACAGCCCGCGGTGTTACTACGACGGCGTATGTCCGGTTTTACAGTGTTCTTCGTGTTTCCAGGTTTTAAATCATTAAGTTAGCATATCATATAGATATAGAACATGTGTTTAGTTGATTTTAAAAGTCAAGTTAGAAGGATTAACTTTTGTTTGCGAACAAGTTTAGAATTAACTAAACTATGTTCTAGTGATTACAAGTTTAAACCTTCGAATAAGATAGCTTTATATGTATGAATCGAATGATGTTATGAACATCATTACTACCTCAAGTTTTCTGGATAAAGCTACTAGAAATGAGAAAAATGGATCTAGCTTCAAAGGATCCTTGGATGGCTTGAAAGTTCTTGAAGCAGAATCATGACACGAAAAAACAAGTTCAAGTAAGATTTCCACTCGAAATAAGATTGTTATAGTTATAGAAATTGAATCAAAGTTTGAATATGAGTATTACCTTGTATTAGAAAGATATCTTACTGTAAATAAGAAAGATTTCTTGAGGTTGGATGATCACTCTACAAGATTGGAAGTAAGCTAGCAAACTTGAAAGTATTCTTGATTTTATGAAACTAGAACTTGTAGAATTTGTGAAGAACACTTAGAACTTGAAGATAGAACTTGAGAGAGATCAATTAGATGAAGAAAATTGAAGAATGAAAGTGTTTGTAGGTGTTTTTTGTCGTTGGTGTATGGATTAGATATAAAGGATATGTAATTTTGTTTTCATGTAAATAAGTCATGAATGATTACTCATATTTTTGTAATTTTATGAGATATTTCATGCTAGTTGCCAAATGATGGTTCCCACATGTGTTAGGTGACTCACATGGGCTACTAAGAGCTGATCATTGGATTGTATATACCAATAGTACATACATCTAAAAGCTGTGTATTGTACGAGTACGAATACGGGTGCATACGAGTAGAATTGTTGATGAAACTGAACGAGGATGTAATTGTAAGAATTTTTGTTAAGTAGAAGTATTTTGATAAGTGTCTTGAAGTCTTTCAAAAGTGTATGAATACATATTAAAACACTACATGTATATACATTTTAACTGAGTCGTTAAGTCATCGTTAGTCGTTACATGTAAGTGTTGTTTTGAAACCTTTAGGTTAACGATCTTGTTAAATGTTGTTAACCCAATGTTTATAATATCAAATGAGATTTTAAATTATTATATTATCATGATAATATGATGTATGAATATCTCTTAATATGATATATATACATTAAATGTCGTTACAACGATAATCGTTACATATATGTCTCGTTTCAAAATCATTAAGTTAGTAGTCTTGCTTTTACATATGTAGTTCATTGTTAATATACTTAATGATATGTTTACTTATCATAATATAATGTTAACTATATATATATCCATATATATGTAATCATATAGTTTTTACAAGTTTTAACGTTCGTGAATCACCGGTCAACTTGGGTGGTCAATTGTCTATATGAAACCTATTTCAATTAATCAAGTCTTAACAAGTTTGATTGCTTAACATGTTGGAAACACTTAATTATGTAAATAACAATTTCATTTAACATATATATAAACATGGAAAAGTTCGGGTCACTACAGTACCTACCCGTTAAATAAATTTCGTCCCAAAATTTTAAGCAGTTGGAGGTGTTGACGTATCTTCTGGAAATAAATGCGGGTATTTCTTCTTCATCTGATCTTCTCGTTCCCAGGTGAACTCGGGTCCTCTACGAGCATTCCATCGAACCTTAACAATTGGTATCTTGTTTTGCTTAAGTCGTTTAACCTCACGATCCATTATTTCGACGAGTTCTTCGATGAATTGAAGTTTTTCGTTGATTTGGATTTCATCTAACGGAATAGTGAGATCTTCTTTAGCAAAACATTTCTTCAAATTCGAGACGAGGAAAGTGTTATGTACATTCGCAAGTTGTTGAGGTAACTCAAGTCGGTAAGCTACTGGTCCGACACGATCAATAATCTTGAATGGTCCAATATACCTTGGATTTAATTTCCCTCGTTTACCAAATCGAACAACACCTTTCCAAGGTGCAACCTTAAGCATGACCATCTCTCCAATTTCAAATTCTATGTATTTTCTTTTAATGTCACGTAGCTCTTTTGTCGACTTTGGGCGGTTTTCAACCGTTGTTGAATTTGGATGATCTTCTCGGTAGTTTCTTGTATTATCTCCGGACCCGTAATCTGTCTATCCCCCACTTCACTCCAAAAAATCGGAGACCTGCACTTTCTACCATAAAGTGCTTCAAACGGCGCCATCTCAATGCTTGAATGATAGCTGTTGTTGTAGGACAATTCTGCTAACGGTAGATGTCGATCCCAACTGTTTCCGAAATCAATAACACATGCTCGTAGCATGTCTTCAAGCATTTGTATCGTCCTTTCGCTCTGCCCATCAGTTTGTGGATGATAGGCAGTACTCATGTCTAGACGAGTTCCTAATGCTTGCTGTAATGTCTGCCAGAATCTTGAAATAAATCTGCCATCCCTATCAGAGATAATAGAGATTGGTATTCCATGTCTGGAGACGACTTCCTTCAAATACAGTCATGCTAACTTCTCCATCTTGTCATCTTCTCTTATTGGCAGGAAGTGTGCTGACTTGGTGAGACGATCAACTATTACCCAAATAGTATCATAACCACTTGCAGTCCTTGACAATTTAGTAATGAAATCCATGGTAATGTTTTCCCATTTTTGTAACACCCTGTTTTTGTTTCTGATTTTGCAGTAGGTCGGGACGCCGTCCAGATAGGAGGGACGCCGTCCAGCAACAAAAGGTGGGACGCCGTCCCGATAGGGGGGACGCCGTCCAGCAACAAAAGGTGGGACACCGTCTAAAGTTTGGGACGCCGTCCAAACGGTCTGTCGAGCCAGCTGTTTTAATTATTTTAAAAGGGGTAAAATGGTAAAATCACTTAGATGCCGGTTTGGAGCCTTCAAGGCTGGTTCCTTGGTCATTTGTGGATCATATTTCATCTTCACAAACACTCCCAACATTATTTAGAGAGAGAGGAGAAGTTCTAGAGAGAGAGAGGTAGATTTGGAGAAGGAGTCGGATTCTCGCAAAAGCTCGGGTTCTAAAGTTGTTCATCTCGCTCCTAGCTACGTTGTGGTGGTATTGGTAAGCTCAAACTCCGAATTTCATTTGTTAGATTTGATGTTCAAGTTAGGGTTTTGAGCTAGATTGTTGTGAAACCCTTTTAGATGATGAAGTGGGTTCATGGTGACTTGTTAATCTTGTCACTTGGCGGGTTTTGGGTTGGTTGACGTTTTAGCCTTGATTAGGGTTTGATCTTGAGTTTAATCACTAGGTTTAGTGATTATGGAAGTGTTGAAACTCTTTTGGGTGAGTTTGGCTAACTAATTTTGAAATGGGTCAAAATTAGGGTTTTGGTGTCAAAATGGGTATGACACGTGTTTAACACTTGTGTTCGGGTTTAATTGGTGTATTAGGACCATTTTCACTCGTGTTAGTGATTATTGGTTAGTTTGGGCGCGTTTCGTGCTTAGAAGTGCATTTGGGTCGAAATTGCACCAAGGGTAAATTGGGTTGGTTTGTAAGTCAACCCTAATTGTGTTGTTGTATTTGTGATAATGGAATAGGTACTTTCCATTGGCGCGTGGCGGTTTATTTGGAAGCATTCATCAAGGCGACAAGGTGAGTGTTAATATCCTATGTGCATATGTATGTGTAGGATGGGTGCGGGTCGGGTGAAGTGATTCTCGGCTATAGAGCTCACTTCACATATAGGTGGATTGATGGACTTGTGTATAAGTCCAATTGGCACGGTTGTGCGTTTTGGTTGACCACCTTTGACGTGGTACACGTTTTGAGTGTACGTGATCACACGTGGTTGTGATGTGGATGTTATAACCTCAATGGCGAAGGGTTGATATTGTTATGATGTGGATAACCCCGATGTGGTGGATTTTATAATCCCGTGACCGTGGGTTTTGGTATTTGGGAAGTGAATCTCGGGTAGTGCGGATTCATGATGACTCGGGTTGTTCGGTCATCCTTTTTATGAGGTGATGGATTTCGGGTTGTGCGAATTCATTAAGGCTCGGGTAGTTCGGCCAACCTCGGTTGTTGAATTGGTAGAGAAGTGAATTTCGGGTTGTGCAAATTCACTAAGGCTCGGGTTGTTCGGCCAATGTTCGTATGATTGAGGTTAAGGGGTTAACCTTGTAGTTTGGTTACCCATTTATGTACGCGTATTTACTTATATTGTTGTAACTAATCTTGCGGTTTGACTTGGTGGTACGTTAGGTATAACATTGCTTAGTTATGCTTGGATTGCGGTATGTGGCTCGTATTTGTGTGTTAGCGATGCGCATTTCATTTTATGCATATATATGTATGTAGTATATTCTCATTCACTAAGCGTTAGCTTACCCTCTCGTTGTTTACATTTTTATAGATTGCACGGATGCGGTGGCTCGGGTAAGCGCGGGGACTAGTGGACTTGCGTAGTTGCTTTAGAAGACTTGCTTTTGGATTTGATTAGGATTGGGTAGCGTGTCCCCAATCCCATGCTCGGTCTATGTTTTTGTATAAACTAATGGGTCGAAATAGTCACTTGTGGTATTTTGGGTCGATGTGGGCCCGGTGTCGTAAAACTCGGTTTTTATTGTGGAAAACTACTAGTTTAAACTATTGTAATCTACTGTGAAAGTGTTTTGGTTTAAATGTGTCGGGAAGCGGGTTTTCGCCCGCGTGTATTCGAAAAAACTGATCAGAATGTTTTAGTACATCTGGACGCCGTCCCAGATGGCTGGACGCCGTCCCAGTCTTAAGTTCTGGACGCCGTCCAAGCTTTTGGACGCCGTCCAGATCAACTGTTTCAGAATTTTTTTTTTGTGACACGTTTTCGGATGGTTAACGGGTTGGGTCGTTACAAGTGGTATCAGAGCATGGTCTAAGGGATTTAGGTGACTTGAGATAGGTGCCTAGACTTAGACTTTTGTGTGTGCTAAATTGTTGCGGGACTTGTAGGATTACAGGTCGAAATAGGTTATAGTTAGTGCCTTGTTTATAGATGGACTAACGTTTATATTAATATGTGGATATTATTAATATGTGATTGTGTTGTGTTTTGTTTATGTTTGCGTTTGCATATATCATCGAGCGAGACGGTCGTTGTACTAACGAACTGATACGGCGTGTGTGCGTAATAAGGACTTGCAAACCTTATTACGGGTGCAAATCGTGTCTAGCAAGTGATGTACGACGAGTGTTTAGCAAGATGGGGCGGTGTTGTGTGTGTGCTTTATACGTTCGTGATCTAATCGCTTTGCATTCCTTAGAATGGCGACGGGAAACGGGATCGAGACGAACGATGTGGAATTTAACGCTAGAGTTGCGGCCGCCGTTGCGGAGCAAGTGGGTGCGTTACGAGAAGAAATGGATATGAAGTATTCCGAATTTCGGGGTAGTAGTGAAATGGAGCGTTGTCTTAAGAGCTTCATGAGGACTAAACCCCCGATGTATGACGGGAAACCGGATCCTTTGGTAAGCACAACTTGGATTTCGGATGTCGAAGGGTGTTTTCGTACTATTGATTGCCCTCCCGAGAAAAAGACGAGACTCGCTACTAGTCTGTTTCGGGGCAGGGCAAGGGATTGGTTGGATGGTAAGATCGATCTTGTCGGTGACGAAACGTTTATGGCCTTATCGTGGAACGAGTTTAAGGAGGAATTCTTCGAGGAGTTCCGGACTTCGGCCGATTTGTGGGAATTGCGTAATGAGTTGCGAAATTTGCGGCAAGGATCTATGGATTTGAATACTCTCAAGACGACCTTTATGGCGAAGGCTCGTTTTTGCCCGGAGTATTCGGGGAATGATCGTTTGTTAATGGGGGATTTCTAACGGACCATGAATGATGACTTGAAAAGTAAAATTAGTCGGGGTCAAGCGAAATCGTTTGCGGAATTATTCAACTTGGCTAGAGGTTTTGAGTCGTATACGCGATCAAAAATGTGTGAACCTTCAAGTAAGAGGAGGGTTGATTCGTACGGCGCCCCGGGTAAGAAAAATAAGGGTGCAAGTGCGAGTACGGGTAATGTGGGAAAAGGCACGGTGGATTCTCGTGCACGTAGATGTTTCAATTGTGGTATTAGGGGCCACAAGTTGTGGGAGTGCACAATGCCGAGAAGTGATGACGGGATGTGCTACTATTGTCATAAGGAGGGGCATCGCAAGCCGGATTGTCCCGAGTTGGCGGCGAATGCCGCAAGGAGACGTTGAGGTACGTTTCATGTTAATAAATATGTCTTTTGAATATTTATTTATGTGGCGTTTAAGTTCGGATTTGTTATTGCATTGTGTTGTGCATGTTATTGTTAACGGTGACGTTCCTAATGGAAGTACCCTATGGTAATGATTTTTTTTTTGGACAAAGGGCGTAAGACTTGGTGTAACCAAGCATTCCTTAGTATTTGGGAAATGTTTCTACTAAGCCATGGAAATGGGTTTTGGTGTTCGATTGTTAAGAGCGTGTTCGCTTGTATGTGGAAGTTGATGAACTATGAGGTTCGTCGGGTGGTTGGAACCCTTGAAATCGGGTGTTTTGAATCTCGATGTATGTTGGTAATGGAGTTTATATGACGCGACATTAGGTGCCTCTTTTATACCTACTAGCGTGGTGTTCAACTCCGATTGTGTTGCGGTTACATTGTACTTAGGGTACCGAAGTGAAACCCTTAGGTACATGAGTGACTAGGTGGAAATTGACAAACTAGAGCAATTGGATGATTGCGAGGGTGTGGTTTGTGTAATTGTAGTACACTTTTCGTTCGAAGTGTTTGAGGATTGATTTAAATCCTTCGTGTGCTCTCGGTTGGAGCAAGATGTGGTGATGGGTCGTGAGAACCCAATTGTTGGTAAAGTCTACCTTTGGTAGCATTGTACGGTTGTACGGGTTGTGACATTGGAACGTAGTTCCAAGTGGGGGAGTTGCACTTCCGCCCGAGGAAGTTGTAGTGTGAGATTTCGGATGATGCTTTTGGTAGATCCGGAAATTTGGTCGGTTTGTGGTAGAGTACAATTTCGGATAAATTGTACTTATGGTTTGGATTTGAATTATCACCAAGGTGGTAATGTGGTAAATCTCGTTGAGAGATAATGGACGTGTTTGGTGAGCAAGGTGAAATCCTTCGGTTAAGGGAGGTGTGTGTCGGATTCTCTTCTAGAGAATTATTGTTTTGTGCCTATGTTTGATATAGGTGGTTCTTGCTTGAGTGTGTGAATGGTTAGTGGTATCCGTTAGGATTCACTATGGCGTAGCAGAGCGCGATGTTACGCTACTCGTTGTTCGAGGCCAAAAGGGCGTTGATTGATGAAGCATGACCTTCAAGGTCCGCTGACTTCATCATGGTAGTACGTGATTGGTGGAGCATGACTTTCGGGGTCCACTGACTTCATCATGAGCGAGGTGTTATATCGGTGAAGCATGACTTTCGGAGTCCGCTGACTTCATCCGGTATTGAGATTGGTGAAGCATGACCTTTAGGGTCCGCTGACTTCATCATGGTTGTTGATTGGTGAAGCATGATCTTCGGGTCCGCTGACTTCATCAAGGGAGTAGTGTTATGTCGGTATGGTGTAACATTATCGAGAAATGCGAGTACCGGTGGGAAATGCGAGTACCATTCCTGAGTTGTGTTGTGGGACGTGAATATCGGGTTGTTCGTATTCACAATATTTCGGGTAGTACGATTGTCCCTGTTGGTTGGACTCATAGTTTGAGGTAGTGAATGTCGGGTAGTTCGGATTCACTAAGGCTCGGGTTGTACGGCCATCCTCGGTTATACTATGTGGCGGTGGTAGTGAATATCGGGTTGTGCGTATTCACGATGACTCGAGTTGTGCGGTCATTTCGTTGTGAGATATATGGATTGGGTAGGTGAATTTCGGGTTGTGCGAATTCACTAAGGTTCGGGTTGTTTCGACCATCCTCCATATGTGTTCAGGCTCGGGTTGTTTCGGCCATGTTGAGTTGTGATCTATCGGTTGTTTTATACGCCGATGGTGGGGTCGTAAGGACCGTTTGGTTTGATCTATTGGTTGTTTTATGCACCAATGGTGGGATCGTAAGGACCATGTTGTAGGATTAGTGATGCGATAGCCGTGCTTCGCTCACATGTTGTTACAGGTATGACGAATTGTCGATTTTGGTACACCTTTGGATTAGCATTGCCATAGTCTTTTTGGGCGCTATCGGTTTTAACCGTTTGTTATGATGTTACGGTAGTTGCGTATGGGTCGTATTGCGCACTACAAGGGATGTTTAGTGATTGGTGTTATCCGTAAGGATTCGTTTGGTTCGATCTCCATCATTTCGTGTTGTTGACCTTAGGTTGACTTGGTTACTTTTAGCATTGTACTCGGTAAGGATACGCTAGGGGATTGATATCTTGGTCCGAGATTGGTTGAGTTTTCCTGATGATAGGGAGTGAGCATGGTTTTAGTGCTCGGATAGTGGGTTTGATAAATCGCGGAAGACGATTCTAGTTGTTAAGGGTGATTCCTTGGGAAGAGTTGACTAGGAAAGTCGGATTGGGACTTATGTTGAGGACCGTGGAGTGTGGTCCGTTTGGTTAAGTGACGAGGATCACGAGGACGTGATCGATTCTAAGTGGGGGAGAGTTGTAACACCCTGTTTTTGTTTCAGATTTTACAGTAGGTCGGGACGCCGTCCAGATAGGAGGGACGCCGTCCAGCAACAAAAGGTGGGACGCTGTCCCGATAGGGGGGACGCCGTCCAGCAACAAAAGGTGGGACGCCGTCCAAACGGTCTGTCGAGCCAACTGTTTTAATTATTTTAAAAGGGATAAAATGGTAAAATCACTTAGATGCCGGTTTGGAGCCTTCAAGGCTGGTTCCTTGGTCATTTGTGGATCATATTTCATCTTCACAAACACTCCCAACATTATTTAGAGAGAGAGGAGAAGTTCTAGAGAGAGAGAGGTGGATTTGGAGAAGGAGTCGGATTCTCGTAAAAGCTCGGGTTCTAAAGTTGTTCATCTCGCTCCTAGCTACGTTGTGGTGATATTGGTAAGCTCAAACTCCGAATTTCATTTGTTAGATTTGATGTTCAAGTTAGGGTTTTGAGCTAGATTGTTGTGAAACCCTTTTAGATGATGAAGTAGGTTCATGGTGACTTGTTAATCTTGTCACTTGGCGGGTTTTGGGTTGGTTGACGTTTTAGCCTTGATTAGGGTTTGATCTTGAGTTTAATCACTATGTTTAGCGATTATGGAAGTGTTGAAACTCTTTTGGGTGAGTTTGGCTAACTAATTTTGAAATGGGTCAAAATTAGGGTTTTGGTGTCAAAATGGGTATGACACGTGTTTAACACTTGTGTTCGGGTTTAATTGGCGTATTAGGACCATTTTCACTCATGTTAGTGATTATTGGTTAGTTTGGGCGCGTTTCGTGCTTAGAAGTGCATTTGGGTCGAAATTGCACCAAGGGTAAATTGGGTTGGTTTGTAAGTCAACCCTAATTGTGTTGTTGTATTTGTGATAATGGAATAGGTACTTTCCATTGGCGCGTGGCGGTTTATTTGGAAGCATTCATCAAGGCGACAAGGTGAGTGTTAATATCCTATGTGCATATGTATGTGTAGGATGGGTGCGGGTCGGGTGAAGTGATTCTCGGCTATAGAGCTCACTTCACATATAGGTGGATTGATGGACTTGTGTATGAGTCCAATTGGCACGGTTGTGCATTTTGGTTGACCACCTTTGACGTGGTACACGTTTTGAGTGTACGTGATCACACGTGGTTGTGATGTGGATGTTATAACCTCAATGGCGAAGGGTTGATATTGCTGTGATGTGGATAACCCCGATGTGGTGGATTTTATAATCCCGTGACCGTGGATTTTGGTATTTGGGAAGTGAATCTCGGGTAGTGCGGATTCATGATGACTCGGGTTGTTCGGTCATCCTTTTTATGAGGTGATGGATTTCGGGTTGTGCGAATTCATTAAGGCTCGGGTAGTTCGGCCAACCTCGGTTGTTGAATTGGTAGAGAAGTGAATTTCGGGTTGTGCGAATTCACTAAGGCTCGGGTTGTTCGGCCAATGTTCGTATGATTGAGGTTAAGGGGTTAACCTTGTAGTTTGGTTACCCATTTATGTACGCGTATTTACTTATATTGTTGTAACTAATCTTGCGGTTTGACTTGGTGGTACGTTAGGTATAACATTGCTTAGTTATGCTTGGATTGCGGTATGTGGCTCGTATTTGTATGTTAGCGATGCGCATTTCATTTTATGCATATATATGTATGTAGTATATTCTCATTCACTAAGCGTTAGCTTACCCTCTCGTTGTTTACATTTTTATAGATTGCACGGATGCGGTGGCTCGGGTAAGCGCGGGGACTAGTGGACTTGCGTAGTTGCTTTAGAAGACTTGCTTTTGGATTTGATTAGGATTGGGTAGCGTGTCCCCAATCCCATGCTCGGTCTATGTTTTTGTATAAACTAATGGGTCGAAATAGTCACTTGTGGTATTTTGGGTCGATGTGGGCCCGGTGTCGTAAAACTCGATTTTTATTGTGGAAAACTACTAGTTTAAACTATTGTAATCTACTGTGAAAGTGTTTTGGTTTAAATGTGTCGGGAAGCGGGTTTTCGCCCGCGTGTGTTCGAAAAAACTGATCAGAATGTTTTAGTACATCTGGACGCCGTCCCAGATGGCTGGACGCCGTCCCAGATGGCTGGACGCCGTCCCAGTCTTAAGTTCTGGACGCCGTCCAAGCTTTTGGACGCCGTCCAGATCAACTATTTCAGAATTTTTTTTTTTGTGACACGTTTTCGGATGGTTAACGGGTTGGGTCGTTACAATTTTCATTCCGGGATTTCAGGTTGTTGTAATAGACCTGATGGTTTCTGATGTTCAGCTTTGACCTTAGAACACGTCAAACATTCTCCTACATATTTAGCAATATCGGCTTTCATACCTGGCCACCAAAAATGTTTCTTAAGATCCTTGTACATCTTCCCCGTTCCAGGATGTATTGAGTATCTGGTTTTATGAGCTTCTCTAAGTACCATTTCTCTCATATCTTCAAATTTTGGTACCCAAATTCTTTCAGCCCTATACCGGGTTCCATCTTTCCAAATATTAAGATGCTTCTCCGATCCTTTGGGTATTTCATCCTTTAAATTTCCCTCTTTTAAAACTCCTTGTTGCGCCTCCTTTATTTGAGTAGTAAGGTTAGTGTGAATCATTATATTCATAGATTTTACTCGAATGGATTCTCTGTCCTTTCTGCTCAAGGCGTCGGCTACCACATTTGCCTTCCCCGGGTGGTAACGAATCTCAAAGTCGTAATCATTCAACAATTCAATCCACCTACGCTGCCTCATATTTAGTTGTTTCTGATTAAATATATGTTGAAGACTTTTGTGGTCGGTATATATAATACTTTTGACCCCATATAAGTAGTGCCTCCAAGTCTTTAATGCAAAAACAACCGCGCCTAATTCCAAATCATGCGTCGTATAATTTTGCTCGTGAATCTTCAATTGTCTAGACACATAAGTAATCACCTTCGTTCGTTGCATTAATACACAACCGAGACCTTGCTTTGATGCGTCACAATAAATCACAAAATCATCATTCCCTTCAGGCAATGACAATATAGGTGCCGTAGTTAGCTTTTTCTTCAATAATTAAAACGCCTTCTCTTGTTCATCCTTCCATTCAAATTTCTTCCCTTTATGCGTTAATGCAGTCAAGGGTTTTGCTATTTTGGAGAAATCTTGGATGAATCTTCTGTAGTAACCAGCCAACCCTAAAAATTGACGTATATGCTTCGGAGTTTTTGGGGTTTCCCACTTTTCAACAGTTTCGATCTTTGCCGGGTCCACCTGGATACCTTCTTTGTTCACTATGTGACCGAAGAATTGAACTTCTTCCAACCAAAATGCACACTTTGAAAATTTAGCATACAGTTTTTCTTTCCTCAATACTTCTAGCACTTTTCTCAAATGTTCTTCGTGCTCTTGATCATTCTTTGAGTAAATAAGTATGTCATCAATGAAAACAATGACAAACTTGTCAAGATATAGCCTACACACTCGGTTCATAAGGTCCATGAATACAGCTAGTGCGTTAGTCAATCCAAACGGCATAACCATAAACTCGTAATGACCATAACGCGTCCTAAAAGCAGTTTTTGGAATATCATCCTCCTTTACTCGCATTTGATGATACCCAGAACGTAAATCAATCTTTGAATAAACCGACGAGCCTTGTAGTTGATCAAATAAGTCGTCAATTCTCGGCAGTGGATAACGGTTTTTGATGGTAAGTTTGTTCAACTCTCTGTAGTCAATACACAACCTAAATGTACCATCCTTCTTCTTGACAAACAAAATAGGAGCTCCCCACGGTGATGTGCTTGGTCGAATGAAACCACGCTCTAAAAGTTCTTTTAATTGGCTCTGAAGTTCCTTCATTTCGCTAGGTGCGAGTCTGTATGGAGCACGAGCTATTGGTGCAGCTCCCGGTACAAGGTCTATTTGAAATTCAACGGATCGGTGTGGAGGTAGTCCCGGTAATTCTTTCGGAAATACATCGGGAAATTCTTTTGCGACGGGAACATTATTGATGCTCTTTTCTTCAGTTTGTACTTTATCGACGTGTGCTATAGCAACCTTTTCTAATTAGTTTTTGTGCCTTCAAATTACTAATAAGATGTAGCTTCGTGTTGCCCTTTTCTCCGTACACTATTAAGGGTTCTCCTTCTTCTCGTACAATGCGAATTGCATTTTTATAACATACGATCTCTGCTTTCACCTTCTTCAGCCAGTCCATGCCAACCATTACATCAAAACTCCCTAACTCTACGGGTATCAAATCAATCTTATATATTTCGCTACCCAGTTTAATTTCTCGATTCCGGCATATATAATCTGCTGAAATTAATTTACCGTTTGCTAATTCGAGTAAAAATTTACTATCCAACTGCGTCAATGGACAACTTAATTTAGCACAAAAATCTCTACTCATATAGCTTCTATCCGCACCCGAATCAAATAAAACGTAAGCAGATTTATTGTCAATAAGAAACGTACCCGTAACAAGCTCCGGGTCTTCCTGTGCCTCTGCCGTATTAATATTGACAACTCTTCCACGACCTTGTCCATTCGTGTTCTCCTGGTTCGGGCAATTTCTAATAATGTGCCCCGGTTTTCCACATTTATAACAAACTACATTGGCATAACTTGCTCCGATACTACTTGCTCCGCCATTACTCGTTCCGACACCATTTGTTCCTTTCGTTCTGTTAACCCCTGGTCCGTAGACCTCACACTTCGCCGCGCTATGACCATTTCTTTTACACTTGTTGCAAAATTTGGTGAAGAACCCCGAGTGATACTTTTCACACCTTTGGCATAGCTGCTTCTGATTGTTGTTGTTGTTGCGGTTGTTATTGTTGTTAGGATGATTGTTGTAGTTGCTGTTGTTGTTGTTGTTGTTGTTGTTGGGCCGTTTGTTGTAGTTGTGATTGATGTTGCGATTGTTGGGATAGTTGTTGCGATTATTGTTGTAATTGCTGTTGTTGTTGTATTGGTGATTCTTATCACCGTTTTCCTCCCACTTTCTTTTGACTTGCTTCACATTGGCCTCTTTAGCCGCCTGTTCTTTAATTCTTTCCTCAATCTGGTTCACTAGTTTGTGAGCCATTCTACATGCCTGTTGTATGGAGGCAGGCTCGTGTGAACTTATATCTTCTTGGATTCTTTCCGGTAATCCTTTCACAAACGCGTCGATCTTCTCTTCCTCATCTTCGAACGCTCTCGGACACAATAGGCACAATTCTGTGAATCGTCTTTCATACGTGGTAATATCAAATCCTTGGGTTCGTAACCCTCTAAGTTCTGTCTTGAGCATATTGACCTCGGTTCTGGGACGGTACTTCTCGTTCATCAAGTGCTTGAATGCTGACCACGGTAGTGCATAAGCATCATCTTGTCCCACTTGCTCTAGATAGGTATTCCACCATGTTAACGCAGTACCAGTGAAGGTATGCGTAGCGTACTTCACTTTGTCCTCTTCAGTACACTTACTTATAGTAAACACCGATTCGACCTTCTCGGTCCACCGTATCAATCCGATCGTTCCTTCGGTTCCATCAAATTCCAAAGGTTTGCAGGCAGTGAATTCTTTGTAGGTGCATCCTACACGATTTCTTGCACCGTTAGCTGCATTGCTAGATTCGGAGTTATTGTTGGTATGTAGCGCAGCCTGTACTGCGGCTATGTTTGAAGCAAGAAAGGCACGAAATTCCTCTTCGCTCATATTCAAGGTGTGTCGAGTAGTTGGTGCCATTTCCTTCAAAATAGTCAAATGAAACGAGTTAATCATATAGAATATCAAGAGTAGTCAATAGTATTTCGTAGCGTAATATGAACTTATTTATAAAAGCTCTTTCTTCATATTAGCGTTTTATACTCTTTAATTCGGGTAGTACCTACCCGTTAAGTTCATACTTAGTAGCTAACATACCATTTCAACTACTACAATTCTATATGAAAACTTGAAACAACCCAACCCGTATTCCATACGATAATTTTTTTTTTTATATAATACACATTTACGCGCCAATTAAATATGTAAACCATTCCACAAGTTCCATTTAAACGTACATCAATTTAAACGTTTACAAAAGGCACGAAGGCCATTAATTAAGTTTTATACAAGTTTGACCCACGACAATGATAGTTTATAATCCAAACGACACTCGAGCACGGTTTGGGGCTAAACTACCCAAAACGTTAGGCCAAACTTCAAAAGCTATGCCAAAAGCACCCCCTGTCAACATAAACGGGAGACAACTAATCCAACCGTATGCCCTTACCCTTGTCCAAGCCGGAACCTATAAAATGATAAACAACGAGAGGGTAAGCAAGGCTTAGTGAGTGCAACAATTATACATACATATATATAACCTACTTACTTGCAAACACTTACCAAATCCGCATACATACTAGTTACATAATTAGCATACCTTTCACATGTATAACGCTAAGTATCACGATAACAAGGCTAGTATAACAATAGCTTATAACACAACAATACAATATGCTAAAACACAAGTATAACGATGATGTTCACAACATCCGTAGTACTCAAGATCTCAAGGCTAGCCCAACGAATGGTATCGTCAACATCGAACTTAAATCCCATTCGCCTATATTAATGTGGTATCGTCAACACCGAACTTTAAACCCACATATGAGGTATCGTCAACAACGAACTTTAAACCCTCATCAACGTCACTACAATAATCGTATGGCATCGTCAACATCGAACTTTAATTCCATACGTATGAGGTATCGTCAACAACGAACTTTAAACCCTCATCCACAACGTAATATACTCTAGGGTTTGGTATCGTCAACATCGAACTTTAACCCATACCCCACAAACAAATAAATCATATACATGCATATATAATTATTTCACTCACCTTAGCACTTCAGTGGTGATTTAAATGCTTCCGTATACCTCGAGCAAAGTACCTAATACATAGGTACACATTCAATACACAACTAATGGCATTTACCACATTACTTACACTTTGAGCATTTAATGACCCAAATCGCATTAAATGACTCAACCACACCCAAAACCGTCCTTAAATGCCAAGACTCATATTAAATCGCCAAAGCTAGTGATTTAAAGTCTACTAACATTAACTAGCACAACCTAGGGCAATTCATACCCATCTCACCCAAACTAGGTCAACATTACCCATTTTGACTCATTTTAACACTTTGACTCACAAACTAGTCATACTTAGTTCATTAACTATTTTCATCATCATTAACAAGTGTATTAGTGACAAAGAACCCATTTAACACTTTCACCTTCAAATCTTAAGTCCAAACCCTAGATTATAGTTACTTAGGGTTTCCTTTCATCAACACAACCCAAGTTCACCCATTTTAACCCCAAGTGGGTCACATAAGTTTCAAATGAACCAAAACCCTAGCATAACTAATTAAAACTCGAAACATAGAGTTAGAACTTACCAAGACTATCTTCTTGTAGCTAGTAACAAGGAGAACAACTTTATTTCTCGCTCCTAGGTTTGATTCACAAATCTCCAACTCCAAATCTCAAGATTAAACTAAGTGGGTTTTGTGTTTTGGGAGAGAAATTGGAAAGAAAATGGAAAAGGAAATGAAATAAATGGATATGTGGTGGAGAGTTAATGCCCCCATCAGATCCATATGTCAATTTACCATTTTGCCCCTTAAAATCCCTTAAAATGAGCTAAGTTCGACACCAGTTCAGCAGAACTGTCGCGGCGCGGCCTCAATCGTCGCGGCGCGACACATAAAGGGAAAATAGGCCCTCCTTAACCCACTTCCTGATCCTGGTTCGCTTGATATGCCACGCCGCGGAACCATTTGCCGCGGCGCGGCTTAAGGCTGCATCTGAACAGCTTGACCACCTTAAACAATTTTCGATGTTATTTAATTTGTACATTCCAAACCCGCATCCTATATTCACCTAGCCTTTAACAATAGTCTCACAAGACTTAACGCTAACCAAACCCATGTTTAAACTTATACATGCACACATTATCAAGTATACATATATGTATATATATATATATATCAACACATATATTCATACATTTACGCATAAGCTAACGAGTTATAAACGTACAAATGATTAAGTAAGTACCTTTCGATACGTACGGGAAAACGGGATGTTACAAGTATTTCGTAGCGTAATATGAACTTATTTATAAAAGCTCTTTCTTCATATTAGCATTTTATACTCTTTAATTCGGGTATTACCTGCCCGTTAAGTTCATACTTAGTAGCTAACATACCATTTCAACTACTACAATTCTATATGAAAAACTAATCACAAAAAAAAAATATCATATTCAAACCTTTATACAATAACTTGCAAACTTACAATACCGCTTTTTTTTTTTACATATAGCATGAAATATAGCACATAAAACTTTGATACAAAGTAGTTGCGAAGATAATTCTAGTTAATAAATAAGGCGTTCAGCAAAGGCAATAAAGACACGTAATTCATACGTCCAGAAACAAGTCATGCATTCTGGTTTTACTAATACCACTTCCCATCCTTGGTTTTGTGGAACATAACCGTTGTGACCGATAGTAAGACAATGTGTTGTAACGTCATCAAAAATATGAAGGTTACGTAATGACCAACAGTCTCGTAATAACCTAAAAACCTCATTTCTTACCCCAATTACCGACTCCGTCACTTGTGGGAACGTTTTGTTTAATAGTTGTAGCCCGATGTTCTTGTTCTCACTTTGGTGATAAGCGAACATTACTAACCCGTAAGCATAACATGCTTCTTTATGTTGCATGTTAGCCGCTTTTTCTAAATTACGAAGTCCTATATTCGGATATATTGAGTCAAAATAATTTCTTAACCCGTTGCGTAAAATAGCATTTGGGTTCCCCTCAATATATGCGTCAAAGTAAACACATCGTAACTTATGGATTTCCCAATGTGATATCCCCCATCTTTTGAACGAAAGCCTTTTATAAATCAAGGCATTCTTGGAACGTTCTTCGAATGTCTTACAAACTGATCTCGCCTTAAATAGTTGTGCCGAGGAATTCTGACCGACTCTAGACAAGATTTCATCAATCATGTCTCCGGGTAGGTCTCTTAAAATATTGGGTTGTCTATCCATTTTGTGTTTTTATACTGTAAAATAGACAAGAGTTAGATTCATAAAAAAATACTTATTAATACAAGCAATTTTTACATATATCATAAAGCATAAGCACACTATATTACATATATTACACCACACGAATACAACTATCTTATTCCGACTCGCTCATTTCTTCTTCTTCGGTTTTGGTTCGTTTTGCCAAGTTTCTAGGGATATGTGATGTTCCCCTAATACGAGCCGTCGTTTTCCACATTGGTTTAGAAAAACCTGGTGGTTTAGAGGTTCCCGGGTTATTGTCACAACTTAAGAAATACGGGTGTTGACGATACATATAAAGTTCATCGGGTTTGGAATCAAATTTCTCTATTTTTATGCCCTTTCCCTTATTGTTCTCTTTTGCCTTATTAAATTGTGTCGGGGTAATTTCTATAACATCGTCGGAATCCTTGTCGGGATCCGATTCATCGGAGAATTGGTAATCCTCCCAATACTTTGCTTCCTTGGCGGAAACACCATTGACCATAATTAACTTTGATCGGTTGGTTAAGGATTTTCTTCTACTTAACCGTTTTATTATTTCCCCCACTGGTTCTATTTCTTCTTCCGGCTCCGATTCTTCTTCCGGTTCCGATTCTTCTTCCGGTTCCGACTCTTCTTCCGGTTCCTCTTCGGGAACTTGTGAATCAGTCCACGAATCATTCCAATTTACATTTGACTCTTCATTATTATTAGGTGAGTCAATGGGACTTTTTCTAGAGGTAGACATCTATCACATAATATCAAACACGTTAAGAGATTAATATATAACATAATATTCACATGTTAAAAATATATAGTTTCCAACAAAAATGTTAAGCAATCATTTTTAAAGAAAACACGGTCGAAGTCCAGACTCACTAATGCATCCTACCAAACTCGATAAGACATACTAATGCAAATTTTCTGGTTCTCTAAGACCAACGCTCGGATACCAACTGAAATGTCCCGTTCATATTGATTATAAACGTTCCATATTAATTGATTTCGTTGCGAGGTTTTGACCTCTATATGAGACGTTTTTCAAAGACTGCATTCATTTTTAAAACAACCATAACCTTTATTTTATCAATAAAGGTTTCAAAAGCATTACGTAGATTATCAAATAATGATAATCTAAAATATACTGTTTACACACGACCATTACATAATGGTTTACAATAGAAATATATTACATCGACATATGTTTCTTGAATGCAGTTTTTACACAATATCATACAAACATGGACTCCAAATCTTGTCCTTATTTTAGTATGCAATAGCGGAAGCTCTTAGTATTCACCTGAGAATAAACATGCTTTAAACGTCAACAAAAATGTTGGCGAGTTATAGGTTTAACCTATATATATATCAAATCGTAACAATAGACCACAAGATTTCATAATTCAATACGCATCCCATACATAGAGATAAAAATCATTCATATGGTGAACACCTGGTAACCGACATTAACAAGATGCATATATAAGAATATCCCCATCATTCCGGGACACCCTTCGGATATGATATAAATTTCGAAGTACTAAAGCATCCGGTACTTTGGATGGGGTTTGTTAGGCCCAATAGATCTATCTTTAGGATTCGCGGCAATTAGGGTGTCTGTTCCCTAATTCTTAGATTACCAGACTTAATAAAAAGGGGCATATTCTATTTCGATAATTCAACCATAGAATGTAGTTTCATGTACTTGTGTCTATTTTGTAAATCATTTATAAAACCGGCATGTATTCTCATCCCAAAAATATTAGATTTTAAAAGTGGGACTATAACTCACTTTCACAGATTTTTACTTCGTCGGGAAGTAAGACTTGGCCACTAGTCGATTCATGAACCTATAACAAATATGTACATATATATCAAAGTATATTCAAAATATATTTACAACACTTTTGATACATTTTGATGTTTTAAGTTTATTAAGTCAGCTGTCCTCGTTAGTAACCTACAACTAGTTGTCCAACGTTAGATGTACAGAAAAAAATTGATATATATTATCTTGAATCAATCCACGACCCAGTGTATACACGTCTCAGGCTAGATCACAACTCAAAGTATATATATTTTTTGGAATCAACCTCAACCCTGTATAGCTAACTCCCTCATTACTGCATATAGAGTGTCTATGGTTGTTCCAAATAATATATACACATGGGTCGATATGATATGTCAAAACATTTGCATACTTGTCTATGGTATCCCAAGATTACATAATATATTAGAATACATGTATAATACAATATAAGTTAGCTAGGATATGATTAATATAGATTTGTTACCAATTTTCACGTTGCTACAACAAGAAAAATTATCCAATCTTGTTTTACCCATAACTTCTTCATTTTAAATCCGTTTTGAGTGCATCAAATTACTATGGTTTCATATTTAACTCTATTTTATGAATATAAACAGAAAATGTATAGGTTTATAGTCAGAAATATAAGTTACAAGTCGTTTTTGTAAAGGTAGTCATTTCAGTCGAAAGAACGACGTCTAGATGACCATTTTAGAAAACATACTTTCACTTTGAGTTTAACCATGATTTTTGGATAAAGTTTCATGTTCATAAGAAAAATCATTTTCCCAGAAGAACAACTTTTAGATCAAAGTTTATCATAGTTTTTAATTAACTAACCCAAAACAGCCCGCGGTGTTACTACGACGGCGTATGTCCGGTTTTACAGTGTTCTTCGTGTTTCCAGGTTTTAAATCATTAAGTTAGCATATCATATAGATATAGAGCATGTGTTTAGTTGATTTTAAAAGTCAAGTTAGAAGGATTAACTTTTGTTTGCGAACAAGTTTAGAATTAACTAAACTATGTTCTAGTGATTACAAGTTTAAACCTTCGAATAAGATAGCTTTATATGTATGAATCGAATGATGTTATGAACATCATTACTACCTCAAGTTTTCTGGATAAAGCTACTGGAAATGAGAAAAATGGATCTAGCTTCAAAGGATCCTTGGATGGCTTGAAAGTTCTTGAAGCAGAATCATGACACGAAAAAACAAGTTCAAGTAAGATTTCCACTCGAAATAAGATTGTTATAGTTATAGAAATTGAATCAAAGTTTGAATATGAGTATTACCTTGTAATAGAAAGATATCTTACTGTAAATAAGAAAGATTTCTTGAGGTTGGATGATCACTCTACAAGATTGGAAGTAAGCTAGCAAACTTGAAAGTATTCCTGATTTTATGAAACTAGAACTTGTAGAATTTATGAAGAACACTTAGAACTTGAAGATAGAACTTGAGAGAGATCAATTAGATGAAGAAAATTGAAGAATGAAAGTGTTTGTAGGTGTTTTTGGTCGTTGGTGTATGGATTAGATATAAAGGATATGTAATTTTGTTTTCATGTAAATAAGTCATGAATGATTACTCATATTTTTGTAATTTTATGAGATATTTTATGCTAGTTCCCAAATGATAGTTCCCACATGTGTTAGGTGACTCACATGGGCTACTAAGAGCTGATCATTGGAGTGTATATATCAATAGTACATACATCTAAAAGCTGTGTATTGTACGAGTACGAATACGGGTGCATACGAGTAGAATTGTTGATGAAACTGAACGAGGATGTAATTGTAAGCATTTTTGTTAAGTAGAAGTATTTTGATAAGTGTCTTGAATTCTTTCCCCTAATCTGTCTACGCCTCTTTTCTAAATCTAGGGTTTCTTGATTCACCTCCAAATTATGCGAATTAATTCAATTTCGTGGGAGAACCGTTATTCTCTCCGATGGTTTGGCGGCGACGGTTCCGATTGAACCCTAGGGTTTCGCATGTTGCGGCTTTTTGTCTCAAAAATTATCATCTAACCTTCGTAGCTTTCATTCCAATCAGATGAACAAGATTTATAATAACGTTTTAAGATAATAAATTTGACATAATATTCCTGCCAAAAAGAGAAGATGACAAGATGGAGAAGTTAGCACGACTGTATTTGAAGGAAGTCGTCTCCAGACATGGAATACCAATCTCTATTATCTCTGATAGGGATGGCAGATTTATTTCAAGATTCTGGCAGACATTACAGCAAGCATTAGGAACTCGTCTAGACATGAGTACTGCCTATCATCCACAAACTGATGGGCAGAGTGAAAGGACGATACAAACGCTTGAAGACATGCTACGAGCATGTGTTATTGATTTCGGAAACAGTTGGGATCGACATCTACCGTTAGCAGAATTTTCCTACAACAACAGCTACCATTCAAGCATTGAGATGGCGCCGTTTGAAGCACTTTATGGTAGAAAGTGCAGGTCTCCGATTTGTTGGAGTGAAGTGGGGGATAGACAGATTACGGGTCCGGAGATTATACAAGAAACTACCGAGAAGATCATCCAAATTCAACAACGGTTGAAAACTGCCCAAAGTCGACAAAAGAGCTACGCTGACATTAAAAGAAAAGATATAGAATTTGAAATTGGAGAGATGGTCATGCTTAAAGTTGCACCTTGGAAAGGCGTTGTTCGATTTGGTAAACGAGGGAAATTAAATCCAAGGTATATTGGACCATTCAAGATTATTGATCGTGTCGGACCAGTAGCTTACCGACTTGAGTTACCTCAACAACTCGCAGCTGTACATAACACTTTCCACGTCTCGAATTTGAAGAAATGTTTTGCTAAAGAAGATCTCACTATTCCGTTAGATGAAATCCAAATCAACGAAAAACTCCAATTCATCGAAGAACCCGTCGAAATAATGGATCGTGAGGTTAAAAGACTTAAGCAAAACAAGATACCAATTGTTAAGGTTCGATGGAATGCTCGTAGAGGACCCGAGTTCACCTGGGAGCGTGAAGATCAGATGAAGAAGAAATACCCGCATCTATTTCCAGAAGATTCGTCAACACCTTCAACAGCTTAAAATTTCGGGACGAAATTTATTTAACGGGTAGGTACTGTAGTGACCCGAACTTTTCCATGTTTATATATATTAATTGATATTGATATTTACATGATTAAACGTTTCCAACATGTTAAGCAATCAAACTTGTTAAGACTTGATTAATTGAAATAGGTTTCATATAGACAATTGACTACCCAAGTTGACCGGTGATTCACGAACGTTAAAACTTGTAAAAACTATATGATGACATATATATGGTTATATATATAGTTAACATGATATTATGATAAGTAAACATATCATTAAGTATATTAACAATGAACTACATATGTAAAAACAAGACTACTAACTTAATGATTTTTAAACGAGACATATATGTAACGATTATCGTTGTAACGACATTTAAATGTATATATATCATATAAGATATATTAATATATCATAATATCATGATAATATAATAATTTAACATCTCATTAGATATAATAAACAATGGGTTAACAACATTAATTGAGATCGTTAACTTAAAGGTTTCAAAACAACACTTACATGTAACGACTAACGATGACTTAACGACTCCGTTAAAATGTATATACATGTAGTGTATTTAGATGTATTAAAATACTTTTGGAAGACTTCAAGACATATATCGAAACACTCATACTTAACAAAAATGGTTACAGTTACTTTCCCATTCTTTTCTTTCATCAAGAATTCTAGTCGTATTCTTACCCGTATTATACACAGCTTCAAAACGTACTTACTATGGGTATATACCAATAGGAACTAGCATGGGATTCCACTCTTGATTATGTCATGTATGACTAATCAATTTTAACTTCTACCATGAGCTAGTCAACTAACTAGAACTCCTTTTAACCCCACTCACCACTCACCAATTAACACTCATCATTCACTCCATTTCACTTCCAAATCTCTTTCTAATTCTCTCTCAACACACCCACACTATTATGAACGTATTTTTCCAGTAGTTAATCATCATCTTCATCAAAAATCACTTCAAGAATCAAGCTATAATCATCATAGGAAGAACACTTCAAGAATACTTCAAAAATCCCTTCAAGTTTACTAATTTACTTCCAAGCTTTCTAATCCATTCCAAGTAATCATCTAAGATCAAGAAAACTTTGTTATATACAGTAGGTTATCTTTCTTATTCAAGGTAATATTCATATTCAAACTTTGATTCAATTTCTATAACTATAAACTATCTTAATTCGAGCAAAAATCTTACTTGAACTTGTTTTTGTGTCATGATCCTACTTCAAGAACTTTCAAGCCATCCAAGATCCTTTGAAGCTAGATCATTTCTTGTCACTTCCAGTAGGTTTACCTACTAAACTTGAGGTAGTAATGATGTTCATAACATCATTCGATTCATATATATAAAACTATCTTATTCGAAGGTTTAAACTCGTAATCACTAGAACATAGTTTAGTTAATTCTAAACTTGTTCGCAAACAAAAGTTAATCCTTCTAACTTGACTTTTAAAATCAACTAAACACATGTTCTATATCTATATGATATGCTAACTTAATGATTTAAAACCTGGAAACACGAAAAACACCGTAAAACCGGATTTACGCCGTCGTAGTAACACCGCGAGCTGTTTTGGGTTAGTTAATTAAAAACTATGATAAACTTTGATTTAAAAGTTGTTATTCTGAGAAAATGATTTTTATTATGAACATGAAACTATATCCAAAAATTATGGTTAAACTCAAAGTGGAAGTATGTTTTCTAAAATGGTCATCTAGACGTCGTTCTTTCGACTGAAATGACTACCTTTACAAAAACGACTTGTAACTTATTTTTCCGACTATAAACCTATACTTTTTCTATTTAGATTCATATAATATAGTTCAATATGAAACCATAGCAATTTGATTCATTCAAAACGGATTTAAAATGAAGAAGTTATGGGTAAAACAAGATTGGATAATTTTTATCATTTTAGCTACGTGAAAATTGGTAACAAATCTATTCCAACCATAACTTAATCAACTTGTATTGTATATTATGTAATCTTGAGATACCATAGACACGTATACAATGTTTCGACCTATCATGTCGACACATCTATATATATTTCGGAACAACCATAGACACTCTATATGTGAATGTTGGAGTTAGCTATACAGGGTTGAGGTTGATTCCAAAATATATATAGTTTGAGTTGTGATCAATACTGAGATACGTATACACTGGGTCGTGGATTGATTCAAGATAATATTTATTGATTTATTTCTGTACATCTAACTGTGGACAACTAGTTGTAGGTTACTAACGAGGACAGCTGACTTAATAAACTTAAAACATCAAAATATATTAAAAGTGTTGTAAATATATTTTGAACATACTTTAATATATATGTATATATTGTTATAGGTTCGTGAATCAACAGTGGCCAAGTCTTACTTCTCGACGAAGTAAAAATCTGTGAAAGTGAGTTATAGTCCCACTTTTAAAATCTAATATTTTTGGGATGAGAATACATGCAGGTTTTATAAATGATTTACAAAATAGACACAAGTACGTGAAACTACATTCTATGGTTGAATTATCGAAATCGAATATGCCCCTTTTTATTAAGTCTGGTAATCTAAGAATTAGGGAACAGACACCCTAATTGACGCGAATCCTAAAGATAGATCTATTGGGCCTAACAAACCCCATCCAAAGTACCGGATGCTTTAGTACTTCGAAATTTATATCATATCCGAAGGGTGTCCCGGAATGATGGGGATATTCTTATATATGCATCTTGTTATTGTCGGTTACCAGGTGTTCACCATATGAATGATTTTTATCTCTATGTATGGGATGTGTATTGAAATATGAAATCTTGTGGTCTATTATTATGATTTGGTATATATAGGTTAAACCTATAACTCACCAACATTTTTGTTGACGTTTTAAGCATGTTTATTCTCAGGTGATTATTAAGAGCTTCCGCTGTCGCATACTTAAATAAGGACGAGATTTGGAGTCCATGCTTGTATGATATTGTGTAAAAACTGCATTCAAGAAACTTATTTTGTTGTAACATATTTGTATTGTAAACCATTATGTAATGGTCGTGTGTAAACAGGATATTTTAGATTATCATTATTTGATAATCTACGTAAAGCTTTTTAAACCTTTATTGATGAAATAAAGGTTATGGTTTGTTTTAAAATGAATGCAGTCTTTGAAAAACGTCTCATATAGAGGTCAAAACCTCGCAACGAAATCAATTAATATGGAACGTTTTTAATCAATAAGAACGGGACATTTCAGTTGTCCCGGAATGATTGGGATATTCTTATATATGCATATTGTTAATGTCGGTTACCAGGTGTTCACCATATGAATGATTTTTATCTATGAATACATATTAAAACACTACATGTATATACATTTTAACTGAGTCGTTAAGTCATCGTTAGTCGTTACATGTAAGTGTTGTTTTGAAACCTTTAGGTTAACGATCTTGTTAAATGTTGTTAACCCAATGTTTATAATATCAAATGAGATTTTAAATTATTATATTATCATGATAATATGATGTATGAATATCTCTTAATATGATATATATACATTAAATGTCGTTACAACGATAATCGTTACATATATGTCTCGTTTCAAAATCATTAAGTTAGTAGTCTTGCTTTTACATATGTAGTTCATTGTTAATATACTTAATGATATGTTTACTTATCATAATATCATGTTAACTATATATATATCCATATATATGTAATCATATAGTTTTTACAAGTTTTAACGTTCGTGAATTACCGGTCAACTTGGGTGGTCAATTGTCTATATGAAACCTATTTCAATTAATCAAGTCTTAACAAGTTTGATTGCTTAACATGTTGGAAACACTTAATTATGTAAATAACAATTTCATTTAACATATATATAAACATGGAAAAGTTCGGGTCACTACAGTACCTACCCGTTAAATAAATTTCGTCCCAAAATTTTAAGCAGTTGGAGGTGTTGACGTATCTTCTGGAAATAAATGCGGGTATTTCTTCTTCATCTGATCTTCTCGTTCCCAGGTGAACTCGGGTCCTCTACGAGCATTCCATCGAACCTTAACAATTGGTATCTTGTTTTGCTTAAGTTTTTTAACCTCACGATCCATTATTTCGACGGGTTCTTCGATGAATTGAAGTTTTTCGTTGATTTGGATTTCATCTAACGGAATAGTGAGATCTTCTTTAGCAAAACATTTCTTCAAATTCGAGACGAGGAAAGTGTTATGTACATTCGCAAGTTGTTGAGGTAACTCAAGTCGGTAAGCTACTGGTCCGACACGATCAATAATCTTGAATGGTCCAATATACCTTGGATTTAATTTCCCTCGTTTACCAAATCGAACAACACCTTTCCAAGGTGCAACCTTAAGCATGACCATCTCTCCAATTTCAAATTCTATGTCTTTTCTTTTAATGTCAGCGTAGCTCTTTTGTCGACTTTGGGCGGTTTTCAACCGTTGTTGAATTTGGATGATCTTCTCGGTAGTTTCTTGTATTATCTCCGGACCCGTAATCTGTCTATCCCCCACTTCACCCCAACAAATCGGAGACCTGTACTTTCTACCATAAAGTGCTTCAAACGGCGCCATCTCATTTCTTGAATGATAGCTGTTGTTGTAGGACAATTCTGCTAACGGTAGATGTCGATCCCAACTGTTTCCGAAATCAATAACACATGCTCGTAGCATGTCTTCAATAACACATCTGGACGCCATCCCAGATGGCTGGACGCCGTCCCAGTCTTAAGTTCTGGACGCCGTCCAAGCTTTTGGACGCCGTCCAGATCAACTGTTTCAGAATTTTTTTTTTGTGACACGTTTTCGGATGGTTAACGGGTTGGGTCCTTACAATTTTCATTCCGGGATTTCAGGTTGTTGTAATAGACCTGATGGTTTCTGATGTTCAGCTTTGACCTTAGAACACGTCAAACATTCTCCTACATATTTAGCAATATCGGCTTTCATACCTGGCCACCAAAAATGTTTCTTAAGATCCTTGTACATCTTCCCCGTTCCAGGATGTATTGAGTATCTGGTTTTATGAGCTTCTCTAAGTACCATTTCTCTCATATCTCCAAATTTTGGTACCCAAATTCTTTCAGCCCTATACCGGGTTCCATCTTTCCGAATATTAAGATGCTTCTCCGATCCTTTGGGTATTTCATCCTTTAAATTTCCCTCTTTTAAAACTCCTTGTTTTCCTCCTTTATTTGAGTAGTAAGGTTAGTGTGAATCATTATATTCATAGATTTTACTCGAATGGATTCTCTGTCCTTTCTGCTCAAGGCGTCGGCTACCACATTTGCCTTCCCCGGGTGGTAACGAATCTCAAAGTCGTAATCATTCAACAATTCAATCCACCTACGCTGCCTCATATTCAGTTGTTTCTGATTAAATATATGTTGAAGACTTTTGTGGTCGGTATATATAATACTTTTGACCCCATATAAGTAGTGCCTCCAAGTCTTTAATGCAAAAACAACCGCGCCTAATTCCAAATCATGCGTCGTATAATTTTGCTCGTGAATCTTCATTTGTCTAGACACATAAGCAATCACCTTCGTTCGTTGCATTAATACACAACCAAGACCTTGCTTTGATGCGTCACAATAAATCACAAAATCATCATTCCCTTCAGGCAATGACAATATAGGTGCCGTAGTTAGCTTTTTCTTCAATAATTAAAACGCCTTCTCTTGTTCATCCTTCCATTCAAATTTCTTCCCTTTATGCGTTAATGCAGTCAAGGGTTTTGCTATTTTGGAGAAATCTTGGATGAATTTTCTGTAGTAACCAGCCAATCCTAAAAATTGACGTATATGCTTTGGAGTTTTTGGGGTTTCCCACTTTTCAACGGTTTCGATCTTTGCCGGGTCCACCTGGATACCTTCTTTGTTCACTATGTGACCGAGGAATTGAACTTCTTCCAACCAAAATGCACACTTTGAAAATATAGCATACAGTTTTTCTTTCCTCAATACTTCTAGCACTTTTCTCAAATGTTCTTCGTGCTCTTGATCATTCTTTGAGTAAATAATTATGTCATCAATGAAAACAATGACAAACTTGTCAAGATATAGCCTACACACTCGGTTCATAAGGTCCATGAATACAGCTAGTGCGTTAGTCAATCCAAACGGCATAACCATAAACTCGTAATGACCATAACGCGTCCTAAAAGCAGTTTTTGGAATATCATCCTCCTTTACTCGCATTTGATGATACCCAGAACGTAAATCAATCTTCGAATAAACCGACGAGCCTTGTAGTTGATCAAATAAGTCGTCAATTCTCGGCAGTGGATAACGGTTTTTGATGGTAAGTTTGTTCAACTCTATGTAGTCAATACACAACCTAAATGTACCATCCTTCTTCTTGACAAACAAAATAGGAGCTCCCCACGGTGATGTGCTTGGTCGAATAAAACCACGCTCTAAAAGTTCTTTTAATTGGCTCTGAAGTTCCTTCATTTCGCTAGGTGCGAGTCTGTATGGAGCACGAGCTATTGGTGCAGCTCCCGGTACAAGGTCTATTTGAAATTCAACGGATCGGTGTGGAGGTAGTCCCGGTAATTCTTTCGGAAATACATCGGGAAATTCTTTTGCGACGGGAACATTATTGATGCTCTTTTCTTCAATTTGTACTTTCTCGACGTGTGCTATAGCAACCTTTTCTAATTAGTTTTTGTGCCTTCAAATTACTAATAAGATGTAGCTTCGTGTTGCCCTTTTCTCCGTACACAATTAAGGGTTCTCCTTCTTCTCGTACAATGCGAATTGCATTTTTATAACATACGATCTCTGCTTTCACCTTCTTCAGCCAGTCCATGCCAACTATTACATCAAAACTCCCTAACTCTACGGGTATACTTAATGATATGTTTACTTATCATAATATCATGTTAACTATATATATATATCCATATATATGTAATCATATAGTTTTTACAAGTTTTAACGTTCGTGAATCACCGGTCAACTTGGGTGGTCAATTGTCTATATGAAACCTATTTCAATTAATCAAGTCTTAACAAGTTTGATTGCTTAACATGTTGGAAACACTTAATTCTGTAAATAACAATTTCATTTAACATATATATAAACATGGAAAAGTTTGGGTCACTACAGTTTAGACACTTGACCTGTTTGAGGGTATAGGCATTAATAAAAAAATTCATTGTTAAAGAAAGCATGCCACGTATATTGATTTAATTAATTCTCAAAACTTTGGTGTGCCATTTAGGTGATTAAATATATTTCGACCTGTATAGGTATGTTAAATATGACCCATTTAGTATGCTGAAAATAATGTACCTAAATGTATTTAATGCATTACATGTGTATTTCATGGCTTCAACCTTCGTTATATCCCTCTTACATTTATATACTGAAGCTAAGTGATTTTCAACACTTTAGTGTGTTGAAAATGCGTATGAGAAATATTACAATTGAAGTAAGAACTTATGACTCATTTACATGACTCAATTATATCTCGACAAGTATAGATGATAAATATGACCCACTTAGATAATTAAAATATTTTAGTTGAAACCAGAATTTATGACTCATTTTGTGTGTTGGACATGAGTTTGGACAGATGAAGAGAAAGCATCCCAATTAAAATACAAAAAGGAGTAGTCAACTGAAAATCACTCCTACTACCATTTGTGTATGTTCAAGAGGCTGACCAAACTAAGTGATGTAATATCTCTTATTTTGCTGATTTTTTTTTTATGTTCAAAGAAATAACTATTGACTTTCTTGAAAATATATCATAGTTATGAATGCTGAGATAATGTTTGATTTACATCATCAATTATAATATCTTTGCTACGCATATCAACTAATCTGTTTTATTTTTAAAAACTAAACATGAATTGTTGTTTTTATAATTAATAAAGTAATTATTTTTTTGCTACCGTACAACGCATGCGCCCATAAAACTAGGTACCATTAATGTGGACGATACATGTAATTTTTAGTATTATTAGGTTATGATCATCATGTGCAGTCAGTTGAATTATCTACCTTTTAAGTTATGAAAACTAAATATTTTTACGCCCTTTTTTGTTGCAGGTTATAAAACTTGGGGTTTAGTTCTTTAAGTTGTTTTAGCAGAAGATTACACAACACAACACAACAAGGTACTGTAAGTTGTTGGCGAAGATCCTGGAAAATTAAGGGAAACTCGATATGCTAATGTTGGTACCATAACTTAGTAGGCTAACTTAAGGCATTGGTCAAAACAAGATAATTTCATTAATGATTTGTTTCTTTAGTGTAAGTGTATAATACAAGAAATTTGTACCAATATTAACTTATTCGAATACTATATTTTGAGCTGTCGTGTAACGCACTAGCTCTTAAAGGTACATAATTCACTCCTTTAGTAGATTCTAACTTATGTTTGACGGGATTTATGATGCTGACCCAGATGAAGGAATAGAGAATAATTTACTCCTTTAGTTTTTATGTTTATGACCGACAAACCTTCTTCTTTTGCGTTTGCTTCCATTGATTTCACAGGTAGGTTTGTTTTTGGTTCTTAACGCCAGTTCACGACTCAAAGTTGCTGATTATTATCATATGTTTTCTCATTGCAGATTTTGGAGGTTAGTAATTAGTAATCGTTTGTGGTATTTTTCTTGCTCTTTTTTACTTATTTGTTTTATTATTGAAGTTTATTATCACTTTTATATATAAGTTCAAATTGTTGGCTATATAATGTTTTGGGTGTTTAAGGTTGCAGTAATCAATTGTGTGTTCGTATGTATAGTTTTTCTTTTGAATTTGTTGTTCTTTAAAGAAATAAGTTTGTACAATGCCGCCTAAAATGGCGTAGATAAATTTTGTCGAATCCTGCTTCATCTGCTTCGCTAGGTGGTTCTGGTGAATAAGATTTGTTGCTGTCGTCTATGTCTTCAAGACAATTAGCTCAAAGAGGTTCCATGCAACAAGGTAATCGTAGTCAACAATCTATTAGTAACCAAGGTTTATTTAATACTTTTTTTTTTTGAAAAGCAGGTTTATTTAATACTAAAGTGGCTTTAGGTTTTAGTTATGTATTACCTCATGTTTTTGTATTTAGGTCTGAATGACCCATTGTAGTATAACTATGTATTTTGTCCTGATTGTATATATATTACTTTAAATGTAATAGTTTATATGATGCTATGTAATTTGTTGATATATACCACTTATGGAATTCAACAAAAAACGTCGTTGCAAGGAAGTCTTGCAACATCTTTAGTCATTCTTTATGGTTAGTATTTTTTTTTCCTAATTTATTTGTATTTTATCTTTACGCCACTTACGTTTGTATAACAATTAAGCGGTTTTTGTTATTCTTTAATCTATGTTTTTGTGTAAAACAAATTGTTATGATACCGTTAATTTATATAACATTATACGTTTTCAATTTGTTTGATTAAGAGTTGTCGTGCAACGCACGGGCTCTTAGAGGCTAGTATATATATATATATATATATATATATATATATATATATATATATATATATATATATAGATAAAAGTTCAAATTAGAACCAAGGAAAAAGCAAGAACTGGAAGAACCAAAATACATGGGTTAAATATGTAAAATACATATATATATATATACTGATTTCCGTTTTAATTTAATGTCTTGTTAATTAATTAATTTCAATTTCAGTAACAGCGGTTACAACACTAAAATGTAGGAATGCAGTTTTTGAGAATGAGTATCGCCACCATTATCACCCATATCACAATTCATCAGTTTTCTTCACGAACATCTTCTAAACCCACAATTAAATTCTTCACTACGGTTATTATTATTATTATTGTTGTCTATTAGTTTCAAATGTCTGACCTTCAACAACAGGCGCCTGAACTGCATAATGGAATTCGACAAATTATTCTTGGAGATGCACGGGGTTTTTGACTCCCGGGAATTGGAAGCATCTATTGTTATTCATGAATTTTTTAGCCCTAATCCAATTGAATGTAAAATGTCTAGAAATATTTGAAAATATAATATGAATTCAATCATGGTCAATCAGTGTGGAGAATTTAAGGATGAACACCACGCACGCAACTGCGATAAGTTCAAATAGAAAATTTTGAAAAAGAAGCGTAGTAAGTGTCATCTTTATTTACACGATAGGTCTTACTAGTATTTATAGTATGTTGTGAACACATCAGAATGTGTTTTTTTCAGTAACCAAATTAGGATGTTTTTATGTATCCAGCAACTTTGAATCAGTTTGGGGTGTAATGTTTTTTTAACATTATTAATATTGTGATTTTTTGTTTTGGTGCAATATTAGATTGTTATTTAAATTACTAAGTGTTAGTATATGATCTGATGAGTCAAAAGTGTTTTACAGAAGTTTAGAGTCTGGCGATCAGAGTCTGGAGTTGCAGAATCTGTTTGAAGTATGACGTTTCTTGGTGATTAAGCTACAGAGGATTTTGGAGATATGTTTTTAGTTTAAGAAGATTTGATCTTATCTCTGTAAGGATAAACATTAGTTAATACCGAATATTTGATATGTTTAGTTTATCTTTTCCTTTATTGTAGCTAGTTTGTTTTGGAAACCAAATCATAAAGATTTGGTTTATCATGTATAAATAGGGATCGATGGTTTTGAACTTGGTATCACTTTTAATCACGAATATTGTGTCTTTCATATCTCTTAATTCATAATTCGTGTTCTCTCAATTTTGTTCATATAATTCGTATCTATTGTTCATTGAGAGTATTGTGTTCATAATCAAGCTATTGTGAACTAATAACTGGTATCAGAGCGGGTTTGGTGTAAATCCAATTCGGTAATCTTAAAACGATCCATATATTGTTAAAAGATGTCCTCCAGTACCATCCCAACTCCAGTTATGGCTGGTAAAGGAGTGCCAATTTTCGATGGCACAGACTTTGCAACCTGGAAACTAAAAGTTCTATGGTTTCTTGGTTCGATTCATGAAGATGCCGAACAAGTCCTTACAGTAGGACCTATTATACCTGGTACAATGGTTGAAGCTGTTCCTGCTACAAGTACTGCTTCTGCTCAACCTGCTTATCTTCGTGAAAAACCAAGAGATAAGTGGACAGAAGCAGAAGCCATAAAGTTCAAGCTTGATAGCAAGATAAGAAGTATTATAGGTAATGGTGTTACTGTTCCAATTCTCAGGAAGATCAGTCATGCTAAAACTGCAAAAGCTATGTGGGATCTCTTGCTTAATGACTATGAAGGTGTCACAGTTGTTAAGACTCAGAAGAAAAAGAATCTGATAAGGTGTTATGAAAATTTTGCTGCTCAGCCTAAAGAATCATTGAGTGATCTTCATTCAAGATTCCAGGTTCTGATTAATGATCTTGAAAGTGTTGGTGTAGAGAAAACACAACAAGTGTTGTGTCAAAAGTTCATTGAACTGTTACCTTCAAACTTTGAATCTGTGATTACATCAATGGTAATCAGTGAAAAGATAGACACTTATGAACTAAGTGAGTTGTTTGGCATATTGTCAAACTTTGAAGAATCACAGTTGAAGAACAAGATCAATGCTAAGAGAGTTGTTAAAGATCCAGAAGCTGCATTGATAGCTACTACTAAGAAGAACAAGCAATTGTTCTCTAGTTACTCTAGTAGGGTTGATTCTGAAAGTGATGAGACCTCTGATGATAGTGATTCTGATGTAGATGAGGAGATTCAGGATCTGGAAAGTCAAGTGGCTCTTTTGACTCAAAGGATTGAGCAGAAGAAGTTTGGTTTTAAGAAGGGTAAAGGCAAGAGTTCTTTTGATCCAAAGAAAGCTAAATGCTTCAAGTGTGGCAAGGTAGGTCATATAGCTGCTGATTGCTGGTCCAAGAGTGAAGGAGGTTCAAGTTTCAACAAACCTGTTGACAGAGCAAGAAAGTATAAACTCAAGTACAAGAAGATGAAAGGTGAAGCAGAAAAGTTGAAGAATAAAGAACAGGAGAAAGCATTGTACACAGAAGCATGGGAAGATGAAGATTCATCATCTGATGATGAAGAGGATAAGTGTCTGATGGCTATAATTGAAAAGGATAGTGAGTCTAGCAAGTTTGAGGAAGATTTGAAAGCTATTGAGAAGATGGATAAAGACTCTACTTGTAACAAAGGTTCTGCCTATAAGGTACAAAACTTTGTAAACTATCTTAATAATGAAAAAGTGAGAATGTTTCAGTATTTGTTGCTTGATTTCAATTGGTGCTTAGAAGATAGTGACAGGTTAAGAACACAGATCATTGAGCTTAAGAACACCATCAAAGATAAAGATGCTGAAATTAAAGTATTAAAAGAATGTGAGGTAGAACTTGACACATACAAAATGGCATATTCAGAAGAAACTAAACGGTTAAATACTGAATTAGGAAGATCAATTAAAAAGGCAAACCATTATGAAAATATTTGCAAATCTTGGTGTGTTTCTTCCAAAAAGAATTCTGATGCTATTGCTAAGCAAGTACCAAATGATGTCAAAGCTATACTTGGTGAAAACTACACATTAGATAATAATGTGGAAGTTGATCCTATTATATTTAAGCCTGACATTTTACCAAATACTTTTATAAAATTTGATGGTGAGAGAAAAATTTTAACTAATGCTTTTGTAAGATCAACTGAGTTTGTAAAATCATTAGAACCTGTTAAACCTTCAGAGACTATAATTTTAGATTGTAGAAATCCATCAGAGTCTGAACTATTGAAACCTTCAGACTCTAACAGTTTAGTCTCTAAAAGTGAAAGTGTATGTTCTGACCTAGAATCTGACACCCAAGAATCAAGTAGCATAAGTGATACTGAATCATCTTCTGATAGTGTCACTTGTCCAGATCCTAAATGGTCAACTAAAAGAAAGTCAAAGTCAAAACAGGCTAAGACTATTAAAAAACTGAAAAGGAGAATTTCAAAGCTTAGTGAAAGATTAAAGGGTCAAGAAAAATTCTCAAAATCATCTTGTTTTCCTGAAAATTTCAAAAAGGTATGGAAACCTAAAGTTTGTGAAAATAAAGGTGTTTTGAAAACAGTGATGGATAAGTTGATCTGGATTGGTAACAAAGCTTTTGTATGGAGAGTTAAAGACACTCCATCTGAACCCACTGCAAAGTGGGTTCCCCCTAAGATTTAATCATTTTTCTTTTGCTTGTGTCTTGTGTAGCAGGGTAATAAGTGGTATTTAGACAGTGGTTGCTCAAGACACATGACTGGATGCAAAGAGCATCTTGTAGGGTTTGTAGAAGAAAAGGGTCCTTCTGTGAGATATGGTGATAATTCTGTTGCAAAAACTATTGGTTATGGTACTGTTATTGCTGGAAGTGTGTCATTCAAGAAAGTTGCTTTAGTTGAAGGGTTAAAGCATAATCTGCTAAGTGTGAGTCAAATTGCTGATGAAGATTGTGAGATCAGAATAAGAAAGAAAGCTGGAATTATTTATGATCCTAAAGGAAGACCAACTCTTGTTGCCTGGAGATTTCAAAATGTGTATATGCTGGATTTGGATTCTGTTGATTCTGAAATTGAAACATGCTTGTATTCTCAGTCTGTTCCAGAACTTAATTGGCTTTGGCATAAAAGGCTATCTCATCTGAATTTTAAAAATATTAATGAGCTTTCCAAAAAGAAGCTTGTTAGAGGTTTGCCTCAGCAACCTTTCAAGAAAGATAAACCTTGTTCTGCTTGCATTATGGGTAAACAAACCAAAACAAAGTTTCCCTCAAAATCCCTAGCTACTATTAGTGATCCACTTCATATGCTTCATATGGATCTTTTTGGTCCAATGAACACTAGTAGTCTAGGTGGGAAAAGATACACTTTGGTTGTTGTTGATGAGTATTCAAGGTTTACCTGGGTTATCTTTTTAGCTGCAAAGAGTGATGCTCCTGAAGAAATCATTAATTTAATCAAGAAAGAGCAGGTTCAAAAAGGTGTTCTTGTTAAACAATTGAGAAGTGACCATGGCACTGAGTTCAAGAATGTTACTTTAATTGAATTTTGTGAAGAATCTGGAATTGGTCAAAATTTCTCAGCTGTTAGAACTCCACAACAGAATGGAGTTGCTGAGAGAAGAAATAGAACACTTATTGAGGCAGCCAGAACCATGTTATGTCAATCAAATGTTGCACTCAGATTCTGGGCAGAAGCTGTCAATACAGCTTGTTATACTCAAAACAGGTCATTAATTGTGAAGAGACATGGCAAAACTCCCTATGAATTGTATCATAAAAAGGTGCCTACTATTCATTACTTTCATGTATTTGGATGTAAGTGCTATATTTTGAATCAAAGGGATCAGCTTGAAAAGATGAGGCCAAAATCTGATGAAGGTGTGTTTATTGGTTATTCTTCTGTGTCTAAAGCATATAGAGTGTATAATAAGAGGAGGATGAAGATTGAAGAATCCATTAATGTTTCCTTTGATGAAAGTCCCATTGAAATGGATCAATTCTCTAGTTCTGAGCATTCTGCACTTGGTGAATTGTCAAATTTAATTTCTGGTAACAATACTCAGACTCTAGATTCAGAGTCTGAGACAGATGAATTTAATTTGTCTGGACTGAAACATTCTGCAGATAATGCTCTCACTGAAGAAGTTCAACAAGAAGATGAGCCAATTGTTATTCATGAAGATGATCAACCTTCCAATACTACTGTGAATCCTGTTGTTCCTATTAGAAAATCTTCTAGAAATATTGTTATTCCAAAGCATCTTGAAGATTATGTTGTAGATCCTACTGGTTTACCTAAAACTGGTTCTTCATCTCAGACACCTGTGTCTGATTTTGCAATTGCTAATTATTGTTTCTTCTCAAATTTTCTTTCACTCATTGAACCCAAAGAAGTAGATGAAGCATTGTCAGATAATGATTGGGCTGAAGCTATGACTGAAGAATTGACAGAGTTTGAAAGAAATGATGTGTGGGAATTGGTTCCAAAACCTGAAGGTAAAACTGCAATTGGCACTAAGTGGGTTTATAGAAACAAGGTTGATAAAGATGGTATTGTGGTTAGAAACAAAGCAAGGTTGGTGGCTCAAGGGTATAGACAAGAAGAAGGTATAGATTATGATGAGACATTTGCTCCTGTTGCTAGAATTGAAGCAATCAGATTGTTTCTAGCTTATGCCTCAGATAAAGACTTTGTGGTGTTTCAAATGGATGTGAAGAGTGCTTTTCTGAATGGTATTTTGCAAGAAGAGGTGTATGTGAAACAACCTCCTGGTTTCAAAAATAAGAAGTTTCCAAAGCATGTTTACAGGTTGAAGAAAGCTTTGTATGGTCTGAAACAAGCTCCCAGAGCCTGGTATGATACTCTGTCAACATTTCTTCTAGAAAAGAAATTTTCTAGAGGAGCTATTGACAAGACTCTATTCATCAAAAAGGAGAAAGGTGATGTGTTACTGGTTCAAATTTATGTTGATGACATTATTTTTGGGTCTACTAATCCAACTTTGAGAAAATGGTTTTCAGATATAATGTCAAAAGAATATAGGATGAGTAATTTGTGTACTCTAAACTATTTTCTTGGGCTTCAAATTAAGCAAAGTCAAGAGGGTATTTTTATTAACCAAAGTAATTATGTTTCTGATATGCTTACTAAGTTTGGTTTTAAAAATTGTTCCACTTTAAGAACCCCAATGAGTATTTCTGAAAAGCTTGATAAAGATGAATCTGGAAAACCAACTTGTCAATCAACCTATAGAGGTATGATTGGATCTTTGTTATACTTAACTGCTAGTAGACCTGATATAATGTTTGCTACATGTATGTGTGCACGTTATCAGTCAGATCCTAAAGAGTCTCATTATAAGGCTGTGAAAAGAATTTTTAGATACCTGAAAGGTACTCCTAACCTGGGTCTTTGGTATGCTAAAGACTCAGGGTTTGATCTAATTGGTTATACAGATGCAGACTATGCAGGTTGTAAGTTAGACAGAAAAAGCACATCTGGTGGTTGTCAATTGTTAGGTGGCAAATTGGTGAGCTGGTCAAGTAAAAAGCAGAATTCAGTTGCTACTTCAACAGCAGAAGCTGAATATGTAGCTGCAGGGAGTTGTTGTGCTCAATTGCTTTGGATGCAACATCAGTTATTGGATTTTGGATTATCATTAACCAAAACTCCAATCATGTGTGATAATGAAAGTGCTATTGCTATTACTGAAAATCCAGTGTTTCATTCCAGGACCAAGCACATAGAGATCAGACATCATTTTATAAGAGATTGTGTTGAGAAAGGCAAAGTGGTTTTAAAACATATTGGCACAAAAGATCAACTAGCAGATATTTTTACAAAGGCACTTCCTGAAGAGAGGCATTTCTATCTTCTAGAAAAACTTGGTATGATAAATCCATCAACAGAAATGTTGACATGTGAAGACACTCTCTAATCTTGTTGTTGTAAAAAAAAAAAAAAAAAAAAAAAAAAAAAAAAAAAAAAAAAAAAAAAAGAAGTCTGATTTTCAGAGTCTGGATGACGTCATATTTATCCAGAGTCTGAGGTTATTTATTTCTTTTATTTTTTTTATGTATTTTTGTATATTTTTATTTGTGTTTTTAAAAGGAAAAAGGGTTATTTTAAAAGGGGTAAACGGTAAATAAGTTGGAGGGTTAAAAGTAACTTTTTGAAATCTTGTTGGATATAAATATCCCTCCATTTGTCACAATCGATTTCAATCTTTGAAACCCTAAATCCCCTTTTCGATCTTCAAGTTCAAAATCCCCTCAATTTTACTGCAATTCTCCTTCGATCGATTATAATGGCACGCACAAAGTACATTCCTTATGTTCTGGTACCCACTCCAAACATGATCCGAGCTGTAGAGATCAAAGCAAACAAAGATGTTATGGTTTCAGCAAACAATCGAGTTGCTTGTGATAGTATTCCAGAGAATTTTGCGAATGAAGGTTATGAAGAGGTGATCGAGTTCATGCATAATCATCCACTAAGGGATGCATTCTTCAAAACGACCATAATGTTTCCTGAGTTGTTAGCCAAATTTTGGTACACCTGTGTTGGTGATAGAGAAGCATGGACGCTTACAGGGACTTACAGAAACGGTAACAACACACTTGTCCTTACTGAAGATCATCTAAGGTTAGCTTTAAACTTTCCAATGAGAAACGATTATGTTAGAACGACTTCTAAATCAGCTGCTAGATTAAGCTTTAATATGGTAGGTCAACAAGTGACTGATTCAACTGTTAAAACAAGTATGTTTTCACCTCGATGGATGTTTGTTTTGTCGAATGTTGTAAGGAGTTTGAGTTTCAAAAGTGGTAGCTTGACTGAAATCAATGATTTTGAGGCTTACTTGTTTCATGCTATTGTTACTGGGAGGAATATCGATTTTGCAAGGTTGTATTTCCATGAGATGTTGTTGTTAGCTGAAAGAACACCCAGAGATCATAATGTTCCATTCATAAGGGTTTTAAGTTTGATGATAGAACAGGCTATTACTCCTAATTTGTATGATGGGTTGAGGGTGTTCAGGGTTTATGAGTTTACAGCTGTTCCTGAGTGTAGCACAAGGATGTTTCACAGTCACATCCACAACAATGAAATTGGACTCACTCCAGCTATGCTTCAGTGGATCAACAATGGTCAACCAGCTCAACCTGGTCAACCAGATCAACCTTTAGATCATGAGCAATCAGGGTCTGAAGGGGAATCACATGCAGGGTCTGATCATCCAGGATCTGCAGGTGATCAAAACATTGATCAACCACTTATAGAATCTGATCATTCTGATTCTGCCCCCCCAGTTACTCCACCACATAATGATCAACAAGCAGAGCAGGCAGAAGGCATGAATGAGGGACTCCAACTTGATTCAAACCCACCTTCTCCCACTGCTCAAGAGGTACACTCTCCATTAAACAACCTTATGAGCTTACCAACTCATATTGAGAATATTCACATGTCTGCAAACCTAGTTGTTTCAGCACCCATAGATGCACATCAAACATCTATTAGGCAAGGTGCTGCAAGTGCAACTTCATCACCTCTGCTAGAGGTTGGTGAGGGGAGTACTTTAACCCAGCCTAAACCATCTAGGATAGTGAGCTTGGATAACCTCATTACAGTTACTGAATTAACCCCCTCAGATAACTTAAATCAAGTCCCAATCCTGGACTTATCAAACCAAACTCAAGACCAATCTATGGCTAAACCTACCTCAGACATCAGTCTGCCACTCCACTCTCCAAATGTCCAATCCTTACACATTCTTGCACAGGCTGCCAATGCTTCATTCAGATCACAGGATGAAGTACAAGTCTCAATAACTTCTTTGTCCAAGGATCACTCTACTTCACAACAGGTAAGTGTTGAGGACATACAACCTTTATTAATCCCAACTGGTTCTACATTGCAGGCTGAGGCACCAGTCACAGAGGTTGGCTTTTCTCAAGCTTTGACTTCTATGGCTCAGGAGTTTGATGACAAGCTTCAGGGTGTGCAGTCACAAATTAATAAACTTCATTCTAACTTTAATAATAATTTGGTTTCAAATAATGAGGTGTTGGAGGTTAGGAGGTTGGTTGGGATTGTACAGGGTTCTGGTGATATTGCAGGTTTTGGTGATCGATTGAGCAGTTTGGAGGCTAAGATGCAGGGTGTTGAAGAAATTAAAGAGTGTTTTGCTGGTTTTGCCTCAGATATCAAGTCTATTAAGGATGATCAAGCTGAAATTTGGAGATTCTTATCTGCTCTCTCTCAAGATGATGTCAAAAAGGGGGAGAAACGAAAGAGGTTAGCTGCAGGTGGTGATGGTGAGTCTTCTAAACGGGCTCATATTGAGGGGGAGTTACAGGTTGAGGGGGAGAATAATGATAATGAAAGAACTGAAACTGAAGCTGAGGTTATTGAAACTGAAGTTGTTGATGCTGAAGTTGTTCCAATGGTTGAAGATGAGATTGTGTGGTGGTGTTGTTCAACCAAGTGATGATATACAGGTGAATGTTCAAGAGGGTGGTGATGGCAATGATCAAGAAAATGTTGTTATGGTTGCAGCTGCTCAAGACAAATTGAGGTTTTTAATGAACAAAAGATTCAGGTTTAAGAGGTATGAAGGAGATGTAGTTAATGTTGAGATTGTGAAGTCAGAAACTGAGGTGAATTTGTTGTTGACTATGACTCATTTGTCTGATAGAAGAATAAAGGTGAAAGTGAGTCATATTTTGAGACTTGGTTTTTGTGAATGGAGAGGGTTGGCTATTTGTATTCAAAGATGTGAGGGAGATAAGGAAATTGTTGATGAAGTGTTTAAGAAAGTTTGTAATTTAGTTCATCTTGTGTTTGAAGAAGGTTTTATTAGCTCGAAGGATTATGAAGTGTTCTGTAGTATGTTCAATTTGGAGATGAAAGAGAGAAGATTTAGAGGACATGTTGGTAGATACTCTGTTCCAGAACATTTGCAGTTCATTGATGAATGTTATGTTGAATATTTAGATGCTCTGATGATTAAAACGACTAGAAACCAAAGGATGCTGATTAGAGTAGAGCAGTTTGAAGGTGCTGACATTAACTTGTTGCTTGGACTGTTAACTAGGTGTACGAATGAACAGAATCATCCTTTTCGGGTTAAATTGTTGAAACATTTGGAAGGTAAGTTGTTTATGTTGAAGAGCATTAAGTCAATGAAGAGCAAATGTAGGTTGATCGAAAAAGAGCTTGCAAAACTGAAGAAGTAGAAAGGGTAGTTTTTGACATCATCAGATAGGGGGAGATTGTTAGTATATGATCTGATGAGTCAAAAGTGTTTTACAGAAGTTTAGAGTCTGGCGATCAGAGTCTGGAGTTGCAGAATCTGTTTGAAGTATGACGTTTCTTGGTGATTAAGCTACAGAGGATTTTGGAGATATGTTTTTAGTTTAAGAAGATTTGATCTTATCTCTGTAAGGATAAACATTAGTTAATACCGAATATTTGATATGTTTAGTTTATCTTTTCCTTTATTGTAGCTAGTTTGTTTTGGAAACCAAATCATAAAGATTTGGTTTATCATGTATAAATAGGGATCGATGGTTTTGAACTTGGTATCACTTTTAATCACGAATATTGTGTCTTTCATATCTCTTAATTCATAATTCGTGTTCTCTCAATTTTGTTCATATAATTCGTATCTATTGTTCATTGAGAGTATTGTGTTCATAATCAAGCTATTGTGAACTAATACTAAGTTATAAATGTATATGTATTGTGAATTATGTGTAACTTTATGAGTTTACACAGCTACCCGTATGCTATTAAGTAACGGGCCAACTTTGTAGTCGTGTATCACATATGGGTCATAGTTAAACTGCATTTGTTTTCTGTTATATTTTAGCACTTTTATAGAAGGTATGGGTCACTATAGATACTGTTGTGCTGCCATTGTTCATGTAAACAAGTTCATGCGTCGGTTGTTCACTATAGATATTGTTGTCCTTCCATGGCACTTTAATATTGGGTCACTAATAGATATTGTTGTCCTTCCATGACACTTCAATATAACTCATGGGTCACTAATAGATACTATTTTGGAGCGGGTCGATGTTGATGATGTTTTGAACTTCTGGAACACGGCTATTATAACTTCAAGGAATTGGTCAAATTGTCCATTTTTTAAGTTTCTTGTACTGACATGTTATTTGTGCTTAAATGACCAATTTGTTTGGGTCTATTTGTCCACCTTTTTTCATGTGTATGATTATGCTATTGTGGCTATAATGAACAATTCAAAAGTTGGATACAAAAAAAAAAAAAAAAAGAAGAAGAAAAAAAAAATCATTGAGTTTCCGTTTTGCGTTAACGAATGTTATATGGATAATATGAGTGACAAATTATACTTCTTCAAATGTGAACAAATAACGTCAAGTGCATTAAGTGGTTGACTGTGATCCTCTTCAACTTATACAACTAAATATAACGATGAATTGAACTTCTGGAACAACTATATCATTACGTTCTATGAATGCAACTAATAGTCCACTTTTTTCCTTGTTTGGGTCTGAATTGTTAATGTGGCTGATCTGGTCAATTTGTTTGGGACAAAATGTCCACTTTTTATCATGCTTTTGACTAAGGTATTGTGTCTAAATGACCAAATTAAATGTTAGATAAAAGTACATCCGATGTCCGTCATTTTGTCTTCATCAGCATCGTATAAAGCTAGTTTACAAATAACACGATCATCTGATTGACAAGTTCATAACCTACGTTTCTTTTCATTCAAAACCATCTCCTTCACCCATATTGTTGCGTCACAGTCTACTTTGGTAATACTATCATCATCCCTATTTTCAAGATTATCTTTAATACCTTTCTTCTTACTTTCCCACTTTCTTTTAGTTTGTTTCAATCTTACGAGACAACTTACAACATCTTCATCTACAAAGCTTGCCGAACGTTTTTTTTATTCATTTGCTCTTTTGTTACTTTTTAAGTCAATACCTACAATTACATCATCCGCGTAAGTTAACATACATCACAAATAGTTAATTCATAAACATAATTACACATGAACTGCATAAACATTTTTTTTTTTTCAGATCACAGTACAAACCAAAAATACTAATGTAAAGATCATATTTTTAAACAAGTGCTCAAATTCTGAATTCCCAAGTTAACATACTCACACAAAGTTAACAAACTACCTCATAATCATACTTATACCACTTTAACAAGGTTTTACTAAACAAATGTACAATACATGTTATCAGATGATAACACATATACTAATACACAAAAAAAAAAAAAAAAAAAAAAAAAAAAAAAAAAAAAAAAAAAAAAAACAAATGAACACATTGACACTGCAATTTTTACAAAACTAAACTCACAATTCATAAGCCAAAAAAATCGAACAAGTTTGGTCTACACACTTTAACATGTTCACACTATGTTAACATGTTATCAACTAAACACAAACTCACAAACCAACATCTTAACATGTTATCAAATAAACAAAATTAAAACTAAATCACTCATTAAAGCATAACCACACATACCTTTCATATCAGATGTTAACAAATGTAACACATACACAAATTAACATAACCTCGTATTTTCAACAATATAATGCACAAACTAACATATTCACAATTAATCAGATTGTCTCAAAATGTAATAAAATTTTCTGTTAATTTCATAAAGTTCTTTTTTCATAACACACTACTTTTATTAACAACAAAAACTAAAACTCGTAATTCAACACCAAACTCAAACAGTCTACACAAGTTAACATATTAACGTAGTATTACGACGTAAAATCGTTGACACAAGTACACACATCAACACCTTCAGATTTAAGGACCATAGCACATTGACATTAAACAAGTAAACATATGCACACAAAATTAACATGTGAATTCATAAGCAATCAGCTCAACATGTTCAACATTAACAAACTAACATATTCACAAAATTATAACATGTAAACAAATAATCATAACTACACATCTCAACATGTTCACAACATGATGTTGACATACATATTCACCCAAACTTAAATTATGTCATATACACAACTATACAACACACGCTAACCAACACCACATCGGATGACTTCCAGTGCGTTCATAACCAACTTAACTCAATACCACATATAGAACTCAAAACACGTTCAGAGGTAACATATTAACATTTGAAAACGTTGTTAACAAAAGAACAAATAAACATAGTTATTTAAATGAACAACAACATACCACACTACTAAACATACAAGCTCAAATAAAAAAAGGAAAACCAATTGCATAATAAGCATATTATCCTAGTTTAATTACAAAAATAACGCAAATCATTAATACATAAAATCAACAATTTTTTATACCTGTATTAGGTTTAGAAATCTCACCTCACATGTGAGAGTTGTATCCATTCAATATATAATGTACAAGGCTAACAACTTGCCTAAATTACATGATACGTACAATCATCAATAAACAATAAAAGATATACATAATATTTTCTATAAAATATAATATATGTCGTTACCCCCCCTCAAGCGAAGTTGGGGGAGGACCGATACGAAGCTTGGACCGAAAATCTTCAAAAAGCGATCGTGGAAGACTTTTGGTGAAAATATCCGCGAGCTGCAAATGCGTGGAGACATACTTGGTATGTAACTTTCCTAAAAGAACCAATTCCCGAAACAAAATGATAATCAATATCAATATTGTAACAGACTGAAACCCGGGCTAGTTGTAAGTTGCCTATTTTGCCCTTAGGGTTTATGCTTAGTCTTAAGTGCTTTTATTTTAATTATTTTATTAGTATTTTATTATAATTGTGTTGTGACCAGTTTGTGACAAGGGTCCCAGAACAGGTTTGTTTATTTAATTTGGACCTCGTTTGGGCTACCTAATCTTGTGCGAAAGATTTTAGATAACTGGTAAATACCCGTGTGTGATGGGGTATTATTTTTTAACACATAAGAGTGTAATATCTGGATGTTTCCATCCATTTCACCTAATTTCCCAAAACTAGAACGTACCTAAACTCTTTCACTCTCAAAACCCTAATCAAATCCAAGTAAGAAATTAGATCAAGTAGCTTAAGTGACTAATTTCTTGTATCCTTGTGATCATCTAATCAGGTTTGTTTACTTGAATCCTTGCTTTGATTCTTGATTAATTGAGTTTTTGTGTTCTTGAATAAAAGTGTGATTTTAAGCTTGAATCTTCATTTTTGGTGTTTGTTATGCTTAATTGATGTTAGAAATAGGTTGTATATATGTTTAGTAGCTTCCATGTGCTTAAAAACGGATCAAAAACACTCAAAAATCGAGTTTTGGGCGAAAAAATCACGAAATCAGCTAATGTGTTCGAACCAGTTGCTACAGTATTTGCTACGGTGTTCGGTGTTTGCTACAGTGTTCGGTGTTTGCTACAGTGTCACTATTTGCTACAGTACCCGAGTTGCTACAGTACCGATTTGCTACAGTGTCACTATTGCTACAGTACCGAGTTGCTACAGTGCCACTATTTGCTACAGTACCTTTTATGAAATTGAAACGGGCGTAACTTTCAAAACGTAACTCCGTTTTTGATGAATAAACTATCGTTGGAATCGTAATAAAGAATACTTTTTAATGGTGAACTTTTAAGAAACTAGATCAAACTGTTTTTGGGCCGAAAAAGGAGTTTTAGTGTGTATGTCGTGTTTTGCACGCACCTGTATGCCATTATTGAGTGGAGTCATGATGTAGACTCATAAAATTATGAATATATGGTGTTATGACCTAGTTAATCGTATGAAATGATTATATTATTTATTGGATATGTATATTAACTTTGTTTGTGTTGTTCTCAGGTTATAAGGACAAGGAGGAAGCTCAGAAATAATAACTGAGCAGTTGCTGGTAATTGGTGAGTGGGTCTATCTACGGATAGAGTTTAAGTAGCATATCATGCTACTGTGGTTGACTCTTTTACCATGCATAGTGTAGGAATTGCTATGATAGAATAATATCGTTTGCCTGATGTTGTATGTGAATTATGTGTACACTGTGTGAATGGCACCAGTCGGGCCTAGGGAGACTGGGGACTCGAGACCGTGCCTAGGAGAGGTTAGAGCCCGTATGAGGTCAACCGTGCCTAGGGGAGGTTGGGTCCATAGGCTACTGATTGTGGAGTATAGTGTGAATGATGCATCCCCTGCATCTGGATAACTATACTGTGAATTGAGTAGCAGGGACTATCGGTAGACTCAGGCCCGATCAGCTGAGAGTCGTGTGCTCGTACAAGCCGCCGATCCTCGTATTGTCTTATTGTATGCTAGTTGGTAGTTAGCAAGTGTTGTTGTTAGTATATAGCTTGTGTGTGGCTTAAGCTATATCTGTTAGATAGATTTCATTCACTTAGCGGTGCGCTAATCCCCCACATGTTTCCCCCTTTTGCAGGTTTAGGTACTGCTAGTCGGGATGGGTGCTGTTGCAGAAGACACGTTTGACAACCCAACTCTGATGTGGTCTTTTGTATAAATAATGTTTTGTGATAACGTAACACCGTTGTGTAAACTTAAACTTAATTACTCAGATTAATGTAATGACGCGACTTATAGTGTGTTTGTTAATAAAGTCTTCCGCTGTGTTTTTAAAAAAAAAAAAAAAAAATTGCCGGTGTTACAAATATGTTTAGCACGCTTATGAGATATTGGATTTTGGCTTAAGAAGAGAGCGCTACGGCTATCACATAAAATTGTTGGTCGTCCGGAAGGCAAAACAAAAAGCTCACGAAGAAGATGAGTAATCCATATGATTTCAGAAGCAGTGTTAGCTAAGGCTCGGCATTCGGATTCGCAGCTAGAACGCGATACCGTAGGCTGCTTTTTAGCACTCCATGATACAAGACGACCACCAAGAAAGATGGAGTAACCATAAGTAGATCGTCGGGTCTCAATACATCTTGCCCAATCTGCGTCCGAATAACCCAAAAGATTCGGAGAAGACACATGTGAAAAATTAAGACCATACGACAAAGTGCCTTTAACATAGCGCAGAATTCTTTTAACAGCTTGGTAGTGATCGATCGTAGGAGCTTGAAGAAATTGACTCACTTGATTAACCGCATATGAGATATCTGGGCGGGTAATAGTGAGATATTGAAGAGCGCCAACTAGAGAACGATAAAGAGTAGAATCTGAAAAAGGTGAACCTTGACTAGTAAAATATGTCGAGGTAGATAGAGGCGTGGTAGCAGGTTTGGCATCTAAAATTTTAGCTCGAGTAAGAATATCATGAGCGTATTTAGATTGGCTGAGAAAGAGACCAGATCCATGGTATGATACTTCAAGACCAAGAAAATAACTAAGTTTACCGAGATCGGTAATGAGAAACTCTTTATTGAGCCGAGAAATAAACATCCGCATGAGACTATGATTATTTCCAGTAAGGATAATATCATCAACATATACTAATAAGTATAAAACATTTGGACCCTTTTTGAAGATGAATAGAGAAGTATCTGCTCGACTACAAGAAAATCCAATGCTAGTAAGAAAAGAGCTCAAGCGTTGAAACCATGCCCTCGGTGCCTGTTTTAAACCATAAAGAGCCTTTTTGAGATGACAAACATTATTAGGAAACTGTGGATTAACAAACCCTGGGGGCTGTTCCATGTAAACAGTATCCGAAAGAGTTCCATTTAAGAAAGCATTTTTAACATCAAGCTGATGTAATGACCACTTGTTTAGTACTGCAATAGACAAAATAACCCGAACCGTAGAAGCTTTAACTACGGGACTAAAAGTGGCCGAATAATCAAGACCTGGAAGCTGAGTGAACCCTTGAGCAACAAGACGAGCTTTAAATTTATCAACAGTACCATCTGCAAGAAACTTGGTACGAAATACCCATTTTGACCCTACAATATTAGAGTGCGCAGGTCTAGGAACTAAATCCCAAGTATGATTATCTTTTAAAGCCTTCATCTCGTCACACATGGCATCGTACCACTTGGGATCTTTTGCGGCAGACTTAAAACCTCTGGGCTCAACATTTGTGAAAAGAGCATGGTGTAACGGAGATGTGGAAACATGTGAAAGATTCGCAATGTGACGAGGTTTAAAGATACCTGCCTTTGAACGAGTACGCATTGGATGGTTATTTGTGGGAGCTGTGGGTTGCTCATTTAAATGCGCAACAGTAGGTTGACTAGGTTGAGCTGGTGAAGGCATAGTAGGAGGTATATTATCAGTTGATGTTGTATCAGGAGTGCAAAGAGGCTCATCAGAACACAAATCACATGGGGTAGTTTCAACCAATGTAGTCGAATCAGGACAGGAAACAGTTTGTACCGGTTGTAATATGGTACCATCACAATAAGTAGACAAAAGTAAAATGTCTTTTGTAACTTTAGATGCCGAAGTTCCTTTGAACGGAAACGATTGCTCATCAAACTGAGCATGACGAGTAGTATAAATCCGATTCGTAGATAAATCAAGACATTTGTAACCCTTGTATTGAGAACAATAACCAAGAAAAACACATGTAGCACTTCGGGGAGAAAGTTTATTTGATGAGTAATCACGAAGATACGGGTATACACAACATCCAAATACCCGAAAATTCCCATAATTTGGCATAGATGAAAATAGCAACTCATATGGAGACTTGTTATTAAGAAGTTTGGTCGGAATCCTACTGTCATCGATGCAAATCTTGCTCAGGCCTTTCAAGCTCAATGTAATACATCTGCTCCAGATTGGTATGTTGATACAGGAGCATCCGCCCACATGACGCCAAAATGTACAAGGCTAACAACTTGCCTAAATTACATGATACGTACAATCATCAATAAACAATAAAAGATATACATAATATTTTCTATAAAATATAATATATGTCGTTAACCTGAATGAACCACTTTGTTTAGTTTTAGGCTTTTCATCTCCAGCATCCACTAACTACTCACTGTAACAAAAAAAAACAATGATTATAACATAAAACCAAATAAAATCAATAGAATGTTAATTAAAATAAAACAAATGAACATATCCTACCTTACTTATTGATCGTTTGGATGTAGACTTTTTTTTAGCCTTTGAATGAACAATCCTTGAATGCTTACGATGCAGATGTGAACTCTTAAAAAGTAGATTTAGATTTACATGGTTTTTTTTTTTCAGTGGCGATCACACCCAGATAGATAATTAGACTACAAATTGGGGATTTCCAGTTTAATCATTCAAAAAAGTAGTTTTATCATGTTTAATTTGATTTTGAAACCGCTTCTGATTTTTTCTCAACTGCTCCTACAGTTATGTTATACGAATACGCAAATGGAATGCTCCGGGTAATTTTAGTCTCCAGAAATACCCTTTTTAGTTTAGATTTAATAGATTAATAATGATGAATATTCCATTCAATCCAAGCCATTGATCTAATCAATCTAGTGGTTTAAAATGATTCTTCCAGTTCTTGCTTTTTCTTTAGTTCTCAATTGAACCCTCCTCTCTCTCTCTCTCTATATATATATATATATATATATATATATATATATATATATATAATGGAAACTGAAGGGTCGAGAAGGGTACAGCGGGTTATTTGTTTTCTTTTTAACAAAATGGTATATCTATATTTTTTTTAATAATATAAAATACAAATTGTAGTAACCACTAGTAAATGAGTTCTATACTTAACTTGCCTATAGAACAGCCACACATTCCCTTTTCTCATATATATATATATATATATATATATATATATATATATATATATAGGCAGGATCAATGTGGAAGTAACCAATCGGGGGGAAGCGGGGAGAAGCAAAAATTTTTTTTTTTTCCTTTTTTTTGGATTTTTTTTTCAGGCATCAAGATCACACGAAAATATGAACATTTAGAAAAGACACTTCGTGATGAATGTTATTATTTAGGCGGGAAAACGATCGACAAAAATAACATTCAAGATTATATTGTTCGTGAAGAATGTTAACGTTTTTTTTCCATGTTTTGTGAAGTAAAATTTAGCCCGATTTAGAGTTTAGGGTTTAGGGTTTAGGGTTTGGTGTTTTGGGTTTATGGAATAAACCCAAAACATCAAACCCTAAACCCTAAACTCTAAACCGTTCGTGTTAAAAACTCAATCTAAATCCTAAATCTAAACCCTAAATATAAACCCTAAACCCTAAATTTCTAAACCCTAATATCTAAACCCTAATATCTAAAACCTCAACATACGCTCGAATAACACGATAATTGTTATATATTAGTTCTTCGAGCATTTTCCCGCCAAAATAAAAACATTTATCACAAAGTGTCTTTATTAAATGTTCATATTTTCATCCAATCTATAATGTCCGTGAACAAAGTTTTTTCAAAAAACGAAGAAAAAAAAAAGATTTTGCTTCCCCCCGATTGGTTACTTCCCTCTTGATCCTACCACTATATATGTATATGTGTATATATATATATATATATATATATATATATATATATATATATATATATATATATATATATATATATATATATATATATATATATATATATATATATATTGATAAACGGCTCTAGTTATTGAGTCAACAGTAAGCGTATATTTATTGGCGACTTGACTGACTCTTAGAGCCTAAATTAAATTTCAGGCAAGATTTAAAACTCATGGAAATTTGATTTTACCATTTTCATGGTGTCTCACTTTTATTTTTTAATTATTGTTTTTCAATTTTTTTCCTACTTATTGGTCGGAGGTCCACTCGGAAGCAATCTCTCTATCCATCGAATAGAGAGATGGATGACTTTCTGTACTTTTGAGGGTGTGTGTTTTCACTCTGGGTGGAGAAATGACTTGTCTTTATTCTCGGATAGGGGAAAGATTGTCTACATTTCACCTCCCCATACACCACTTATGTGGTATTGGATTTTGTTGTTGTTGTTGTTGTTGTATATATTTTTGATAAGATTGGCCCCGAGTCAACTTGAAAATCCAATTTTACATTTCTACAACCCCAATAAATGCAACTCGATCCTTTTATAACTACAAGATGAAGTCAAGAATTCATCTTGTGGATCTACTAGTGATGAAAGTGACTCAAACGGTAGTAACGAAAAGGAAGAGCATTAGGAAGAGAAATAAAAGGTGACTAAATAACCACATAGATCAAACAAGAACCGTGACCCACCCATACTCTCAATGCTGCATTTATTTAAAAATACAAAATAACATAGAGAGAAGATATATACCTTGGAACCTCTACGGTCATCGTTTTCAGATGAACTCGAAGTCAAAATCATTTTTTCCCATAGAGCAACAGGAATGATGACTAGTTCACTGTCAGTGTTCGTAGTTGTTGTGTGAGAAGACTGATGCTGAAAAAGTGAAGTGAGAAAAATTTCTTTGTATTCTTTAATTAAGAAATTAAAATAATCAATAATAAACTGAAACAAATAACAACTAAAATAAATATAAATATTATAACTAAATAAAGTGAAAAAAACTAAATTAAATTAAACAAAGTACTAAATTTGATCGAAAAACCTACTTTATTCCTAATAGGCCTGTTAATATAATACATAAAGGAAGTTTGGCCCAAAATAAAATACATAGGGCATGTTGTCTTCCTCAAACAATATTTTTTAATCTCATCTTCCTCAGCCTTCATTCACGCCGTGCGAATTGACAACTATTTTAGATGAATTCATGTTCTTTTAGGTAACTTAACTATAAGTGGTTGACTGTTTTAGAATCATCAAAGAGATTTTGTTTTAACATTTAGAGATATATTTACCTTTCCTGAATTATTGACGATGAAGCTACCAGTTTTCAGTCCTGTAAATGACTGATATGATTGTTGAGGTCGGCCCGTCATTCTCCATCCACGTACCGCTAGAGCAACATTTGGTATCAGAAACATTTTCAGTACTTGTTTTTGGAGCAGCAAACACACACACCCTTTTTGTCCATGACGGGACTCGAACTCACAAGAAGCTATTTGGTAACATTTTCAGTATTTTACATGAGATTAGATTACCAAAAACACAAATTTAGATTCTTGAAAGAGATGTGTACCTGTATCGTCAATGGTATAACCAACTAATATACTTAACCATCCAGGAGTAAGTCTCCCAATCTCCATTAACTTGTAAAAATCACGCTGACAAAGAAAGTATGATCCTTTGCTTAGTTGAAATCCAGACAAGTCTCTTCCAAATGTTTCTGCCCACCCCGTTTTGATTTCCGAGACATCACTTGCCACATCTTCATCAGTGTACACCAGGCTTGCACCACATTCAAGTATTTCCAAACCGCTTATGACAACAATAGACACAATAACTTCATCTCCAACATCCAAAATGTTTCCAATTGGCCAATAGCTTAACCATATACCGACTTCACCAGATTCAGGTTTCCCAAATACTTTAGGACTGTAGATCAAATCATCATTATTAGTCATACTGATTTTAGCAGACCACACCATATCCTCACCGGATACTGCATATCTGAAAATTACATTCATTCCCTTGAGAAAACTGCTCCTTGGACATGAAGGCACACTAAAGGACAAAGTTGTCGATTGTGATGTATAACTAGGAGTCAGTTTTGGATGATTTATGTCTGGTAGAGATGTGCTCATTATATTGAATTCATACAACATCTGCAGCACGAGGCCAAAAAATTTCATTCATTTGTACATTAACAACTTAGCAGGGTGGTAGTTTTAGAGAAATATATTACCTGAAGATAGCAACTTCTACCTTTGGTGAGGTGGCAATCACCAACCAGGGTCACCTCATGATTTTGATATTCTTTCACCCAAATCAAGTGTCCCAAATCAGTTTCATCAAGTTTGGAAACCAGGAACAACTTAACAAAGCCTTGAACTTCAGACAAAATACAGCAGCCTTCATAACCAAACTCTTACAATGCGAATAGACCTGATTCAAAAGTAATTTTCTCTAATGATGTACAGTCATATATATACAGTTCCGCAAGTTGAATTGGGAGAAATAGAAGTGTTTTAAGTCTTGTACAGTTTCTTAAGTCGAGAACCAGCAGGTTTCTAAGATGACTGTAACTAGGCAGAATATCAAATAGACCACTGCCCAGATTCATATATTGCAAAGATGATTGATGATTGAAACTCAGAGGAAAATGATCAGTGGACTCAAGATTGCATTCATTGAGAAATAACGTTTGTAATAAATGTGGCAAGGGAAAGGGCGGCTCTTCTGTACTTGCTTCACCAGAAGTGGAAGCTTCGATGTCTACCGTTGTATGTCTATGCTCCCTCTTGTTCAGCTTTAAACACCCTGTCATGTTCAATACAGACTTTCAAGGTTACCAATGGATCTACAAACATGAAACAGATTGCGACAGTTGCAGAGAATCAAATTCTCAAGATTAGGGATCAGGTCAATATTGCGTATTTTAAAGAGACTAAGCGACTCCTTAAGATTTAGAATCTTTAGTGAATGAAGAACCTGTTGCAGAAGTTACAAGATCAAGTTAGCATTGTACATCTATATGAGGACCTTAAAAAACTGAGCGCTCAAAAGTCCACGCCCTAAAAAGCAGGCTATAAATTTCCTACCGTAGGTGGTTCAAATTCTTTCAAGCAGCTATAGCTCATATCTAAAGCAACCATGTTCCCCATGAATATCTCAGTATGGATCATACTTTCACATAATCCAACCCAACAGAGCAATCTTAAATGTACAGATAAATCCTTGTATGATCCCCTGAGTTTCACAAAACTGAGCTTGAGCAACTTCAGTTCATCCATCTTCTCAAGTGCATCGGTTGGAAGCTGTTGAGTACACAAAAATGTGAGATAAAATCAGGAAAGTGAAACAAGTAAATATGAGCAGATTAGATTAGTACCGCTTTTCAATTTTATGATCATGTACAAATACTTTGTCCTAGTTAGCTTTTCTACATATCCTAGTTATCAAGACATGTCAACATATTCAGTATGGTAGTGATCCCACTTTCTCGCTATTCAAATTATAAAATCTTTGTATCATCTCTATTAAATTAAACTAGATCCCACTTTATAGCCTATGACACGCATGTACTAACAAGGGGAGAGATCAAGGGATAAGGACCCTTTTGGGGATAAGGGGATAAGCAAATTTGTTTTTTTATATATTTAAGATTAGAGGCTAGATTTTAGATTTTTCAATTTCTGGGGTTAATAATCATTGTTTAGATTCATAAATAATACAAAAAAAAAAAATAAAAATAATAATAATAATACTATAATTATACATCAGATGTATGATAAACTACTGTGAGGTTTTTATTTATTTACAATTTAGCTCGATTTAGAGTTTAGGGCTTTGGATTTAATCCTAAACTCTAAACCGTTCGTGTTAAAAACTCAATCAAAACCCGAAATCTAAACCCTAAACCCTAATTCCTAAACTCTAATTACTAAACCCTAAACATTGTTTTTCATCTAGTCATTTTTCATTAGTTTTGGTTATCATACATCGGATGTATGATAACCTCCTATCATACATCAATGTGTGATAACAAGGTGTAAAAAAAAATTATTTATTTCCTGAATCTACACAATGTATACTAATCTCATTTTTTTTTTTTTTTTTTGTAATTTGAACTCTAATCTTAAAGATATAAAAAAAATCAAATTTGTTTATCCCTTATCCCCCAAAGGGGTACTTAGCGCCGGATCTTCCCAATATATACCGTAAACCCGAAAACCCTATACCCTAAACTCTAAATTGGGCTAAATTCGAAAAAAACACTTCACACAAGATGAAAACAGAACGATGCAAATAAACTCAGCAGCAAAACATTCAATGCATTGAATGTTTTTATTTTTTTCTTCGAGCGTTTTCCCGCCAAAATAATGACATTCATCACAAAGTGTCTTTTTTAAATGTTCATATTTTCATCTAATCTATAATGTTCGTGAACAAAGTTTTTTCAAAAAAAGAAAAAAAAAATTGCTTCCCCCTTCCCCTCAAAAAAGTGCTTCCCTCTTGATTATGACCCTATATATATATATATATATATATATATATATATATATATATATATATATATATATAATCAAGATTAAGAGAAAAAAAACATACAGCGGAATAGATTTAATATGCTTTAGTATATATGTAAAATTAAAATCACTTTTAAATGTTAAAAACAATCATATGTGCAATAACTTATAAAATATTTTTTTAAAAGATAGTTACCCTTAAGAGCAATCAAATGAAGAATAAGTCAACCTAACCGGACAATCACTTACGTAACTAAGGAATCCAAATGACCAATATGAATAAGCTAGTGTATAAACAGGATATTGGAGAGGTATTCCTTTTTGTTTAAAGAAAATTAGATATTAATAAATCAAATTAAGGCCGTTAAAAAAAGTAAATGGTACCTCTTGTAATTGACTAGATTCGAAACCGTTCTCTTTCATCATCATTTGAATATCAAGTGCTAGACCTAAGGTTCTTGAACTCTAAATCAAAATAACAAAAGAACCAACTGTTAGATGAAACCAGAGGAGAAACCGAGAATTTATTTCACCGGAGGCGAAATTTATTATAAAAGCGCTCACATTCAGTGTAAATTTTTTCCTTCCATTCTTCCATGAAAATACAAACTTTTGGGTCATGGGCTTTTGCGTTAGGGGCAAAATATGGAGGCTTTTGGGCAAAATACAACCTTTTGGGTCATGGGCTTTTGGGTTAGGGGCAAAATATGGAGGCTTTTTGGCATAATACAACCTTTTTTCTTCAAATTAAAGAGTCCAACAATGAAAACGACGGAGGCTTTTGGGTCATGGACTTTTGAGTTAGGGGCAAAATAAAAAGATCCAAAATTTTAAGCTATTTCCGCCCCTGGATGAACTGGAGGGGTTAGCTTAAGTAGAAAAAGTAAGTAAAAACTTCCACATAGAAATATAAGCATCTCACCTTTTTTCTTCTCAGCATATCATAAGAGTCCTTGTTACGCCAAACTCTACTACGTTTGGCAGCTGTTGGAGATTCTCGATCCACAAAGGTTCTCCCCATAGCTTGTAGCAAACTATGCATCATTATTTTATTTTCAGCTGTAACACACAAAAGGGATCTCTTAATTAGAGTTTCGATTCTAGACTTGGCAGAGTAATCAGGCTCCAGTATATTAACCACGTAATCCACATCTTCGGCAACAAAGAAACAAGCAATATGCAAAAACAACTCTCTCTCCAAGTCAGGTAACGAATGAAGAACTTTTTTTAGTACATTATAAATATCGTCATGAAAACTTTTTTCAAATGAACTCAATTCACTCTCCCATAATGCGATAGTGTCTTTTTGAGACAACGAGGATCCTAACACTCTAAGAGCCAGCAGATTTCCATCACAATACTGTACCACTTGTTGAGCAAGCTCATTGTAACCATCTTTTGGAATCTTAGACCGGAAAGCATGAAGGCTTAAAAGCTCTAACGATTCATCATTGCTCAGTTTTTCCATCTTGTACTCTTGACACCTCTTAGATCGAGACGTAAACCAATTACCTATATTATTGTCCGAGGTGATTATAACCTTGCTTTCTTTATTAATATTACATGAGCCAAGTAAATCTTCCAATTGATCCTCTTTAACAACGTCATCAAGAACAATAAGTGCTTTTGTCTTTTTCAAGAGCGTTTCAATCTGAGCGGTACCCTGACAAACAGAAAGTATTTTTATGTCCTTGCCCTTTGAAATATCAAAGCAAAGTTGTTGTTGTAGTTTTATCATTTCATGTCCACATCTAGTTCCAATATTTTCAACAATACTATAACTTTCATAATGCTGACCATAAGATTGTACGATGTAGCGGGCCAACGTTGACTTGCCACTTCCTGGCATGCCGTGAATTACCAAAAATTCATCTTCAGATGATTGTCTTAACCAGGAATCAAATATCTCTTCATATCGAGCATCCATCCCTGTTACGTTGTGTGGAATATAAATATGTTTACGAGCAAGTCTATTGTAAATTAGGTTGACAACCTCCTTTTCAAATATAACTTCGGACCTGTAACACACAAAAAAACTAATGAGTACTTCAGCACATGGCATTAGAAGTTGTTTGACAACAAAATAAATTTTGATAACCAATTTTTTATGTTTAAAAATAATGCACAAAATACAATGAACCCAAACCAACCTATAACTTGATAGTAGAGATTAGTAGTTGACCCGAAACACTCGATTTACATATTGTAACTGCTACCCTCCTATTGTTGACTACTTATGAACTATCATGATCCAAAGTATACAGCCTGAAACAATTATTACTTTTATTTATACCTGGCAAACCAAACCCAAAGTGCTCAATTTGGGTCTAATGGGCCTTGCATATGGGTCCAACGGGGCGAGTTGTAAAGTTTCCAGTTTTTGAGATGTGCATCCCAAAAAATTGGTCCAATGAGGTTTTTTAAAACATATTGGATATTAGACAAAAAATAAGAAATGGGTCAATCGGGTTCAAATCCACCAAGTCCAACAAATAGAAACGGGTCCAACAGGTCTAGTATATGGGTCCAACGGGTCGAATTGTAAAATTTTGAATTTTAGTTGCACGATGTAATTTTTCAAAATAAAATAAAAAATAAAAATTAATAAAAATAAAAAATAAAAATAATAAAAATTAATAAAAATGATAAAAATAATATTTAAAACTAGATTTTTTATTGAACAAAATGGTTCTCGACCCGACCTAACCCGTTTCGGTCTCGACCCACTCAGACCCAACCCGGGTCCCGACCCGACCCGTTTGACCCATTTAAATTCTGACCCGTTTTGACCCATGACCCATTTCGACCCAAACCCATTTGGGTCCCGACCCAACCCGACCCGTTTCCCAGGCATACTTTTATTATATTACGAAAAAGAAAAGTGATATTACAAATAACGTACCAACAAGAGGCATGCCAATCACACTTGCAACCTCTGTAAGGGCGGCCTTCCACCTATTGACATTATCTTCGGTCCACCGTCCGGAGGGCTTAGCTTCAATCATGAATCTTTCTCTATGTTTACCAACATCTGAAGGATCCACATGATAAAAAAGTGTAAAACGAAATGATTACAATCTCTCCTTTGGTCAAGGATCAATGAAAGTTCATCAAGGCACCAAGTTGAAGTTGCATAGTTTTCAGACAATACAATTATTGAAGCATCAGATGATTTGATTGCTTTCTCAATTTCTGGCTTCAGTTTTTCACCTCTTTCGGCATCATCACTATCTCTAAATGTCAAAATCCCTGCTAGCTTTAACGCTTCATTAAGATGATCGGTAAAACCATGACGAGTATCTTCGCCTCTAAAGCTTAGAAATACGTCATACATGCTACCATTAGCTCTTGGAGGAGCTATGTTTCTAAAGGAAGCCATTTGAAAGTAGATGGAACTAAAAAACTGTAAGATCTGTGAAAATAAGATGGAATATGAACTACTCAAAAGTCGTCTAATAACTTCAAATACATACATATATGTCAGGCATCATCATTTTCATTGTTAACTAATATAGTTTATCTTATTTCAACCTTATATTTATTCCACCACTAATTTAATATTGGGTCAACATGATGATAATCACATCACAAAACATATAATCAAAATGAGTAAGGTAAGAAATTACTTGGATATTGATCCACCAATTTTACAAGGGAGGTAATCCCCACACACTAGATTTTGGTCAGAACACACCAAATTAAAGAAGATAAAAATTCTACCCTTTTGATTATTATCCGATGTGTTCATCGTATAACCTCCATTGACTGTTCTATATTGATGGTTACAAAAGTAATAAAATTCCTAATAATAGTACCACCAAAGTATTTGCAAAAACATCGAATTCAAAACCAGCCACCACCACAATTTCATGCATCTATATAGCTCAAATGATATCCTTGTTCATCGCATACACTTTTAAACACCAGGAAATGAAAACTTGTAATCCAATACTCAACCAAAGCATTCTCTTAAAGGTAGTGACAACCTCTTAACCATATCCATTCTGCACGTACCAGATATCAAAGCAGACTAACCAACCAACCAAATCCACTTGAGGCATTTCATCAAACACCTTGCGTGCAAACTCAAAAACACTACATTTCGAATACAAATTAATCAAATGAGTCCTGTAATTCATATCAATTTCCAATCTGATTTTAACCAGATGTGTATTGATTCGTAGTCATGGATTGAGAGACTTGGTTTAACAACATTAACATAGAGTTTCCAGTATGAAATTGAGCTTTATTATGTTGCTATTGGAGATGAAAGTCTTAAACTGAACAAAAGTATTCTTTTATTTACACAATTGCTTCTTATGGACTGACTGATAGTGTAGATCATACAAGTATATATTAACGATTACTTCAGTTGAGACAAAATTAAACAATTACTCGTAGCAAACATAAAACAGTTAGGTTGAAGGGGTAGTTTATCTAGTACAGTAATAAAGTCACGGTTAAATTTAGTGAAAGAGATGGAAATTTTAGCAGGATTTAAAACTCATGGAAAATTTGATTTTATCAAAATGGTGTCTTCATTTTATTTTTATTTTTATAAAAAAAAAATTCTACTCATTGGCGGTTCACTCGGAATCAATATCTCTATCCGTTGAAGAGGGAGATGACTTTCTATTTTGAGAGTGTTTTCACTTTGAGTGAAGAAATGACTTGTATTACGGGTTTTGTTGTTGTTTGTTATTGGTTAAATTTAGTGAAAATATCATTTTTTTACCCTCTTAAACTCATAAATTACATATTACATATTTCTTTAAAACTAGTTAAAAGACCCGTGAATTCACGGGTTTGTTAAAACGAAACTTTTTAAAAAGATATACTCATTTGTAGTAAGTGTTTTCATACATGTTGATACTAATATGAATAATCGCTGAATAATATCACCTACGACAGAGACGTTACATGATTGACGGATGAAGATGATGATAATCGCTGCAGATGAAGATGACGATTTTGGGAGAAAGGATCATTACTGATCATGCATATTTTAACCATAGAAGTAATATGCATGTTCAACGCGTAAAGTGAGGTTTAAGGATCTTAGAACAAGGCTCTCCGGTCCGGCTACCGTGAATAACCCTGGCCGACATGATGATGTCGGCGGGGTGGCCAAGTGATTAAGTCCACCTTTGATAGCGGTCGCTGATCAGAAGGCCCCAAATAAGGTTGTAGGTGCTAGTTTAATAAAGAACTAACCTGTTAACCTTGAGAGATGATGCTGATTACGTAAGATGAGTAACAGATAATGGTTACGTAACGTGGTTGTGTTTAGAATGATAGTTAGGGTTTGTATATATAGGCAAACCCTAATTCTAGAACCATCCGAGATAATGGCAATCCTTTCCATAACGAACTCCCCCAAATCACGGGTGTAATTATGGAAAAGATATTTACTTGATAGCCAAGTAATCGCTGTACCGGGAACAAAGGCATTAGATGCGAATCCGTTTACCGCATAACGCACGTGAGTACACGCATACGCACACCAGTGGGTGCCCGCATATATATGGGGTGCGCATGCGGGTTGTGGTATCATTATGTCCCCCCAGTTTGATGTTATATGGCGCAAGACATATGATATCAAACTATTAAGCGGAAAAAACAAGAAAACGGCTAGCATTCAATGTTCTGCGTGCGTTTCGAGGTCATTTAATGCCTGTCACTGTCGCAGAATCCCATTCGGCTGACAAGACGTAAAGTGGCAGTTGGCAGGCGCGTGTCAGCCACGCGCTCATAGGTAACAATACCCAACTGACATCCACGCGCGCACTGAAAATGCAACCCGTTGATCGCGTAACACGTGTACAGCCACGATCACACCATTCCACCCCATGACTCCAAATTTTCACTATAAATAGCCCCAATTCACACACATTTCCATTTTTCAGCTCCAAGCTTCCCCAATACGCTGCTATATTTAATTCTGATCAAATCCTAAATATTCTGGTCACCGTCTAAAGGTTAGTAATTCTCCAACCACTCTATAGAAAATGACTAAGGCTAACGAAACCTATGTAGATAGTGTTAGATCGGTTATAGAGCATAAACACATTGATTACTTAGTCAAACAATACCCACCGTTAGCGAAGTACAATCCGGTGCCACCCTTGTCTAATCAGCGTGCTCACGAGCCACCGGAGAAGAAGGTGGCCATCTACGAACATGCGTTCAAGCACGGCAACTTTAGGGTTCCCCCCTCCGACTTCTTCCTAGGCGTACTAGACCACTTCAGAGTGGGATTAGGGCAACTACACCCTTATGCCATAGGTAAAATAGTACTGTTTGAGATGTGGTGCGTCGCACTCAACAAGGTACCGCTTGTCAAAGTTTTCTATCATCTATACCGCTTGGCCAATCACCACAAATCCTGGTTCACCTTCTTCGCCCGACAAAATTTCACAAAAACCCCAAAGTCGAATGCGGGTAACTGGAAAGAAACGTTCTTTTACATTGACCAAACTGTAGTTGGTACCAATTTTCCGCAAACGCTTATATGGTGCGAGAAGGTGGAGAAGGATGTGAACAAAACCCCGGTCCTTGATGACGTGGAAACAAAGCTATTGGCGGAGTGCGCTAACGCACAGATGGTGCACCGGTCATACGGGAACGTAATGTTGCGGTTAGGGAAGATCTCCGCACACTGGCCATGGGAAGATGTGCGTCCAGTCATAGTCGGACCGGATGGAAAGGGTAGGAAGAGTATGATCACGTACTAATATAACAGTTTGCTATTTATATATGCTAACGCATGCGTACATGTTTGCAGAGATGAAGATGGAGAAAGTACTGACTGCAGAGGTGATTGCGGGCATTTCCTTCCACAAGCAGAATGTGAATGAGCAGTTGGAGCAGGAGAATGTTGGCGAGAATGCACCTGCCACCTCCGGTAATAAACGCAAGGCCGCCGAAGCCTCCCAACCCCAACTGAAGAAGAAAAAACTCACTCCCAAGCAGAGGGAGGATAAGCTGAACGACAACTTCGTTCCCATCGAGCCCCGTTCAGCGAATCTACCTCCCCCATCTTCTGGTAAGCGTTCCCCCATCGCGCATACCGCATACTTAAGTTTGCATGTATTTAACCATTTATTAATACGCAGAGCATGCTGAAGAGATGCATCACAACCCACCGCGGGTCAATCCGGACCTTAAATCTACCGCCGAGTCAAAGGACAAGACGATACACCTTGACTCTGAGTCTACACCAACCCCGCCACACGGCAGTTTCCGATTGGCGAACCTGGCGCAGCTCACCCAGTCATCGGCGGAAAACGCCGCAGAGCAATCCGCCTTCCTCCAACAAATCTTCCCGACTGAGTTCCGCAACCAACTAGCCGCACTGCCATTTAATCAGGCGCTCAACGCCTTCATTCAAAATGGCCTTGTCTTTTTTGGCATGGTTGCAGATCAAGTCCGCCGTTCCACTAACCTGTATCAAGTGGCCGTGCGGAAAGAAACAGAATTAGGGCTGCTGCAAGCGGGGGTTGATCGGGTTAAGAAAGACAGGGATGCCGCAGAGAAGGCGCGCAAAGCGGCGGAGGCGACTGCGGCGGAAACAAAAACCGCCCTGATTGAGGAAAGGAAGAAAAACCGCGAGCTGGTTGGTGCGGTTGACCAAGCTAAGGGGGAGACTGAGCGTCTGCGGGTGGAGCTGGAAAGGGTGAACAGGGAGAAGGATGACGCGGTGACTTGCCGCAAACTGGCAGAGGCGGACTTATCAAAGCTTCGCACCGCCCTTCCTACCATTGCGCAGAAGGAGATGGATTCCGGGCCCGTATCCGACAAGTTTAACGCCTACGTTGAAGCGGTGAAGGACCACGAAATCAACAAGGCAGTGCTGGAGGTGATCCAAGCTTGCGGTTTGACACCGCCGTACCCTGACATCGTACAAAAGAAGCTAAAGGAGGGTACGACTACGGTGGTAATGGAGGCGGAAGAAGACATCACAGCCATCCCAATCCCCCTGATCAATGCTTTTGATGCGGACCCGAATATGCCGGTTGACGGGTTCCTCAAGGAAGATTATTAGTGTTAGCTTGTATTCGTTTGCGCCGCAAGTCCTGTGTTCAGGCAGGCAATTGTAAATACAATTTTGGGGCCCTAAGTCCCGTGTTGGGTAGGCACTTGAAACGATTTATTTGTAATAACATTAGTTTATATTATACATTATTGTGTTATGCATGCGTTATCTATTAATTGTTTACATATCACGAATCAAAACAAAAGATGAACCGCATGTCTATGCGCATAGTTAACCAAAACTCATGCGCATACGCAGGTACTGCTTAAAATAAACCAACATTTTAGCAATTTTACCTTTAACAATTTAGACTCAAAAGCTACTGCGTTATTGCTTTGTCATGTGCTAGAGGTGCACTTTAGCTGTATGGTAAGCAACGCAACTAAAAACAAACCAATGCTTTTATACTTAAGAGTTCCTCAAGCAAACCAATGCGAGAGTAATTACGCACAAGCAAACCAATGCTTGTATTTTTAAGTCGACTTGGCAGCCATCTAGTCTGCGTGGCGCTTGGCTAGGGGAAAGCCAATTCCCTTCGCCTGCCATTAATATCTAGCCTTGTAACCAAACAGGCTTCTGCCGCACGGGGGCTAGAGGACACCCCTTAAGTAGGCAGGAAACGTATATAAAAAAGAGAAATACATATCAAAAGTATGCGCGGGTAAATATTTAATTGGCATTAATAATGATTACAACCGCGACACATCCAAATGGACATAAAATACATAGAAAAAATAATGCGCTAAAATAAATTGGAGTGATCAGGTCCATCCAGATACATATAACATTTTTTAAACAATGTCGCGTGCCAAGTGCGTTTCACAGGTTTTCCATCTAATGTCTCGAGATGGTATGCCCCGGTGTTGCTTGCTTTTGCTACCCTATACGGACCTTCCCAGCGGGGGCCCAATTTTCCAGTATCCTCCGCATGACTTGCGTCATTCTGACGCTAAACTAAGTCCCCGCACTTATAAGAGCGCGAACGCACACGCTGATTGTAGTACTTTGTAATTTTCTGCTTGTTATTGGCTTCGTTTACCGCCGCAGAGAGCCTGCGTTCTTCAAGCAGATTAAGATTTTCCCGCAAAGCTTCTGAGTTATTTTGTTCGTCAAAATTCTGTATGCGGAACGTTGGTACCCCAATTTCTGCGGGCACAACAGCTTCTGATCCATAGACCAAACTGAACGGAGTCTCACCAGTGCTTGCTTTGGGCGTTCTTCTATGCGCCCACAAAACCTTTGGCAGTTCGTCCACCCAACCAACTCTACCATGGCCCAACCTAGCTTTGATTCCAGCCACTATGTCCCGGTTGGTGACTTCGCACTGGCCTTTCGCCTGCGGACGCGCAACGGATATAAAAGTTTGCTTAATATTAAGCTCCGCGCACCAGCTGCGAAAAGGATCTCCCGCAAATTGTGTACCATTATCACTAACAATTTCGTTTGGTATACGGAATCGACAAACTATGTCTTCCCATACAAAATTACGCACCCTTTTTCCTGATATTGTCGCCAGCGGTCGTGCTTCAACCCATTTCGTGAAATAGTCGATTGCAACAATCAAGAATTTGATGTTTCCTGCATGTGCAGAGTATGCGTAAGATACTGACAGAAATAGCATACGGTATAAAATAAAAGTATTACCTCGGCCTTTTGGAAATGGTCCGACTATGTCAATTGCCCATTTGCAGAATGGCCACGGTGAGGAGACCGGTATCATAGGATGCGTAGGTGCCCTGCTGATGGGTGCATGTATTTGGCAAGATTCACATTGCTTAACTATTCGCGCTGTATCTGCATACATAGTGGGCCAATAATAACCTAGCCGCATAATTTTTGACACAATAGACCTGTGCCCCGAATGAAGAGCGCATGCACCTTCATGCACCTCGCGTATAACCTCCTCTGCCTCTTTCGGGCCAATACACCTTAAGTGTGGCCCTAAATAATTTTTCCGATATAGGACATCACCCTCAAGGGCATATAGTGGTGCCTTGGTGCGGACCTTCTTCGCATCAACGGAGTCCGCAGGTGATGTGCCGTCCCGCCGAAAAGCAATAATGGGTGTCATCCATGTTGAGCTGGATTCTTCTACAGGTGCTACCAAAGGCATCATAACGATAGATTTTGCATGCAGTTCTACTATAAGAACTTTCTTCCCCAGATGATCAAAAGCCAAAGCGGCCAATTTGCTAAGCGCATCCGCTTTCTTATTTTGCCCCCGCATTACGTGGGAGATTTGAAAAGCTTCAAACTGGCCAGCGAGGTTATGAACAAGCGATAAATATTGCTGCATGGCAATGTCGTGTGCTTCAAAGTCCCTGCTGACTTGACTACATACCAGCTTTGAATCCACATAAGCGTGCAGAATTTTAACATTCAATTTATGCGCAATACGCATACCCGCTAACAGAGCCTCGTATTCTGCCTCGTTGTTCGTAGCAGCAAAATTAAACCGTAGCGCATATGTATGCTCTTCGCCATCTGGACCAGTTAAAATTATACCCGCACCCGCGCCAGCTACGCTGCAGGCACCATCGATGTATAACTCCCATGGTGACATAGTTGGTGCAGGCGTATCTTGATGTTCTGCGGATGCCTCGACATCCGCAGGTAACTCTGCTAGGTAATCCGCAAGTATTTGACCCTTAACCGCGCTGCGCGAAGAAAAATTTATTTCATGTTCTCCTAACTCAACTGCCCATTTAGCCATTCGGCCAGAAATCTCAGGCTTGTATAACACATGAAAGAAAAATGATTGCATTAGTCAATGCGGTAACCCCGGACATTGCCGCAAATTAGGTATGTACCAACCTGTTTGATCGGTTGATCAGTTAGAACCACGATTGGATGTGCTTGAAAGTAACGGCGCAAACGCCACGCCGTGTGGACTAGCGCATATACTAGCTTTTCTATTGGTGAATAGTTTACTTCGCTTGATGTCAGCGTCTTGCTTACGAAGTAGACCGGCATTTGCGTCTGAGAAAACCTCAGCGTTATATTTCTGCGGAATAAATAATGCATGTAAATAAAAGTGGATTACCTTTTCGCGATCTGCGATAAGGACCGAGCTGATAGCCTCTTTCGATGCCGCAAGATACAGCGTAAGCGTTTCACCTGATACTGGCGCGGTGAGTGTTGGTAATTCAGCGAGCACCCTCTTCATCTCCTGAAAGGCTGATTCTGCTTCCTGAGTCCACACGAAATCTTTTTTCTTTAAACAATTCTTCAAAGTATTGAAGAATGGCAATTGTCGCTCTGCGACCTTCGACAAAAACCGCGTGATCGCCGCAAGCTTCCCGGTCAGACTCTGCATGTCTTTCTTTGTCTTCGGAGATGGTAAACTATCAATGGCTTCAATCTTTTTGGGATTTGCCTTAATTCCCCGCGCTGTCACCACATGACCTAGAAACTTGCCTTCCTCTTCCCCAAAACTACATTTGAGCGGGTTAAGCTTCATGTTTATCCTGCGTAGAGACGCAAACGTTTCTAGGATGTCCGCGAGCATTTCTTCTTCAGTGTTGCTCTTATTTACCAGGTCGTCAACGTACGCTTCAAGATTCCTACCAATTTGGTGTTTGAACGCCGCATCAATTACGCGCTGATAGGTTACGCCTGCGTTTTTTAATCCGAAGGGCATCTTCGTATAACAGTAAATACCTTGCGGCATATGGAAAGCAGTCTCGTCCTCATCTTCTGCAGCCATTAAGATTTGGTGATAACCCTTGTACGCATCTAGAAAACACTTGTACCGGAACCCTGACAGTGATTCCACCTTCCAGTCTATTTCCGGGAGAGGGTAGTTGTCCTTAGGACACGCTTTATTAATGTCTTTAAAAACAACGCACATCCGCCAATTACCATCAGCCTTTTTGACTAACACAGGATTAGCAACCCATGTCTGATACCGCACCTCCCGCAGGATGTTAGCTTTGACAAGATTATCTACTTCTGCGCATAACCAATCACTGCGCTCAAGAGCCATATACCGCTTATTTTGTCTAACGGGCGTGAGTAATGGGTTAACATTCAATTTATGTTCCGCAATGTCTCGTGGTACCCCCATCATGTCTGATTCACGCCACGCAAAAACATCTGCGTTGGCGGTCAATATTCCGTGCAATTTGGCCTTTGTTTCGGTTGACAAGCCTGCGCCGATTTTAATCCGCTTATCCGGATGTAAACGTTTTACTATGACCGTACTGCTTGCGAGTTATTCTCCCATGATGGGAATGTTTACAGGCACAACAGAACCACACAACTCGGTTGTTTGATGTGACGCAATTGTGGCAACCCCTCCCTTCGTAGGAAACTTAATCAAACCATGCACCACCGACAGTATAATGTTAAAATGCAGTATGAAATTTCTACCAAGCAGCACATTGTACCGAGAAGTTGAACGAACCACATAAAAGTCAACTAACTCATGTCTGACCAACTGCGGATTATTATCATCTGCGAGTTCTATCATTAGCTCTGTCCGGCCTAGTGGCCATGAGCTTTCTCCAGAGAACCCAGATAATGTAATATCAGACTGTCGTAGCTGAGTTTTGACTTCTGTAGGGAGAAAACGATAGTAATGCTCGTACATAATGTCCACGGGACTCCCAGTGTCAATATGCATGCGTTTAACTTGTACTCCGCAAGTAGGGATGCGACACTTGATGATAATGGGCTCGTTAACTGTGTTGATTGACATTACAGGAGGAAACATGATTGGGAGAAGTTCCTAGTCATGGTGATCATTGTACTTTCTCTGCTGGCTAACTTTCTCTGCATCGACTATATTAATGGTTAAGTCGGCGTTTTTTGTTTTATCAATTTTTTGCCATGCGAAAGTTTTTGCCTTCGACCCTTCTTCTGCGGATTTTCCCTTGTCCTTCTTAGGTGGTTTCAGGTGATCCAATTTACCTGCGCGCAGCACTTGAAGTACTCTTTCCATCAAGTTTTTGCATCGATTAGTGTCATGCCTGTAATCGTCATGGAATTCGCAATACTTTGTTTTATCCCGCTTACCAAATTCTGTAAGCGGAGTTGGAACCGCAAAGGTCGCGCACACTGGTTCGGTTGCCAAAATTTCTTTTGGCGTTTTAGACAAACTTTTAAGCAGCGCATAGTTCTGATTATTTATGCCGCGCTGATTATTGTTTCGATAATTGCCACTTGATTTCCCTTTATCATTCCTGATAGGACCACCGCTAGGATACCTTCTGCGAGAGTTGTTGCCACGATTTTGATCACGCGAACGATCATCATCGTCTTTCCTCTCGTTGCGTGAACTAGCTGTTGGAAAATCATTATCATCGCCACTTCGCATATAGTCATGGCATTCATTAAGCGCTTCGGCATAAGTTGTTGGGACCGTATGGCGCAGATGCCTTACCAGTGTTGGATGACGTTCTGAGTTTATACCATGTATGAGTCCGGAAATCTGTTGCTCTGGCTTGAGATCTAGTATGCACAGATACTCATTAGTATATCTTGTGAGAAATTCACCCAAAGATTCCTTGGATTTCTGCACAATATCATGACATTCGATATGAGTGCGTTTGCGTGACCTCTGATTCTGATATTGCAACAAGAATTCCGTCCGCAGATCCATAAACCCGGCTATACTACCCGCCGGCAGCTTATTAAACCATTCACGAGCAATACCCTGCAGTATCATTGGAAATATCTGACACGCAACCGGATCCACCCAACCTTGAGTGCGCATTGCGCCTTCAAAACGCTGTAAGAAGTCATCTGGATCAGTTAAGCCATTGTAAGTACCCAACGTATGAGGTATTTTTGGCGCAGTTGGAAACGGATATGCAGTTATATGTGGAGGAAACTTATCGAAAGTAGTTGGTAGCTCAAAAGGTGGTTTAACAGGGTCACCTTTGAGCCCTGCGAAGAAATGCCTCATCATATCCTGAACAAAATCAGGTTGTGAAAATAGGTGGACCATGTCAGGAGGTGCCGCCTGCATAAATTGGCTTGCGAGGTTTGCCTGCCCCTGAATATTTTGCCAGGGCTGCCCTGGCGTCTGCGGATACAACCAAGGCTGATTTGGAAAAGAAGGCAGGCTTGCCGACGCAGAGTATACGGGTATCTGAAAAGGTGCCGAAACCTGTGGCGCAGATGCCTGCGAGACCTGAGGATATGCCACTATAAGCCCAACCGTATACGCAGTGCTTTGCTGTTCTGCGGTTATCGGCATCCAATGAGAATTGGCATCCGGAATGACACCGAACCCCCAACTATTAAGTAATGCCTGCGCATCCGCAGGAGTCAAAAACTGCGAAATTGGACGCGGTGGTTGCCAAGGTTGCAGCGGTGTAAACGATGAATTCTGCTGCACACTCTGTGTCTGCAGAGGGATTGAAACCGTGGTACTATAAATAGGTACCTGGCCGCAGCATACTATGTGCGGGCCTACTGTTTCACCGCTAGTGCCTACCAAGATGACCCTTGGATCCACTGCGGAAAAATCCAACCGCGTGGAGGTAACTGGTGAGTTTGCCCTTGGCGGTGTAATCCCATCTGGATATATCGGCTTATACCTCTGAAAAGGCTCGCCGGATACAGGTGAAAGATATGGAGCGTATCCCGCCCCCGTAGTCATAGCCTGCGTATGCTGACTGCCAGATGGTGTGTTCTGATTATCCGTTTGAGTATGTTCTGACGAGTCCCCGGAAGTCATGATACTGTTAAAAGAAAAAATTCAAAAAATTTCGTGAACAATAAGCCTTATAATTCAAAACCTTTTAAAAGAGAAAGCAATTAAACAGTCTAGAACTAATTCGGCTCTCAACGAAAGCACCACTTGATCATGCATATTTTAACCATAGAAGTAATATGCCTGTTCAACGCGTAAAGTGAGGTTTAAGGATCTTAGAACAAGGCTCTCCGGTCCGGCTACCGTGAATAACCCTGGCCGACATGATGATGTTGGCGGGGTGACCAAGTGATTAAGTCCACCTTCGATAGCGGTCGCTGATAAGAAGGCCCCAAATAAGGTTGTAGGTGCTAGTTTAATAAAGAACTAACCTGTTAACCTTGAGAGATGATGCTGATTACGTAAGATGAGTAACAGATAATGGTTACGTAACGTGGTTGTGTTTAGAATGATAGTTAGGGTTTGTATATATAGGCAAACCCTAATTCTAGAACCATCCGAGATAATGGCAATCCTTTCCATAACGAACTCCCCCGAATCACGGGTGTAATTATGGAAAAGATATTTACTTGATAGCCAAGTAATCGCTGTACCAAGAACAAAGGCATTAGATGCGAATCCGCATACTGCATAATGCACGTGAGTACACGCATACGCACACTAGTGGGTGCCCGCATATATATGGGGTGCGCATGCGGGTTGCGGTATCATTAATTACTAATGTGGTGGTGATGGTATAAGTGAAAAAAATTTAGAAGATAAAATTTTTGTGAATTTGTTGCATCATGTATCACAAAAACTCTCATGCTCACCCGATACGTTTAAGGGGTTGTAGCTAAAAAAAATAAAAGCCATAAGTGAGTAATAGGAGGATAAATTGTTTGGATGTAATACCTTACAAATATTGAATAAGTGGAACGGTAATAGGTTAGTCAACACAATAATCATAAAATATACCCATCTGAATTTTTCCATCGTATGAAATCAGGGTACAACCTTTTATATTAGTCAATGTTTTGGGTGTTACCCATCAAGTCAACAATATCAAGCAAGAAGCACAATGTGAAGAAAAAAAAAATGATGACAATGACCCGTGTAGCCAACTCACAGATCTGAGCCTTAAAAACAACCAATACAAATTCTCATAAACACTTTTAAGTGCTCAACATTATTTTCTTAAAAGAACACTTTCTTGTGACTGCTCTATCTTTAGCCAACACCACAAACATGTAAAAACAATTAGAATAAAAATCTGTGTATATTATTCATAGCCTAAATTAACGAATGATTATAACGATTAACTCTTGATTTATAATATTTTTTTCATTTAGACATTTTATTACACTGATAAAATAACTTACAGCAACTAATCCACCACCAACATTGCACCAATGATTATACTAACAAACTTATATAATTTTTACATTAAAAGAAAGAAGACAATATTTAATTCCGTATATAAATTCAAGAATAGAAGAAAGAAGATGAATACCTAATTACATACATAAATTAATAACAATGTAAGTAAAATGAAATAATTGAGTAATGAATAAGAAAAACGATTTGCACAGATTGAAGAAGATGAATAAATATCTCGAATAGAATCTCGAATTCAGATTTAATGATACCGCAACCCGCATGCGCACCTCATATGTATGCGGGCGCTTACTAGTGTGCGTATGCGTGTGTTTGTGTGCGTTATGCGGTATGCGGATTCGTATCTGATGCCTTTGTTCTCGGTACAGCGATTACTTGGCTAACAAGTAAATATCTTTTCCATAATTACATCCGTGATTCGGGAGAGTTTGTTATGGAAAGGATTGCCAATATCTCGGATGGTTCTAGAATTAGGGTTTGCCTATATATACAAACCCTATCTATCATTCTAAGCATCATCACATTACGTAACTATCATCTGCCACACGCCTTACGCAATTAAGCATCATTCCTCGTCTTTTCAAGGTTAACAGGTTAGTTCTTCATTAAACTAGCACCTACAACCTTATTTGGGGCCTTCTGATCAGCGATCGCTATCAAAGGTGGACTTAATCACTTGGCCACCCCGCCGACATCATCATGTCGGCCAGGGTTATTCACGGTAGCCGGATCGGAGAGCCTTGTTCTAAGATCCTTAAACCCCACTAACGCATTGAGCAGACATGTTAAACCCTATGGTAAAAATATGCATGATCAAGTGGTGCTTTCATTGAGAGTCAAATTAGTTCAAGACTGTTTAATTGCTTTCTCTTTTAAAAGGTTTTGAATTATAAGGCTTATTGTTCACGAAATTTTTTGAATTTTTTCTTTTAACAGTATCATGACTTCTGGGGACTCGTCGGAACGTACTCACACGGATAATCAAAACACACCATCTGGCAGTCAGCATACGCAGGCTATGACTACGGGGGCGGGGTACGCGCCATATCTTTCACCTGTATCCGGCGAGCCTTTTCAGAGGTATAAGCCGATATATCCAGATGGGATTACACCGCCAAGGGCAAACTCGCCGGTTACCACCACACGGTTGGATTTTTCCACAGTGGATCCAAGGGTCATATTGGTAAGCACTGGCGGTGAAACAGTAGGCCCGCACGTAGTATACTGCGGCCAGGTACCTATTTATAGTACCACGGTTTCAATCCCTCTGCAGACGCAGAGTGTTCAGCAGAATTCATCGTTTACACCGTTGCAACCTTGGCAACCACCGCGTCCAATTTCGCAGTTTTTAACTCCTGCGGATGCGCAGGCATTACTTAATAGTTGGGGGTTCGGTGTCATTCCGGATGCCAATTCTCATTGGACGCCGATAACCGCAGAACAGCAAAGCACTGCGCATACGGTTGGGCTTATAGCGGCATATCCTCAGGTCTCGCAGGCATCTGCGCCACAGGTTTCGGCACCTTTTCAGATACCCGTATACTCTGCGTCTGTAAGTGATGTTATGCGAGGTGTATATAAAATAGTTATCAATTTTAGCAGAAAACACTATTAAATACGATACAATTTTACACAAGATATTTATTTATTTATAGAATGGATATACTTAAACCTTGCTACAACACTTATAGGCAGTGTACCTAATCGTACAGTAGTGTAGTTTTTAGTAAGTCCGGTTCGTTCCACGGGAAAATCTTTAAACAAAGCTCAACGCTATATTAGTTTACTTTTATAAAAATACAAATATATATATAAGTAATATTATTATTATAAAGGGGGGTTTTTACCGTTTAATGACCGGTTTGTCGATTTTAAGACTTTAGTCGCAGTTAAAACCTAATGTAAAATATAAAATAAATACAAGACTTAAATTAAAGCGTAAAGTAAATAACGATAATGAAATTGCGAATAATAAAAGTGCGATAAAATAAACTTGCGATAATTAAAAAGTACGATAATTAAAAGTGCGATTAAATAACAATAAATAAAAGTGCGATAATTAGAAGTGCAATTAAATATAAAATAAAGGAAATTAAATATGAAATAAAAGAATTATGCTTATTTAAACTTCTGTAATCATGATGTTTGACGTGTTGATTTTAGTTTTATGCCCCATGGGTTAATTGTCCTTTGTCCTGGATTATTTAATATGTCCGTCTGGTTTTTGTCCATAACAGTCCATCAGTCATAAATATAAAGTGCGAGTGTCCTTGTCAAATTATTATTATACCCGAAGTTAAATATTCCAACTAATTGGGGATTCGAATTGTAACAAGGTTTTAATACTTTGTTTAATGAATACACCAGGTTATCGACTGCGTGTAAACCAAGGTTTTACTACTTTGTTAACAATTACACCAATTACCCTTGAATGTAATTTCACCCCTGTTTTAATTATTCTAGTGGCTATTAATCCATTCCCGTGTCCGGTTAAATGAACGATTATTCGTACATATAAATACCCCGCCCATCGTATCCGATTGAGTGTATATGGTAATTTATAGGGACGCCCAATTGTAAATCTTTATATTAACATTAACAAACTTTCATTTAGTTAAACAAATATAAAGCCCATTAATAGCCCATAGTCTAATTTCCACAAGTGTCGTTCTTTTGTCCAAACCCCAATTATGGTACAAAGCCCAATTACCCAATTTTAGTAATTAGCCCAACATCATGATTACTTCGTTTTAAATAAGCATAATAATAACTTAGCTACGAGACATTAATATAAAAAGGTTGAACATAACTTACAATGATTAAAAATAGCGTAGCGTTACACGGACATAATTTCGACTTACACCCTTACAATATTCGCTAACATACCCTTATTATTAGAATTATAATTAAAATTAAAATATAAATTATATATATATATATATTGTTTACGTATGATAAGAGAAGAAAAAGATTGTAAATTGTGATCAGAATTCGGTTGGCTTTATAGGGATTTTCGATTTTTGGGGCTCCGCGACTCGCGGCAAAATCCTCTTCAAACTCCGCGAGTCACGGAGAATGAATTTACAGCTCACACCCTTGGAGTCTTTCTCTGCCGACGGTTTTATAATATATATATAATATATATATAATTAATATAATTAATTATATATTATATTATATTTATATGCCTAGTTAACTTGTAATTTTTAGTCCGTTGCGTCGAGCGTTAAGAGTTGACTCTGGTCCCGGTTCCGGATTTTCGAACGTCCTTGCGTACAATTTTATATTTTGTACTTTGCGTTTTGAATCTTGTACTCTTGTAATTTCGAGACGTTTCTTATCAATAATTGGAACCTTTTTGATTGTCTTTTGTACTTTTGAGCTTTTTGGTCGTTTGCGTCTTCAATTCGTCGAATCTGTCTTTTGTCTTCACCTTTTATTATTTAAACGAATATCACTTGTAAATAGAACAATTGCAACTAAAAGCTTGTCTTTCTTGAGGAATAATGCTATGAAATATATGTTCGTTTTTAGCATTATCAAATATTCCCACACTTGAGCGTTGCTTGTCCTCAAGCAATATTGTCTTGAAATACTAGAATCACTTCTTTATTCTTCACTCTTTGTACATCAGTGATTTCTATACGGCGGTAAAAACAATGGTAGTAACGATATGGTTTACAGTCCCACATGACTATAAAAATTTAGATTCATTAAGGAAATTGGATCTTTATGAAAACATTTGATCTTTTGAAAATTAAATCTAGTTTTTACCCTAGATAAGTTTTCCGGGATAACCCTTTACCGGTGTTTGCAAAATTTTTTTGTGGGTTTGGTGGGTTTTAGATTTGAAAATTTTAGCTCAAAACTTGCGGTTTTGTGTCACCCACTTGCTAACCTTGTATTTGGAAAGCAACACGTCCAGTTTACTTGTTCCGTATATTACCTTTCGGCAAACTACCGTCCGGTTGTAAAGGAAAGCGTTGAACAAGCAACTGTTAAGGCAATGTCCCGTGACATGCTTTTGATTATGGTCTATAACGTGTCGGACGCAATTACTATCCTTGGTAGGAGCAAAAGTAAAGCTCACCCTTATAATTTTTCGGTCTGGCACAAGGTCCTGTCTTTGACCACTATGCAACCACCGTTCTTACGGTTGACACCTGATTTAGTTCAGGTGACCTAATGAATTCCAGGTGAATTCCTAGGATTTTACGTTCAATGGTAATGAACGCATTGAAAATGGGTTTTCAGAAAACAAATCGGTTTGTATTTTTGATCAAAATATTTTCTCGTTCAAGCTCGAGTTTAGATATCATTGAATTCCATGAGTTTGTAATTCTCAATCTTTAAAGTCAATCTCAAGGATTAAGTAATATCAGGCTTAAAAGCTGATTTTTAATCTTTAAGGAGATTATCCTTTCTGGAGATCTGATTCATTAGTCTTATCCAACTAATTTGCATGGTGCCCCCCCATTGTACGAGATAAATCCTTCTCATGGTTAGGATAAATCTGACCACTTGGCGACCCTGTTTAATGCTGAGGTCCGTGGATTTCCTGCTGATTTTAGTGATGACTTTTCTAGATTTTTCGTCAACCTACAGCTGGTCTGGACGACAACTTCATGACCTAAATCAAGAAGCGCGTGTCTTTTTCGGAAGACTTTACTTCCTTTTAATGATGGAATTGATTCATCGTGTAGATCCATCTCTTCTTTTCTTTCATTGGGTAAAACAGTTTAGTTTAGTCCAAAGCAAAAGTATTTTCAGTTATTTGTTACAGATATATGTGACATATGTTTAAGATAACTTGGTAAATTTTCCCACACTTGGCTTTTATTTTCCTTTTTATCGTCCTCTATTCCATTTTAAATGAATTTTAACATTTTAGTTTGTTTCTCAATTTATGTCCTTTCCGAGGTAACAATAATTTCGGTGTTAAAACCTAGTTTTATCGTTCATAAATATGTATAAACATGATTTTGAGTTCATTTAATTGAAAAAAAATTTTTTCATTAAAAATTTTACTAGAATTGGGTAGTTAGTATATAAGACTAGGGCTGTTCTTTATTATCAGAGAGCACTAGATTCTAATACAACTACTGCTTTACTAGTATTTTTAATGGTAACCAAGTGTTTAAGATAAAAATTTTTAAAATCCGAAAGAATTTAACCCCTTCCCACACTTAAGATCTTGCAATGCCCTCATTTGCAAGAAATCAGTAACAATTTAAATTATTGAGGGTGATTAGTGTGAAAATGATTAAATTTTACCAAAGTTTCCAAATATATTGGCGTTTGTTTGCTGAATGATAAATGGTGCACATCATTTGTTCATTCCGTCTTGTTGTTATTTCACATATATTTTGCATCTTGTCGTCAAAATTAGTTGCTTTTGCTGGACTTAATGTCAGTCTTTGAAAATGCGTTGTTTTACCCTGTTGTGTACATAAGATAAACTGCAAATATATATACATATTTTTGAAGTTTGGTATATTACCCCACATTCAAAAATTATTAAAATCTAAGAATAAAAGTTAGACAATTATAAAAATGATTACAATATTAACAAAAGTATTAAATGTATCAATAATACAAATTACAAAATAAAAAATAAAAAAAAAATAATAAGTAAACTAAGGATGATATTGGTACCAATAGGGGTTCCAGGCATAACCATAGGTGCTATAGAATGCTTCGGCAGGGTCATACGTAGGATATGGTGGCTGCATCTCTATAGACCAAGGAGGGAAGATGGGTTTCGGTGTAGGAATATAGTTTCTACCTATATGTTGGCAATGAGCTATGATTTGGTTCTGATGAACTTGCCAATCTTCAAATGCTCTCTGTCTAGCATTTTCGTATTCCTGAGAAGCTATAAACCTATGCATTTCTTGCATCTCATTCCCCCCTCCTACATTACCTTGCTGCTGGTTTCTCTCCACCTGTGGATGTCTACCATGGTATCGTACTGCGGCGTTATTTCGCCTCTTCAAAACTTTCGCACCATGATATACATTTAAACCTATAGTATCGCGGGGTTCTGGTTCTTCTACTAATAATCCCCCCCGACTTATATCCACACCGAGATATTCACCAATCAAAGTAATAAAAATACCACCTCCTATTATGCTATGTGGTCGCATCCCCCGAACCATAGCTGATAAATAATAACCCACACAATATGGTATACTTACAGCGCTTTGTGGGTCTCAAATACACATATGGTAAAACAAATCCTGTTCATTTACTTTTTCTTTGTTCTTACCCCTTTGTGTAATCGAATTAGCTAAAAACCTATGTATCACTCTTAATTCGGCTCTATCTATATCCAAATAAGAGTAATTTCCCCCTTTGAAACGGTGATGGCTTGTCATTTGACTCCACACACCGTGTGTATCAAAATTTTCATCTATCTTTCTACCGTTTAGTATCAATCCTCTACAATCGGCAGACGCTAACTCCTCAGGCGTATATATACGTAAAGCCTGAGCCATGTCCAGTAAAGACATGTGGCGCATCGAACCGCCTAACAAAAATCTAATAAAAGAACGATCGGTTAAACTAGCTACCCGATCATTCAACTCTATACTACATAACAATTCTTCACACCATACTTTATATACAGGTCTACGTATGGTGAATAAACATACCCAGTCATTAAAAGAAGAATTACCATACCTCTGTACAAGTAATTCCCTAATTGGCCCGGCCAATTCTACAGCTTCTAAGGGTCCCCATTCTATGACCCTCGGTACCTCAACAACCTTGAAATGAAGAGTATGCAAACCCCGTTGATATTTTGGATAATCTATCCAAAGTCTGTCAAATCTCAGGTTCGGGTGCAACTCTTCCAAGTGCATATCAGAAAAGGTCATGACTGGATGAGGTATATCCTGCTTGTAGTAGTTATCCACCTCCTGTTGTTCCAAATTCTCAGCAGGAGCATTGCGGGCTTGGGATGAAGATTCACCCCTTTCATTCTGCAAAACACATCAAACACAATTTTTGTGCATCCAAATATGCATTAGTGTCAGCAAAATCATCAATCAAAATAATTACAATGACATTATCAATTTATATCAAACTTAAGCTCATTTTCACATTTTTATCAAATCTACACTTTTTCAAATAAGCATATACGAAAATGTTCGCCAAGTTCATAAGCATTCAACTCAAATAACATGTTAAAATAATCATTACTAGCAATTAAACAAGTCTCAAATGGCATTATCTTTCAAAAATTAAGTTCATGAATTTTAGACTTGAAAAAGTCCACTTTAATTCTCAAAATCATGTTTAGGCTCAAAGTTTGGATCATTTAACTACCTAAACATGTTACACTACTTAATTTAGCAACAATTCATGACAAAAATCGGCCATAACCTGTTTATATCAAAAAGCCCCAAATTTGCTCAAGAACACAAACCCTAGATTATTCAAAATTTGAAGTTTAAGGCTTCTAATCATGTTAAACAGCATCAATCTAGGTTATACAAGCATAATACATAAACAATTTAAGTCTAATTACACAAAAAAGCATCAAAATCAATTTGGGAAAAAAATAGCTCACGAACACCAAATTTCGGATTAAATGGTGTTTAGGTGTAGAAATTTACCATTTTTCTTGAGTAATTCTTAGATAGCATCCTTCTCAACATGATTTTAGCAAAAGATTTGGTGATTAACGGTTAAAAATTGTGATTTTTGGGGTGTTTTTGGGTGGTTTTTCGGAGTTTTTTCGCAGCAGTTTTTGAGTTTGTGGAGTGTGAAACTGAGCTGTTGCAGCTCTTATTTTTTTTTCTGTAATCCGACTCCTCCGCGAGTCGCGGGGATTTACCCTCCAAACTCCGCGAGTCGCGGAGTTTGGTATATATATATATTTTTTTTTTTATTTATAATCATTAACTTATTAAAACAATTAAGTAATTAATTTTAAAATTTTGTTTCCCTTGTTATTTAGGACGAGGTCGTTTCGGATCGATGTCCTAGTCCGTCCTTCGACAAAATTTTAAAATTTGTCTTTTTGTAGCGATTGTTTTAAAAGCTAAGATTTTTGGGTTTTTTTCAATGTTTTTGGCATACTTTAATTCAATAAGATTAAAAATAATGATAATAAAAGTTCTCGTCCCTCCCTCGGGTAAAGCAATTTCGGTTCAAAGACCTAGTCTTCAACTTACGACGAATTTTAAAAATCATATTCTTAACTTAATGAGATAAAGTAAATTTTTGTTTTTAAATTCACACAACTTAAATATAAAATTCAAAATTATTATTAAAAATTCACACCAAACTTAAAATTTAAAATGCATAAAATTAAGAATTTATATTTTAAAAATTAAAAGTTCACACCAAACTTAATTTAAAAATTCAAAAATTCATATCAAACTTATATTAATTTTTCAAATATTTACAATTTTAAATATATTGTTTTTATAAAGTTTACAATATTAATTTAAGATTTAAATATTAATTTTAAAAACATGGTAAAAATAAAATTAAAAATCTTTTTGTCTTTTTATCCCACTTTAATCAATCAAATATTATCAAAAATATGCGCCCCTCTTTTCGGTAAAGTAATTTCGGTTCCAAGACCTAATTTAACTCATGACGAATTTTTGAAATATTTTGGGTTGATTGTTTGAAGATATTTATACCTTAAGAATAAACGTTAAATTTCGCAGTGATGTAATAAATTTTTGAATGATATCAATAATTTCGGTCGCCAAACCTAATTTTATTCAATACCAATTTAATACTTTTTAGCGAACAAATTAGCGTTTATTATCAAAAGGTTAAAAATAAAAATAAAAATAAAAACTGTACTGACATACCTGTGAAATAGATTTCTTAGTTATATGATCTATCCCATTCATAAGATAGTCGGTTTAATTGGTTTTCCATGGCTACATAGGCGTAACCTCGAGCATTCAGTATCTTTTCTTCTAAACATATGAACGGTCCGTCTCTGCATAAAGTAACAAATTCGGTATTTGAATAGGTTTGATTATTTGAACATTTACCTCCATGTGACCATTTTCCGCATTTGTGACATCGTTCTAGGTGTCGTGCTCTTCTTTTCGCTGCGGATTTTGATTTTCCTTTACCAAATTGTAACTTATTATCTTCGCATCTGGATTCTTTTCTAACTCCGTCCATTCTTTCTCTGATTACTGATACTATTTCACTCGGGAGTATGTCATTATTACGTTTAGTGATCAAAGCGTGTAGCATTAGACCATGGTTTAGTTCACAGGCAGTCTTCATTTCGTAAAAACCTAAAAAAAATAAAAATTCAGAATAGGGGGAGAAGACTAGTTCTTTAGGGTCTGCTAGGGAAAGACCATTCGGGTTCCATTTTCGAGAACTACACGAAAACAGACAATCTAACTCTAACAGAAATACATATTATCCTTTAAAGACTTGATTCTCCCCACACTTAGTTAGCTGTGGTGTCGAAATTGTGATTAACTTCGTTGTCGACTTCCATCGGACTATCTATGTAGTGTTTAACTCTGTGACCATTAACTTTAAATTCAATCCCATTTGAATTTATTAATTCTATCGTTCCGTATGGGAAAACTCTTTTGACTATGAATGGTCCAGACCATCTTGATTTCAATTTTCCAGGAAATAGCTTGAATCGTGAATTGAAAAGAAGAACTCTGTCTCCTTCTTTAAATTCTTTTGAACTTCTGATTCTTTTATCATGCCATTTCTTCGTTCTTTCTTTATGGATTAACGAATTTTCGTATGCTTCATGTCTTAATTCTTCTAATTCGTTTAGTTGACTTAATCGTAGACGTCCGGCTTCATGTAAATCAAGATTACATGTCTTCAAAGCCCAAAATGCTTTGTGTTCAATTTCTACTGGAAGATGACATGCTTTTTCATAAACAAGTCTAAAAGGTGTGGTTCCAATTGGAGTTTTGTAGGCTGTTCTAAAAGCCCAGAGTGCATCCTCCAATTTAATGGACCATTCCTTCGGATTTGATCCTACGGTTTTCTCTAGAATACGTTTTAAAGCTCGGTTGGTATTTTCAACTTGTCTACTTGTTTGTGGATGATATGCGGTGGAGATTTTATGAGTTACTCCATATCTTTTAAGAACTTTCTCAAGTTGATTATTACAGAAATGAGTACCCCGATCACTTATTAAAGCTTTCGGTATTCCAAACCTTGCAAAAAGACGTTTTAAAAAGTTGACTACAACTCGTGCATCGTTAGTTGGGAGAGCTTGTGCTTCCGCCCATTTAGATACATAATCAATGGCTACGAGTATATATAGATTATTATTAGATTTTGGAAATGGACCCATAAAGTCAATACCCCAAATGTCAAATACTTCACATACTTGGATGACATTTTGTGGCATTTCATCACGTTGACTTATTTTTCCGGCCCTTTGACATGCATCACAAGATTTGCAAAGAAGGTGTGCGTCTTTGTAAATTGTAGGCCAATAGAATCCAGCTTCATAAACTTTTCTTGCTGTTAGTTGAGGCCCATAATGCCCTCCTGTTGGTCCTGTGTGACAGTGGTTTAAAATTTTACTAACTTCATCTCCAAATACACATCGGCGTATTATTCCATCGGGACAACTTTTAAACAGATGTGGATCTTTCCAGAAATAGTGTTTTATATCACTGAAGAATTTCTTTCGTCTTTGGTACGATAATCCTTTTTCAAGGAATCCACAAACTAAGTAGTTTGCATAGTCTGCAAACCATGGGATTTCATTATAATCTATCTTCAATAGATATTCATCAGGAAAGTTGTCTTGTATGGCTGATTCATTTAGAACTTCTAATTCGGGATTTTCAAGACGAGAAAGATGATCAGCGGCGAGATTTTCTGCTCCTCTTTTATCTCGGATTTCAATATCAAACTCTTGTAAGAGTAAGATCCAACGGATTAATCTTGGTTTAGCATCTTGTTTTGAAAATAGGTATCTAAGAGCAGAATGGTCGGTATAGACCACCGTTTTTGCTAGAACGAGATATGATCGAAATTTGTCAAAAGCAAAGACAATAGCAAGGAGTTCTTTTTCAGTAGTTGTATAGTTTGTTTGTGCTCCTTGTAATGTCTTACTAGCATAATATATAGGTTGAAATCGTTTTTCAATCCTTTGTCCTAAAACGGCTCCCATTGCAAAATCACTTGCATCGCACATTAGTTCAAATGGTAGATTCCAATTTGGTGTTATTATGATCGGCGCATTAGTGAGTTTTTCTTTAAGAATATTAAAAGATTTGATACACTCATCTGAAAAGATGAATGGAGCATCCTTTTCTAGGAGTTTATTCATAGGAGTGGCAATTTTAGAAAAATCTTTTATGAAACGTCGGTAAAAACCGGCATGCCCTAGAAAACTCCTAACTCCTCTAACATTGGTGGGATGTGGAAGTTTAGCAATTACATCCACTTTAGCTCTATCCACTTCAATTCCTTCTTTTGAAATTTTATGTCCAAGAACGATGCCTTCTTTAACCATGAAATGGCATTTCTCCCAATTAAGTACTAGATTTGATTTTTCGCATCTAATTAGCATTCGTTCCAGATTAACTAGACATGATTTAAATGTATCACCGAAGACTGAAAAGTCATCCATGAATACTTCCATGCATTCTTCTATCATGTCGTGAAAAATCGCCATCATACACCTTTGAAAGGTTGCAGGGGCGTTGCAAAGTCCAAATGGCATGCGTTTGTAAGCAAAAGTACCATAAGGGCACGTGAATGTGGTTTTCTCTTGATCTTCGGGTGCTATTGGAATTTGAAAATATCCGGAAAATCCATCTAGAAAACAATAGTAACTATTTCCGACTAATCTTTCCAACATTTGATCTATGAAAGGTAAGGGAAAGTGATCTTTTCTGGTGGCGTCATTTAATTTTCTATAATCAATACATACACGCCATCCTGTTACAGTCCTAGTAGGAATAAGCTCATTTTTCTCATTTGTAATGACAGTCATGCCACCCTTCTTAGGCACGCATTGAACTGGGCTTACCCATGGACTATCAGAAATTGGATATATCAAACCTGCATCTAGCAGTTTAATAATCTCTTTCTTAACTACATCTTGCATATTAGGATTTAGTCTTCGTTGGCGTTGCACATACGTTTTATGACCTTCTTCCATAAGGATTTTATGTGTGCAATACGAAGGACTTATTCCTTTAATATCATGAATCTTCCATGCAATGGCTGGTTTATGAGCTTTCAACACAGAAATGAGTTGTGATTTCTCATTTTCAGTAAGAGAAGACGATATTATTACAGGTAATTCAGATTCACCATGTAAATAAGCGTATTCCAAATGGTTTGGAAGTGGCTTTAACTCTAATTTCGGAGGTTCTTCTATCGATGATTTATATCGATATCTGTCTTCTTCTTTTAGCATTTGAATTTCTTCTGTTGTTGGTTCATATCCATTAGCTATAAGTGTAGCTAACATTTCAGCTTCATCAATTGGTTCATTACCTTCTCCTAAAGAACATTCTCCTGTTCCTTGTAATTCTGGAAATTCTCTTAATAATTCTGCATGTGCATCTATAGTTTGAATATAATAACATGTATCATCTGCAGATTGTGGTTGTTGCATTGCTCTATCAACTGAAAAGGTAACACTCTCATCCTCTATACTTAGGGTCAGTTTCTTACCGAACACGTCTATCATTGCTTTAGCCGTGTTTAAGAATGGTCTTCCTAATATGAGAGGAACTTGAGAATCTTCTTCCATGTCTAAAACAACAAAATCTACTGGAAATACTAAAGTACCAACTTTAACTAGCATGTTCTCCATTATCCCTCTAGGATATTTTATTGATCTATCGGCTAGTTGTATGCTTATTCTTGTTGGTTTCAATTCTCCAAGGTCTAGTTTAGCGTATAGTGAATAAGGCATTAGATTTATACTAGCACCTAAGTCTGCCAATGCTTCTATTGAACTAAGACTACCCAGAAAACATGGAATTGTGAAACTTCCTGGATCAGATAGTTTTTCTGGTATCTTATTCAACAGCACTGCTGAACAATTAGCATTCATAGTAACAGCCGAGAGTTCTTCCATTTTCTTTCTATTTGAGATTAGATCTTTCAAGAATTTAGCATATCTTGGCATTCCTGAAATCACATCAATGAAAGGAAGATTTACATTTATCTGTTTAAACATATCCAAGAATTTGGATTGCTCGGCTTCAAGTTTCTCTTTCTTCATTTTACTCGGGTAAGGAAGTGGTGGTTGGTATGGTTTAACATAAGATTTATCCTTAACTGTGTTATCTTCATTAACTTTTTCAACTACCGGTTCTTTTTCCTTATCTTGATCAGGTTGTGGTTCTTGTGGAGTAGGAATAGTTTCATCAGAAGTTACAGGTATTTCAGGTGGTTTAAGTGTTGTACCACTTCTTGTGGTAATAGCTTTAGCTGTTTCATTCCTGGGGTTAGCATTTGTATCGCTTGGTAAACTTCCCGGTTTTCTTTCACCTATTAACCTTGCTAGGTTACTTACTTCTTGTTCCAGATTTTGAATAGAAGCTTGTTGATTTCTAAATGCTTGAGCATTTTGTTCATTAGTTTGTTTTTGAGATGTGAAAAACTGCGTTTAAGTTTCAACTAGCTTCGTCATCATATCTTCTAAATTCGGATTTTTATCATCGGTTTGTTGTGGTGGTTTGTTTTGAAAATTAGGTCTTTGCTGATTGTAAGTATTATTGGATACTTGTTGATTGCTAGGACCTTGTTGGTTGTTGTATGGAATATTTCGGTTATAATTCTGGTTTTGATTGTAAATCGGTCTTGGCGGTTGATAATTATTCTGATAATTATTTCCAGGCCTTTGGTTTATGTATGAAATATTCTCTCTTTGTTCCATTGTTAATTCAATACTGAGAAAATCTTTTGTCAAATGTGGTCCTCCACACTGCTCACAACTAATTCGTATTGAGTGAATATCTTTAGTCATCTTTTCCATTCGTCTCTCTACAGCATCTATCTTTGCGGAAATGGAATCTAAGTCATGACTAGAATCGGCTCTAGCTGCTTTAGATGATCTAATGATATCTTTTTCTTGGTGCCACTCATGTGAGTGGGAAGCAGTGTTATCAATAATTTTGTAAGCATCAGTTTCGGTTTTCTTCATAATAGAACCACCAGCTGCTATATCTATGTCTTTCCTTGTAGTGATGTCGCATCCTTGGTAGAATATTTGTACTATTTGACAGGTGTCTAAACCATGTTGCGGACATCCTCTTAACAACTTTCCATATCTTGTCCACGCCTCATATAGAGTTTCATTTGGTTTCTGTGTGAACGTAACAATTTCTGCTTGAAGTCTTACGGCTTTAGATGCAGGAAAGAATTGTTTAAGAAATTTGTCAACTAAAACATCCCATGTATCGATCGCCCCTTCAGGTAATGATTCCAACCAATCTTTGGCTTCTCCCTTTAAAGTCCAGGGAAATAACATGAGATATATCTGTTCATCCTCCACTTCTCGGATTTTAAATAGTGTGCAGATCCTATTAAAGGTACGTAGATGTTCATTTGGATCTTCCTTCGGCGCACCACTAAATTGGCATTGATTAGTCACCATGTGTAGAATTTGTCCTTTGATTTCATAATCTGGCGCATTAATGTCTGGATGAGTAATTGCGTGACCTTGGCCAGTGCGTTTAGCTCTCATTCGGTCTTCCATACTTAAAGGTTCCAGATTCTCCATAATTGAATTTGTTGAATCGGTATCACTAGATGATTCTGATTTAATGGTTCGTTCCTCAACAATCTCTGTTTGAATGATTGGTGGCTCCGGAGGAAAGTTTAATGGTTCAGGATCTACGAACCGTTCCTGAATATTTTCCGGATTCTCAATTGTGAGGTTGGGTTCAAAAAATGGATTATCGGAAATTTGAACTGAAGTACTTGGTTGACTGGATGACGATTCTAAAGAAAAATCAACGGCGGTTATATTTGCTAAATGTCTTGATCTAGTTACAGGTGGTGAACGTACAAAAGGTGATGAACGTCTTGCTCGGTGCATTCACTGAATATCCTATTAGTTTTTAAAAAGGAAAGAAAAATTATAATAAGTTATCCAATCAATAGACTTTTCTGATTTTGCCCACGTTTCGAATAGCCAAAAGATGCAGCAGAGGGGCAGGATTCGTTTGGTCTCAATATAATTGAGGACTGTTTGGCTCCAATAACCCGGTCCACGTACAAATCCAACTATTACTACGAACCAGAAAATTTTGATGTCTATCAATTTAACCACTCAAAATAAATTTTCGTAATTTTAAGAAATTTAGATAAGAAGTAGAAAAAATTCTAAGTCCTAAAAACTAGGATGGCGAGAAATAAGAGAGAAAAAGAGTTCGTCGAAAAAGATCGAAAAAGAAAAAAAAATGGTTGAAAAATAAAAGGTGACGGAAAAATAAAAGAAACTTATAAAAACTTAAAAATACTTGACTAACCTAACCTTATTACTACAACTAACTTAAAATTATAATCGCAAATTCAAATTACTAATTGGAATGATAATTGATACATAGTAAAAGTCGTCTAAAAATATTAAAGCTTACAGGAAAAACTAAATCCCAAATGGAAATAACTTAAAAAGAAACTAAAACTTAAAAAGGCGTCGCAAAATTTTAAAGTACCTAAATCTTAGTCTAAAGAAAAAGCACTTAAGGAATTCTACGGCAAAGCCTAAAAATCTAGGAGTAAAAATCACTATAGCAAAAATTAAGTTTAAAATTAAATATGAGCTAAAAATACAAATATTACGCTAAAAAGTACAATTTTTATAAAAATATTATTTTTATATTTTTTATTTAATAAAACTACTAATTTTACAATTTAATAAAACTAATTTAACTAAAGTATATAAATTAAATAAAACTTAAATAAAGTTAATTATAATAATAATAATAATTAGGGTTAATAAAAATAATAATTAATAATAATCCGTAATTAATGCTGAATTAGGGCTTCCTGTTCGCGTGTCAGAAAGTCTCCGCGAGTCGCGGTAATTAATGAAGAAAACCTCGCGGGGTTCCAGAATTCAGATGACAGCTTTAAATTCGACGCGTTTTTTCTTTATTTATTTTTTTTTTATTTTCTGTTTTTAATTTTTTTCTATAAATAAAAGATAGTTAATAAAACTTATATTTTTATAAACTAAAATAAAAATAAAGAAACTTATAAAACTTAAATATTTAACAAAATCTTAAAAATGCTTATATTTTTGTTTTTCTTTTTATATTTTTGAATAATTAAAACGTATTTTTACAAAAACGAATTTTAATAAAAGTTAACTAAAAATCTCTTTTTTTTATTTTTATATATTAGCGTTGCGCTTCCGGCGTTTAAGAGTGTCCCCGGCAGCGGCGCCAAAAATACTTGATGTTATGCGAGGTGTATATAAAATAGTTATCAATTTTAGCAGAAAACACTATTAAATACGATACAATTTTACACAAGATATTTATTTATTTATAGAATGGATATACTTAAACCTTGCTACAACACTTATAGGCAGTGTACCTAATCGTACAGTAGTGTAGTTTTTAGTAAGTCCGGTTCGTTCCACAGGGAAATCTTTAAACAAAGCTCAACGCTATATTAGTTTACTTTTATAAAAATACAAATATATATATAAGTAATATTATTATTATAAAGAGGGGTTTTTACCGTTTAATGACCGGTTTGTCGATTTTAAGACTTTAGTCGCAGTTAAAACCTAATGTAAAATATAAAATAAATACAAGACTTAAATTAAAGCGTAAAGTAAATAACGATAATGAAATTGCGAATAATAAAAGTGCGATAAAATAAACTTGCGATAATTAAAAAGTACGATAATTAAAAGTGCGATTAAATAACAATAAATAAAAGTGCGATAATTAGAAGTGCAATTAAATATAAAATAAAGGAAATTAAATATGAAATAAAAGAATTATGCTTATTTAAACTTCTGTAATCATGATGTTTGACGTGTTGATTTTAGTTTTATGCCCCATGGGTTAATTGTCCTTTGTCCTGGATTATTTAATATGTCCGTCTGGTTTTTGTCCATAACAGTCCATCAGTCATAAATATAAAGTGCGAGTGTCCTTGTCAAATTATTATTATACCCGAAGTTAAATATTCCAACTAATTGGGGATTCGAATTGTAACAAGGTTTTAATACTTTGTTTAATGAATACACCAGGTTATCGACTGCGTGTAAACCAAGGTTTTACTACTTTGTTAACAATTACACCAATTACCCTTGAATGTAATTTCACCCCTGTTTTAATTATTCTAGTGGCTATTAATCCATTCCCGTGTCCGGTTAAATGAACGATTATTCGTACATATAAATACCCCGCCCATCGTATCCGATTGAGTGTATATGGTAATTTATAGGGACGCCCAATTGTAAATCTTTATATTAACATTAACAAACTTTCATTTAGTTAAACAAATATAAAGCCCATTAATAGCCCATAGTCTAATTTCCACAAGTGTCGTTCTTTTGTCCAAACCCCAATTATGGTACAAAGCCCAATTACCCAATTTTAGTAATTAGCCCAACATCATGATTACTTCGTTTTAAATAAGCATAATAATAACTTAGATACGAGACATTAATATAAAAAGGTTGAACATAACTTACAATGATTAAAAATAGCGTAGCGTTACACGGACAGAATTTCAACTTACACCCTTACAATATTCGCTAACATACCCTTATTATTAGAATTATAATTAAAATTAAAATATAAATTATATATATATATATATATTGTTTACGTATGATAAGAGAAGAAAAAGATTGTAAATTGTGATCAGAATTCGGTTGGCTTTATAGGGATTTTCGATTTTTGGGGCTCCGCGACTCGCGGCAAAATCCTCTTCAAACTCCGCGAGTCGCGGAGAATGAATTTACAGCTCACACCCTTGGAGTCTTTCTCTGCCGACGGTTTTATAATATATATATATAATATATATATAATTAATATAATTAATTATATATTATATTATATTTATATGCCTAGTTAACTTGTAATTTTTAGTCCGTTGCGTCGAGCGTTAAGAGTTGACTCTGGTCCCGGTTCCGGATTTTCGAACGTCCTTGCGTACAATTTTATATTTTGTACTTTGCGTTTTGAATCTTGTACTCTTGTAATTTCGAGACGTTTCTTATCAATAATTGGAACCTTTTTGATTGTCTTTTGTACTTTTGAACTTTTTGGTCGTTTGCGTCTTCAATTCGTCGAATCTGTCTTTTGTCTTCACCTTTTATTATTTAAACGAATATCACTTGTAAATAGAACAATTGCAACTAAAAGCTTGTCTTTCTTGAGGAATAATGCTATGAAATATATGTTCGTTTTTAGCATTATCAGTAAGCCTGCCTTCTTTCCTAAATTAGCCTTGGCTGTATCCGCAGACGCCAGGGCAGCCATGGCAAAATATTCAGGGGCAGGCGAATCTCGCAAGCCAATTTATGCAGGCGGAACCTCCTGACATTGTCCACCTATTTTCACAACCTGATTTTGTTCAGGATGTGATGAGGCGTTTCTTCGCAGGGCTCAAAGGTGACCCTGTTAAACCACCTTTTGAGCTACCAACTACCTTTGATAAGTTTCATCCGCATATAACTACATATCCGTTTCCATCTGCGCCAAAGATACCTCATACGTTGGGTACTTACAATGGCTTAACTGATCCGGATGACTTCTTACAGCGTTTTGAAGGCGCAATGCGCACTCACGGTTGGGTGGATCTGGTTGCGTGTCAGATATTTCCAATGACACTGCAGGGTATTGCTCGTGAATGGTTTAATAAACTGCCGGCGGGTAGTATAGCCGGGTTTATGGATCTGCGGACGAAATTCTTGCTGCAATATCAGAATCAGAGGCCATGCAAGCGCACTCATATCGAGTGTCATGATATTGCGCAAAAGTCCAAGGAATCTTTGGGTGAATTTCTCACAAGATATACTAATGAGTGTCTGCGCATACCAGATCTCAAGCCAGAGCAACATATTTCTGGACTCATACATGGTATAAACTCAGAACGTCATCCAACATTGGTAAGGCGTCTGCGCCATACGTTCCCAACAACTTATGCTGAAGCGCTTAATGAATGCCATGACTATATGCAGAGTGGCGAAGATAATGATATTCCAACAGCTACTTCACGCAACGAGAGGAAAGACGATGATGATCGTTCGCGTGATCAAAATTGTGGCAATAACTCTCGCGGAAGGTATCCTAGCGGTGGTCCTATCAGGAATGATAAAGGGAAATCAAGTGGTAATTATCGAAACAATAATCAGCGCGGCATCAACAATCAGAACTATGCGCTGCTTAAAATTTTGTCCAAAATGCCAAAAGAAATTTTGGCAACCGGACCAGTGTGCGCGACCTTTGCGGTCCCAACTTCGCTTACAGAATTTGGTAAGCGGGATAAAACAAAGTATTGTGAATTTCATGACGACTACGATCATGACACTAATCGGTGTAAAAACTTAATGGAACGAGTGCTCGAAGCACTGCGTGCAGGCAAGTTGGATCACCTAAAACCACCTAAGAAGGATAAGGGAAAAACTGCGGAGGAAGGTTCAAAGGCTAAAACTTTCGCATGGCAAAAAGTTGATAAAACAAAAAGCACTGACTTAACCATCAATATGGTCGACGTAGAGAAAGTTAGCCAGCGGAAAAAGTACAATGATCAGCAGGATTGGGAACTTCTTCCAATTACTTTCCCTCCTGTCATGTCAATCGACACAATTAATGAGCCGATTATCATCAAGTGTCGCATCCCTTCTTGCAGAGTACAAATTAAACGCATGCATGTTGACACTGAGAGTGGCGTTGACATTATGTACGAGCATTGCTATCGTTCCCTTCCTGCAGAAGTTAAGACGCAGCTACGCCAGTCTGATATCACGTTATCTGGGTTCTCCGGAGAAAGCTCATGGCCGATAGGGCGTATAGAGCTGATGGTAGAGCTTGCGGATGACAGGAATCCACAGATGGTCAGACATGAGTTGGTTGATTTTTATGTGGTCCAATTGACTTCGCGTTATAACGCGCTGCTAGGAAGAAACTTCATACGGCGTTTTAACATTATACCATCAGTGGTGCATGGCTTGATTAAGTTTCCTACCGTGGGAGGCGTTGCCACGATTGCGTCACATCAAATAACCGAGTTGTGTGGCTCAGTTGTGCCTATCAGCACTCCCAGCGTAGGGGAACAACTCGCAAACTGTGTGGTCATAGCGAATCGTTTACATCCGGATAAGCGAATTATAATCAGCGCAGGTTTTTCAGCTGAAACCAAGGCTAAGCTACATGGAATATTATCCGCAAACGCAGATGTTTTCGCGTGGCACGAATCAGACATGACTGGGGTTCCGTGAGATATTGCGGAACATAAATTGAATGTTAATCCATCACTCACGCCCGTTAGGCAAAAGAAGCGGCATATGGCTCTTGAACACAGTGATTGGTTGTGCGCAGAAGTAGATAACCTAGTCAAAGCAAACATTCTGCGGGAAGTGCGCTATCAGACATGGGTTGCTAATCCTGTGTTAGTGAAAAAGGCTGACGGTAACTGGCGGATGTGTGTTGATTTTAAGGATATTAATAAAGCATGTCCCAAGGACAACTATCCTCTCCCGGAGATAGATTGGAAGGTGGAATCACTGTCAGGTTTTCATACAAGTGTTTTCTAGATGCATACAAAGGTTATCACCAAATCTTAATGGCTGCGGAAGATGAGGACAAAACTGCTTTTCATACGCCGCAAGGTATCTACTGTTATAAGAAGATGCCCTTCGGATTAAAAAATGCAGGCGCAACCTATCAGCGCGTAATTGATGCGCATTCAAACACCAAATTGGCAGGAATCTTGAAGCGTACGTTGACGACTTGGTAATTAAGAGCAACACTGAAGAAGAAATGCTCGCGGACATCCTAGAAACGTTTGAGTCTCTACGCAGAATAAACATGAAGCTTAACCCGCTCAAGTGTAGTTTTGGGGAAGAGGAAGGCAAGTTTCTAGGTCATGTGGTGACAGCGCGGGGAATCAAGGCAAATCCCAAAAATATTTAAGCCATTGATAGTTTGCCATCTCCGAAAACAAAGAAAGACGTGCAGAGTCTAACCGGGAAGCTTGCGGCGATCACAAGGTTTTTGTCGAAGGCCGCAGAGCGACAATTGTCATTCTTCAATACTTTGAAGAATTGCTTAAAGAAAAAAGACTTTGTATGGACTCAGGAGGCGGAATTAGCCTTTTAGGAGATGAAGAAGGTGCTCGCTGAATTACCAACACTCACCGTGCCAGTAACAGGAGAAACGCTTACGCTGTACCTTGCGGCATCAAAAGAAGCAATCAGCTCGGTTCTTATCGCAGATCGCGGAAAGGTAATCCATTCCCTTTTACTAGTGAATTATTTATTTCGTATACAATTAATGCTGAGGTTTTCTCAGACGCAAATGCCGGTCTAGTTTGTAAGCAAGACGCTGACAGCATGCAAGTAAACTATGCACCAATAGAAAAGCTAGTGTATGCGCTAGTCCACACGGCGCGGCATTTGCGCTGATATTTTCAAGCACACCCAGTTGTGGTTCTAACTGATCAGCCAATCAAGCAGGTTGGTAAAAGCCTAATTTGCGGCAATGACCGGGAATACCGCATTGACTAACGCAATCATATTATGTTTCAGGTACTTTATAAACCTGAAATCTCTGGCCGAATGGCTAAGTGGGCTGTTGAGTTAGGGGAGCATGAAATAAATTTTTCTTCGCGAAGCGCGGTTAAGGGTCAAATACTTGTGAATTACCTCGCCGAGTTACCTGCGGATGTTGAGGCATCAGCAGAACATCAAGATACGCATGCACCAACTCTGTCACCATGGGAGTTATATACCGATGGTGCCTGCAGCGCAGCTGGCGCGGGTGCGGGTGTAATTTTAACTGGTCCGGAAGGCGAAGAGCATACATATGCGCTAAGGTTTAATTTCGCCGTTACGAACAACGAAGCAGAATATGAGGCTCTGTTAGTGGGTATGCGCATTGCGCATAATTTGAATGTTAAAATCCTGCACGCTTATGTGGATTCAAAGCTGGTATGTAGTCAAGTCAGCGGGGACTTTGAAGCGCACGACATTGCCATGCAGCAATATTTATCGCTTGTTCATAACCTCGCTGACCAATTCGAAGCTTTTCAAATCTCCCACGTGATGCGGGGGCAAAATAAGAAAGCGGATGCGCTTAGCAAATTGGCTGCTTTGGCTTTTGATCATCTGGGGAAGAAAGTTCTTATAGAAGAACTGCATGCGAAATCCATTGTTATGATGCCTTTGGTAGCACCTGTTGAGGAATCCAGCTCAACATGGATGACACCTATTATTGCTTTCCTGCGGGACGGCACATCACCTGTGGATTCCGTTGATGCGAAGAAGGTCCGCATCAAGGCACCACTGTATGCTCTTGAGGGTGATGTCCTATATCGAAAAAATTATTTAGGGCCGCACTTAAGATGTATTGGTCCGAAAGAGGCAGAGGAGGTTATACGCGAGGTGTATGAGGGTGCATGTGCTCTTCATTCGGGGCACAAGTCTATAGTGTCAAAAATTATGCGGCTAGGTTATTATTGGCCCACAATGTACGCAGATACTGCGCGAATAGTTAAGCAATGCGAATCCTGCCAAATACATGCACCTATCAGTAGGGCACCTGCGCATCCAATGATACCAGTCTCCTCACCATGGCCATTCTGCAAATGGGCAATTGACATAGTTGGACCATTTCCAAAAGGCCGAGGTAATATTATCATTTATTTTATACCATATGCTATTTACGTCAGTATCTTACGCATACTCTGCACATGCAGGAAACATCAAATTCTTGATTGTTGCAATCGATTATTTCACGAAGTGGGTTGAAGCGCGACCGCTGGCAACAATTTCGGGAAAAAGGGTGCGAAACTTCGTATGGGAAGACATTGTTTGTCGATTCGGCATACCAAACGAAATCGTTAGTGATAACGGTACATAGTTTGCGGGGGATCCTTTTCGTAGTTGGTGCGCAGAGCTTAATATTAAGCAAACTTTTACTTCCGTTGCGCATCCGCAGGCGAATGGCCAGTGCGAAGTCACCAACCGGGATATAGTGGCCGGAATCAAAGCTAGATTAGGCCATGGCAGAGTTGGTTGGGTGGATTAACTACCAAAAGTTTTGTGGGCATATAGAACAACGCCAAAAGCAAGCAGTGGCGAAACTCCGTTCAGTTTGGTTTACGGGTCAGAAGCTGTTGTGCCCGCAGAGATTGGGGTACCAACGTTCCGCATACAGAATTTTGACGAACAAAATAACTCAGAAGCTTTGCGGGAAAATCTTAATCTGCTTGAAGAACGCAGACTCTCTGCGGCGGTAAACGAAGCCAATAACAAGCAGAAAATTGCAAAGTACTACAATCAGCGTGTGCGTTCGCGCTCTTATAAGTGCGGGGACTTACTTTGGCGTCAGAATGACGCAAGTCATGCAGAGGATACTGGGAAATTGGTCCCCCGCTGGGAAGGTCCGTATAGGGTGGCAAAAGCAAGCAACACCGGGGCCTACCATCTCGAGACATTAGATGGAAAACCGGTGAAACGCACTTGGCACGCGACATTATTGAAAAATGTTCTATGTAGCTGGATGGACTTGATCACTCCAATTTATTTTCACGCATTATTTTTTCTATGTATTTTCCGTCCGTTTGGATGTGTCGCGGTTGTAATCATGATTAATGCCAATTGAATATTTACTCGCGCATACTTTTATTGTTTATTTCTTTTTGTATGCGGTTCCTGCCTACTTAAGGGGTGTCCTCTAGCCCCTGTGCGGCAGAAGCCTGTTTGGTTACAAGGCTAGACATTAACGGCAGGCGAAGGGAATTGGTTTTCCCCCAGCCAAGCACCACGCAGACTAGATGGCTGCCAAGTCGACTTAAAAATACAAGCATTGGTTTGCTTGTGCGTGATTACTCTTGCATTGGTTTGCTTGAGGAACTCAAAAGTATAAAAGCATTGGTTTGTTTTTAGTTGCGTTGCTTACCATACAGCTAAAGTGCACCTCTAGCACATGACAAGCAATAACGCAGTAGCTTTTGAGTCTAAATTGTTAAAGGTAAAATTGTTAAAGTATTGGTTTATTTTACGCAGTACCTGCGCATACGCATAAGTTTTGGTTAACTATGCGCGTGGGCATGCGGTTAGTTCTTTGTTTTGATTTGCGATATATAAACAATTAATACACAACGCATGCACAAAATAATATCATATATACAAAATTAAGATATTACATATCTGTTTCAAATTTCCTGCCTGAACATAGGACTTACGGCGCAAACAATTACAAGCTATCACTAATAATCCTCCTTGAGGAACCCGTCAACCGACATATTCTGGTCCGCAGCAAAAGCATTGATCAGGGGGATAGGGATGGCTGTGATGGCTTCTTCCGCCTCCATTACCACCGAGGCAGTACCCTCCTTTAGCTTCTTTTGTACGGTGTCAGGGTACGGCGGTGTCAGACCGCAAGCTTGAATCACCTCCAGCACTGCCTTGTTGATTTTGTGGTCCTTCACCGCATCAACGTAGGCGTTAAACTTATCGGATACTGGCCCGGAATCCATTACCTTCTGCGCAATGGTAGGAAGAGCGGTGCGAAGTTTTGTTAAGTCCGCTTCTGCCAATTCACGGCAAGTCACCGCGTCATCCTTCTCCCTTGTGATGACCCCAAAATTTTTGACTTATTTAAACCAATTCTCTATACGATTTATTATTTTAACACATTAAACAAAGTCTGTTAGATTGAGTCTCAAAATTTTAGAACTGCTTCATATATACAATTACCTTTGATTACTCTCGACGATTCATGAACAATTATATATATATATATATATATATATATATATATATATATATATGTACAAGTAAAAACGACTTTCCTACAGTAAAACACTATTTGCTACAGTAAAAATGACTTTGCTACAGTAAAACACTATTTGCTACAGTAAACACTATTTGCTACAGTGAAACCGTATTTTGCTACAGTGCTACAGTGAATCCTCATTCCAGTTATTAAAGAAGAAGTTAACGTCTGCACCCATTTTTTCATTACCAGAAGGAAATGATGATTTCGTGATCTATTGTGATGCTTCGCGCCAAGGTTTAGGATGTGTATTAATGCAACGCACAAAAGTTATCGCATATGCCTCACGACAACTAAAAATTCATGAAAAGAACTATACAACGCATGATTTAGAACTTGGAGCAGTAGTTTTTGCACTCAAAATATGGAGACACTATCTATATTGCACCAAGTGTACAGTGTACACTGACCATAAGAGTCTTCAGCATATTTTTGATCAAAAACAACTCAATATGAGGCAACGTCGCTGGGTAGAGTTGTTAAACGATTACGATTGTGAAATCCGTTACCACCCCGGAAAGGCTAATGTTGTAGCTGATGCCCTAAGTCGAAAAGAAAGAGTAAAACCTCTTAGGGTCCGAGCTTTAAATATTACAATTCGTACTGATCTCACAAAGCAAATTCAAGCAGCACAGTTAGAAGCTTTAAAAGAAGAAAACGAAAAAGGCGAAATGAGAAAAGTGTAACACCCGTTTTCAGTTACGAGTTATTTCGAATGACATTCGAAATACGAGGCATGTAAGTGTATATTTGGATCCCAAATAAAGTTGGAGTTGATGTTCTAAAACCTTACCATTGGATAGTAAATCTCATTACGTTTCCAACGATATTTGGTTCATCAAAAACGGAGCTACGGTTTGAAAGTTACGACCAAAACAAGTTCAGTTTCAGGCTCAGTTCATTGGGACTCCGTCCAGACTTTAGGACGCCATCCAAGAATGAAGGTTGGGACGCCTTCCGGCCATTTTGGACGCCGTCCAAAGTGCCTGACAGGCCAGCAGCTGTATTTTAAAGATTTTAAAAGAGGGTATTTGAGTCTTTTCACTTAGGGGTCGGTTTTGAGCCATTAAAACTGATCCACTCTCATTCTTATCCCCATTTCACCTCCTCAAACACTCTCATCAAACCCTAGTGAGAGAGAGAGTTTCTAGCGAGAGAGAGTTGGGGATTTGGAGAAGAAGAAGTGTGATTCGGGTCGGGTCTCAAGAGTTAAAGTTGTTCACCTCGTTCACGGCTACGTGGTGGTAGTGTTGGTAAGCTCTAAATCCGAATTTCTTTGTTAAGATTATTGTTTGAGTTAAAGTTTGTGCTAGTTAGAGTTATAACCCATTTATTGTGAAGTTTGAAGGTTTTTGGGGAAGATTCATGTATGTAAACCCGAATTGGTGACTTAGGGTTTCAATTGATGGAATTGTTAGTTTGGACCTTGCATGTGTTAGTTAAACCTTAGAACACTTGTATTGACTTGATTTTTGGGTGTAAACCCTAATCTAGGTCAAAATGGGTCGAATGGGTATTTTGGAAAGTTAGTCACTAGCCGTTAGTGATTAAAGATGTTTTTGGGACTTATGTCAAAATGGGTTGACTTAGATGGGTCAAATTTGGTAATGACTTTAATTTTGGATTAATTGGATGATAAGCAATTTTGGTTAAGACGTAGATTGGTTTAAATGGTGTCAAATATAATTTTGGTTAAATTGTACTTGTTGGATGGGTCGGAATTACCACCCGTAGTGGTAATTGGTGAAGTCCACTTTATGCGTCTAAATGGGCGGTTTGTGGTGATAGGTGTAAACCCTTGGTTAAGGGTGTTGAAGTCGAATTCTCTCGTAGAGAATGTATGTTGATTGTTTGTATATCTATATGCGTATTATAGGTAAAAGGTTTGCTCGGTTGCTTTTGGAGGCGATTTACGTTTATGACTTGTGCGGGCAATTCGAGGTGAGTGGAATAATTATATGTGTAGGTATATAATGTATCTATTTGTTGTAGCGTGAAATGTGTAGTGTCGAGGTGCTAAGACACCATGTTTCACGTGAAGAGTGTAGCATCGAGGTGTTAAGATGCCACTCGGGTGTAGCATCGAGGTGTTAAGATGCCACCTAGGAGAGTAGTGTCGAGGTGTTAAGACACCACTCCGTAAAATAATGAGTGTTGCATCGAGGTGTTAAGATGCCACTCGGGGTGATGTACAGAGGTGTTAAGGTGCCACCCTAGGGGTTAGTGGTGTGAGGTGTTAAGTGCCCTAACAGATGTTATGAACACCGATGGCGTTTTCGCGAGTGCCGTTCCCTTGAACTATTGGTTAACCATGGTTATTTGTGTTGTAGCGTAAGCATATTATATTTGTTCATATTATATATGCTTTTGTTATGCTAGCTTGATTATTGGAGGTTATAGCTTGTAATTGTGATGATAAGCTAATTGCGTTGCTAGCATGTATGCGGTATGTGAGTAAGTGTTTGCAAGTAGGTATATTATATATGTATGTGTATAATTATTGCATTCACTAAGCCTCGGCTTACCCCTCTCGTTGTTTACCTTTTTACAGGTATTGTGTTATTGATGCTAGCTAGTTGTTAGACTAGACGTGCAGGAGCGGTTGGGCTTGATGGGATAGCTTTCGGATAATTGGACGCGGATGGGGGTTTTGGTAGTCCCCGGGATTATGCTCTTGGTATCGGGTTGGGTTGTAGAGTTCTAATCCGTCTAAAGAGATAAATGGGTCGAAACTGCTACTTTATTTGTAAAACGGGTCATTGTGAGCCCGGGGTTGTAAAACTTGTTTTTATGGTGGCAATATCTTAGTTTTACTTGATATGTCATATTGTGAAAATGGTTTCGTTGAAAAGTGTCGGGGAGCGGGTTTTTCGCTCGCGTGTAAACAAAAACTGATCAGTACTTTTTAGTTCATTGGGACGCCGTCCCAAATCCTTGGACGCCGTCCCAGTTGTAAAGGTTGGACGTCGTCCCGATTTCTGGACGCCGTCCAGATGGGCAGTCACAGAAATTTTTTTTTGTGTCATGTTTTTGGTAAATCAATGTTGGGTTGTTACAAGTGGTATCAGAGCATAGTCTAAGGGAATTAGGTGACCTTGGAATAGGTGCCTAGTCTTAGACTTATTGACAGTGGTGCGTTATTTGCGAGACTTGTAGGAGTACGGGTCGGATTGAGATTTGTTAGTGCCTTAGAGTAGGTGACTAACTAGGACTTGTTTTTGTCCAAAGTGTGATGATGTGGGGCCTTATTTCGCGTGTAAATTAGTTCCTTAGATTTCTAGTGCCTAAGGTAAGTAGGCGAACTTGGACGTTGCTTTAGTGATAGTCACCTAGGTTGTAGGTTGACTTGTCGTTGTGGTGTACTTGTGTACGTTTATTACTATTGTATATTAGTGTATATATATATATACAGGTATCTAATTGGTGCGTTGTCTTAGAGATGAATCTATTGGAGAGATTCAAAGGTTTGGCCGTTTTGAGTGATCAAGTTCACGGTAAGGACTTTGGTCATTCGGGTACTAGGAGTTATCGCGTGTTATTTGTGTGAATGTTGCGTCAGTCCGGGTAAAGTACTTTGTGTGACCATGTGGAAATGGTAAGATACGCATTTGTAATAATGACCGATCACCATTATTACGAAAGTGTATCTTGACACTAAACATGACATGACAAGTACCGAACGGAGGAGACGTGGCATGGTTGGGGTAGAACGGGATGAATTAGGAATCTTTTATTGGTTCCTAGGATATAGTAGTCTCGAGTGATGTGCTTGTTATCACATCAGGTTCTTTGTGAGTCGGGAAGTGTACGATGGAATCGGTTAGTTGAGTGAGCGAGCCAACTCACAAGTTTGGTGCGTGCTTAGCCACCCTAAGTAGTGGGTGCATTATTGAGATTGTTATTGGTTTTAGTTACCCATCGTAACTAGGAAGATCGATTTACGTTTGCGCGTGTGCGATGAGGACTTGAATTCTGTAATGGAATGCGACAAGTCTAATGATTGTAGTTTTGAGTTACACTCGGTAGAGTGTGTGGTTAGAGAATCGTGTTAGGATTCTAATTGTGAGTCGCCTTGGAATTGGCGAATCAAGGAATCTTCGGGTCATTAAACTCATGGGAGTGGGACCCATATGACGATGTTTATGATAGTGTGTTGGTGTGTTGTGGATTATAGGGTAACATTCCTAACGGAATACCCCTGTCGTTGTGACTGTGCCGATAGGTGGAAGGGTGTAAGACTTGGTGTTCTCAAGCATCTCCTTAGTGTTAGATGAAGGGTTTCGTTAGGCTATATCGTTTTGGCCTTGTGAAAATTGCGGGTAGCGTGTGATCGCTAGGAACCTTCGATAAGACGATAAACCGTAAGGTTTGTCGGGTATGAATGACTTCAGATCATTATTATAGAGAGACGGGTGACATCGGGTGTATGGAACCTAAAGATCGAGTTCTAAAATTTAGTAGGTTGTGGCGGGAGTCTATATGACACTGCGTCAGGTGCCTTCGTATACCTGCTAGTGTGATGTTCAACTCCGATGATGGTGTGATCACTTTGTGCTTAGGGTGCCCGTGAGATACCCTTGGAAGCATCGGAGATTATAATAGTGATCGACGGGTGATGGTAATTCGACGGTTGCAAAAGTCGAAGTTTAAGAGCATTGTGACGAATACTTCTTATGAAGTGACGGGTGAGCGAATCTTGTTGCTCTTAAGTGATAGACGGGTAAAGATGACCGGTGAGCCGTGACGGACTTAATGGTCGGTTAGTCCGAAGGGTTTTGATGAAGTGTTGATATTGTAGTGGACGAAATTATGGTGTCAGAATTGGTCACTTTTCTCCATAAGAGTGAGCAATTGTTGATAACGATTCGTCAAGTGGAAGGTCGGGTGATCTCGACTGAGAATCACGACTAAGTAAGCGGCGTGACATATGCCTAGGCTTAGAGGCATATGTAAGACTTTGGTGGAGTTTGCTTTTCGAACGATTAAGGTAGTTAGTTATGAATTGTGGTATGAAGGTGCGATTTCATCGCGTGTACGACGTCTCAAGTGATTGTGCATGTCGCCTCTGAGAGCCTAAAGCGAATTTGCGGTGAATTGATGTTTATGACCAACGGTGAGAATGGTCAGGTGTGACATGGAATTACAAATTCTGCGGGATGTTATCATCTTGGCGGTGAGAATAGGGAGATAAATCCTAAGTGGGGGAGTTTTTACTGCCGCCCGAGGAAAACTCCAGTAGTGTTATGTATAGTGAAATGTTGGAGCGTACCGTGCTAAGCCTCAATGGGTATTCAGAGCTCCTAACGAGGAAGAGTGACGGGTTGCTAATGTCGACTCGAGATCGTGCTTTACGATTGTGAGTTACAACTCGAGAATGTTATGCGTGAAGATTGTGATGATGGGATCTAAGGAAGTGTAAGACTTCCTATGTAAGGTGGTCGTGTAGTACCAATGTGCGGTATGAGACCAAATGTGAAGTTTAAGATTCCGGAGTGAGAGAATGAAGTTGTCATTGCGGGTGCTCCCGTAGTGAAAAATCTGGGTTGTCGTGAAACCCGGACAGCATAATTGAATGAGAACAAGTTCGATATCGTGATGAATATCGTATTTTCCCTGTCGGGAAACGCAATCGTGGAGATTGTCAGTGGATTATTCCACTTTATGGACGAATGTGAGGCGGAGAGTGTCGATTCTGATTGTCTCACATCGAGACACGCGGATGTTGTTTGTTTGCGAGAGTGTGTTCCCTAGTAATGCGACTGTTAGTTGCATTGAAATGTCGAGACCATCTTTAACGGACGGTCTAGGTAGGAAGGTCCACCCGGCGTGGTGAATATTTTTGTAGATCGTGTGGCGAATTGCGGAATTTTGTGATGATAATTCGCCTTGACGGGATTCTAGTATATGATTAGTCTCCATGCTAGTACTAGGAAGCCGTCTGGTGTGGTTGTGTCGTAGGGTTTAGAGGAGGAACCCTCGTTGAGTGTTGATGTTTTGCTCAGCACATGGTGTATTATTGTTGTCCTGGATTAATCCAGTGACGGATTGGTCGTGTGCGGATTGACTGACTGAGTGATATGGTTACGGACGTAGCTTGTGGCGAGTTGTAGCCGAGAGAAATTGAAGGTATATGTAGTGATTTTCGTATTTTCCTATATGGAAACTCTGGACGTTGAGTGTATGAGTTATCGTTTGTTGCGGTAGTGCACGCTAGTAATTATTAGTGTGTGGTTAGATCTACGGATTTGTAGAAGATGTTATGGATGTCGGGCTTGGTTGTGTTTCGTAAGATCGTGAGGCGTGACGACGATGTTTGTCGGCAAATTATTCTACCCTTAGGACGATTGTGAAGTGTATGGTATGAGTTTGGATACTCGGCGTAGGAGCAACGGTTACGGTTGTTTCGACTCGTGGGTTGATTACCCAATATTGTTATATTATGATGCATTGGTGCACGAAGCGAGAGTGCGGATGCAAGTACTACTTGTGTGACTCCGCATTGGAAGCGGAGATGTTCAAGGGAGAACTGCTTAACTTCTATTATAGGTGCGGATCACGAGGACGTGATCCAATTTAAGTGGGGGAGAGTTGTAACACCCGTTTTCAGTTACGAGTTATTTCGAACGACATTCGAAATACGAGGCATGTAAGTGTATATTTGGATCCCAAATAAAGTTGGAGTTGATGTTCTAAAACCTTACCATTGGATAGTAAATCTCATTACGTTTACAACGATATTTGGTTCATAAAAAACGGAGCTACGGTTTGAAAGTTACGACCAAAACAAGTTCAGTTTCAGGCTCAGTTCATTGGGACTCCGTCCAGACTTTGGGACGCCGTCCAAGAATGAAGGGTGGGACGCCGTCCGGCCATTTTGGACGCCGTTCAAAGTGCCTGACAGGCCAACAGCTGTATTTTAAAGGTTTTAAAAGAGGGTATTTGAGTCTTTTCACTTGGGGGTCGGTTTTGAGCCATTAAAACTGATCCACTCTCATTCTTATCCTCATTTCACCTCCTCAAACACTCTCATCAAACCCTAGTGAGAGAGAGAGGTTCTAGCGAGAGAGAGTTGGGGATTTGGAGAAGAAGAAGTGTGATTCGGGTCGGGTCTCAAGAGTTAAAGTTGTTCACCTCGTTCACGGCTACGTGGTGGTAGTGTTGGTAAGCTCCAAATCCGAATTTCTTTGTTAAGATTATTGTTTGAGGGTTTTTGGGGAAGATTCATGTATGTAAACCCGAATTGGTGACTTAGGGTTTCAATTGATGGAATTGTTAGTTTGGACCTTGCATGTGTTAGTTAAACCTTAGAACACTTATATTGACTTGATTTTTGGGTGTAAACCCTAATCTAGGTCAAAATGGGTCGAATGGGTATTTTGGAAAGTTAGTCACTAGCCGTTAGTGATTAAAGATGTTTTTGGGACTTATGTCAAAATGGGTTGACTTAGATGGGTCAAATTTGGTAATGACTTTAATTTTGGATTAATTGGATGATAAGCAATTTTGGTTAAGACCTAGATTGGTTTAAATGGTGTCAAATATAATTTTGGTTAAATTGTACTTGTTGGATGGGTCGGAATTACCACCCGTAGTGGTAATTGGTGAAGTCCACTTTATGTGTCTAAATGGGCGGTTTGTGGTGATAGGTGTAAACCCTTGGTTAAGGGTGTTGAAGTCGAATTCTCTCGTAGAGAATGTATGTTGATTGTTTGTATATCTATATGCGTATTATAGGTAAAAGGTTTGCTCGGTTGCTTTTGGAGGCGATTTACGTTTATGACTTGTGCGGGCAATTCGAGGTGAGTGGAATAATTATATGTGTAGGTATATAATGTATCTATTTGTTGTAGCGTGAAATGTGTAGTGTCGAGGTGCTAAGACACCATGTTTCACGTGAAGAGTGTAGCATCGAGGTGTTAAGATGCCACTCGGGTGTAGCATCGAGGTGTTAAGATGCCACCTAGGAGTGTAGTGTCGAGGTGTTAAGACACCACTCCGTAAAATAATGAGTGTTGCATCGAGGTGTTAAGATGCCACTCGGGGTGATGTGCCGAGGTGTTAAGGTGCCACCCTAGGGGTTAGTGGTGCGAGGTGTTAAGTGCCCTAACGGATGTTATGTGAAATGTCCCGTTCTTATTGATTAAAAACGTTCCATATTAATTGATTTCGTTGCGAGGTTTTGACCTCTATATGAGACGTTTTTCAAAGACTGCATTCATTTTTAAAACAAACCATAACCTTTATTTCATAAATAAAGGTTTAAAAAGCTTTACGTAGATTATCAAATAATGATAATCTAAAATATCCTGTTTACACACGACCATTACATAATGGTTTACAATACAAATATGTTACATCGAAATCAGTTTCTTGAATGCAGTTTTTACACAATATCATACAAACATGGACTCCAAATCTTGTCCTTATTTTAGTATGCAACAGCGGAAGCTCTTAGTATTCACCTGAGAATAAACATGCTTTAAACGTCAACAAAAATGTTGGTGAGTTATAGGTTTAACCTATATATATCAAATCGTAACAATAGACCACAAGATTTCATATTTCAATACACATCCCATACATAGAGATAAAAATCATTCATATGGTGAACACCTGGTAACCGACAATAACAAGATGCATATATAAGAATATCCCCATCATTCCGGGACACCCTTCGGATTTGATATAAATTTCGAAGTACTAAAGCATCCGGTACTTTGGATGGGGTTTGTTAGGCCTAATAGATCTATCTTTAGGATTCGCGTCAATTAGGGTGTCTGTTCCCTAATTCTTAGATTACCAGACTTAATAAAAAGGGGCATATTCGATTTCGATAATTCAACCATAGAATGTAGTTTCACGTACTTGTGTCTATTTTGTAAATCATTTATAAAACCTGCATGTATTCTCATCCCAAAAATATTAGATTTTAAAAGTGGGACTATAACTCACTTTCACAGATTTTTACTTCGTCGGGAAGTAAGACTTGACCACTGGTTGATTCACGAACCTATAACAATATATACATATATATCAAAGTATGTTTAAAATATATTTACAACACTTTTAATATATTTTGATGTTTTAAGTTTATTAAGTCAGCTGTCCTCGTTAGTAACCTACAACTAGTTGTCCACAGTTAGATGTACAGAAATAAATCGATAAATATTATCTTGAATCAATCCACGACCCAGTGTATATGTATCTCAGTATTGATCACAACTCAAACTATATATATTTTGGAATCAACCTCAACCCTGTATAGCTAACTCCAACATTCACATATAGAGTGTCTATGGTTGTTCCGAAATATATATAGATGTGTCGACATGATAGGTCGAAACGTTGTATACGTGTCTATGGTATCTCAAGATTACATAATATACAATACAAGTTGATTAAGTTATGGTTGGAATAGATTTGTTACCAATTTTCACGTAGCTAAAATGAGAAAAATTATCCAATCTTGTTTTACCCATAACTTCTTCATTTTAAATCCGTTTTGAGTGAATCAAATTGCTATGGTTTCATATTGAACTCTATTTTATGAATCTATACAGAAAAAGTATAGGTTTATAGTCGGAAAAATAAGTTACAAGTCGTTTTTGTAAAGGTAGTCATTTCAGTCGAAAGAACGACGTCTAGATGACCATTTTAGAAAACATACTTCCACTTTGAGTTTAACCATAATTTTTGGATATAGTTTCATGTTCATAATAAAAATAATTTTCTCAGAATAACAACTTTTAAATCAAAGTTTATCATAGTTTTTAATTAACTAACCCAAAACAGCCTGCGGTGTTACTACGACGGCGTAAATCCGGTATTACGGTGTTTTTCGTGTTTCCAGGTTTTAAATCATTAAGTTAGCATATCATATAGATATAGAACATGTGTTTAGTTGATTTTAAAAGTCAAGTTAGAAGGATTAACTTTTATTTGCGAACAAGTTTAGAATTAACTAAACTATGTTCTAGTGATTACAAGTTTAAACCTTCGAATAAGATAGCTTTATATGTATGAATCGAATGATGTTATGAACATCATTACTACCTTAATTTCCTTGGATAAACCTACTAGAAAAGGGAAAAATGGATCTAGCTTCAATGGATCCTTGGATGGCTCGAAGTTCTTGAAGCAGAATCATGACACGAAAACAAGTTCAAGTAAGATCATCACTTGAAATAAGATTGTTATAGTTATAGAAATTGAACCAAAGTTTGAATATGATTATTACCTTGTATTAGAATGATAACCTACTGTAAGAAACAAAGATTTGTTGAGGTTGGATGATCACCTTACAAGATTGGAAGTGAGCTAGCAAACTTGAAAGTATTCTTGATTTTATGAAACTAGAACTTTTGGAATTTATGAAGAACACTTAGAACTTGAAGATAGAACTTGAGAGAGATCAATTAGATGAAGAAAATTGAAGAATGAAAGTGTTTGTAGGTGTTTTTGGTCATTGGTGTATGGATTAGATATAAAGGATATGTAATTTTGTTTTCATGTAAATAAGTCATGAATGATTACTCATATTTTTGTAATTTTATGAGATATTTCATGCTAGTTGCCAAATGATGGTTCCCACATGTGTTAGGTGACTCACATGGGCTGCTAAGAGCTGATCATTGGAGTGTATATACCAATAGTACATACATCTAAAAGCTGTGTATTGTACGAGTACGAATACGGGTGCATACGAGTAGAATTGTTGATGAAACTGAACGAGGATGTAATTGTAAGCATTTTTGTTAAGTAGAAGTATTTTGATAAGTGTCTTGAAGTCTTTCAAAAGTGTATGAATACATATTAAAACACTACATGTATATACATTTTAACTGAGTCGTTAAGTCATCGTTAGTCGTTACATGTAAATGTTGTTTTGAAACCTTTAGGTTAATGATCTTGTTGAATGTTGTTAACCCATTGTTTATTATAACAAATGAGATGTTAAATTGTTATATTATCATGATATTATGATATATAATATATCTCAGTATGATGTATATACAGTTAAATGTCGTTACAACGATAATCGTTACATATATGTCTCGTTTCGAAATCATTAAGTTAGTAGTCTTATTTTTACATATGTATTTCATTGTTAATACACTTAATAATATATTTACTTATCATTTAACATAATTAACCAAGTGTATCAATATCTTAATATGATTCATATGTACCTAGTAAGACGTTGTTATAACGATAATCGTTATATATATCGTTTTCGAGTTTCTTAAATTAATAGTCTCATTTTTATGTATATAACTCATTGTTAAAATACCTAATGAGATACATACTTATAATAAAAACATGTTAACTATATATATAACCATATATATGTCATCATATAGTTTTTACAAGTTTTAACGTTCGTGAATCACCGGTCAACTTGGGTGGTCAATTGTCTATATGAGACACATTTCAATTAATCAAGTCTTAACAAGTTTGATTGCTTAACATGTTGGAAACATTTAATCATGTAAATATCAATCTCAATTAATATATATAAACATGGAAAAGTTCGGGTCACTACAGTACCTACCCGTTAAATAAATTTCGTCCCGAAATTTTAAGCTGTTGAAGGTGTTGACGAATCTTCTGGAAATAGATGCGGGTATTTCTTCTTCATCTGATCTTCACGCTCCCAGGTGAACTCGGGTCCTCTACGAGCATTCCATCGAACCTTAACAATTGGTATCTTGTTTTGCTTAAGTCTTTTAACCTCACGATCCATTATTTCGACGGGTTCTTCGATGAATTGGAGTTTTTCGTTGATTTGGATTTCATCTAACGGAATAGTGAGATCTTCTTTAGGAAAACCATTCTTCAAATTTGAGACGTGGAAAGTGTTATGTACAGCCGCGAGTTGTTGAGGTAACTCAAGTCGGTAAGCTACTGGTCCGACACGATCAATAATCTTGAATGGTCCAATATACCTTGGATTTAATTTCCCTCGTTTACCAAATCGAACAACGCCTTTCCAAGGTGCAACTTTAAGCATGACCATCTCTCCAATTTCAAATTCTATATCTTTTCTTTTAATGTCAGCGTAGCTCTTTTGTCGACTTTGGGCGGTTTTCAACCGTTGTTGAATTTGGATGATCTTCTCGGTAGTTTCTTGTATAATCTCCGGACCCGTAATCTGTCTATCCCCCACTTCACTCCAACAAATCAGAGACCTGCACTTTCTACCATAAAGTGCTTCAAACGGCGCCATCTCAATGCTTGAATGGTAGCTGTTGTTGTAGGAAAATTCTGCTAACGGTAGATGTCGATCCCAACTGTTTCCGAAATCAACAACACATGCTCGTAGCATGTCTTCAAGCGTTTGTATTGTCCTTTCACTCTGCCCATCAGTTTGTGGATGATAGGAAGTACTCATGTCTAGACGAGTTCCTAATGCTTCCTGTAATGTCTGCCAGAATCTTGAAATAAATCTGCCATCCCTATCAGAGATAATAGAGATTGGTATTCCATGTCTGGAGACGACTTCCTTCAAATACAGTCGTGCTAACTTCTCCATCTTGTCTTCTTCTCTTATTGGCAGGAAGTGTGCTGATTTGGTGAGACGATCAACTATTACCCAAATAGTATCAAAACCACTTGCAGTCCTTGGCAATTTAGTGATGAAATCCATGGTAATGTTTTCCCATTTCCATTCCGGGATTTCGGGTTGTTGAAGTAGACCTGATGGTTTCTGATGCTCAGCTTTGACCTTAGAACACGTCAAACATTCTCCCACGTATTTAGCAACATCGGCTTTCATACCCGGCCACCAAAAATGTTTCTTGAGATCCTTGTACATCTTCCCCGTTCCAGGATGTATTGAGTATCTAGTTTTATGAGCTTCTCTAAGTACCATTTCTCTCATATCTCCAAATTTTGGTACCCAAATCCTTTCAGCCCTATACCGGGTTCCGTCTTCCCGAATATTAAGATGCTTCTCCGATCCTTTGGGTATTTCATCCTTTAAATTTCCCACTTTTAAAACTCCTTGTTGCGCCTCCTTTATTTGAGTAGTAAGGTTATTATGAATCATTATATTCATAGATTTTACTCGAATGGGTTCTCTGTCCTTCCTGCTCAAGGCATCGGCTACCACATTTGCCTTCCCCGGGTGGTAACGAATCTCAAAGTCGTAATCATTCAATAATTCAATCCACCTACGCTGCCTCATATTCAGTTGTTTCTGATTAAATATGTGTTGAAGACTTTTGTGGTCGGTATATATAATACTTTTGACCCCATATAAGTAGTGCCTCCAAGTCTTTAATGCAAAAACAACCGCGCCTAATTCCAAATCATGCGTCGTATAATTTTGTTCGTGAATCTTCAATTGTCTAGACGCATAAGCAATCACCTTCGTTCGTTGCATTAATACACAACCGAGACCTTGCTTTGATGCGTCACAATAAATCACAAAATCATCATTCCCTTCAGGCAATGACAATATAGGTGCCGTAGTTAGCTTTTTCTTTAATAACTGAAACGCTTTCTCTTGTTCATCATTCCATTCAAATTTCTTCCCTTTATGCGTTAATGCAGTCAAGGGTTTTGCTATTCTGGAAAAGTCTTGGATGAACCTTCTGTAGTAACCAGCTAGTCCTAAAAACTGGCGTATGTGTTTCGGAGTTTTCGGGGTTTCCCACTTTTCAACAGTTTCTATCTTTGCCGGATCCACCTTAATACCTTCTTTGTTCACTATGTGACCGAGGAATTGAACTTCTTCCAACCAAAATGCACACTTTGAAAACTTAGCGTACAATTCTTCCTTCCTCAATACTTCTAACACCTTTCTCAAATGTTCACCGTGTTCTTGGTCATTCTTTGAGTAAATAAGTATGTCATCAATGAAAACAATGACAAACTTGTCAAGGTATGGTCCACACACTCGGTTCATAAGGTCCATGAACATAGCTGGTGCATTAGTTAAACCAAACGGCATGACCATAAACTCGTAATGACCGTAACGTGTTCTGAAAGCAGTCTTTGGAATATCATCTTCTTTCACCCGCATTTGATGATACCCGGAACGTAAGTCAATCTTTGAATAAACAGACGAGCCTTGTAGTTGATCAAATAAGTCGTCGATTCTCGGTAGTGGGTAGCGGTTCTTGATGGTAAGTTTGTTCAACTCTCGGTAGTCGATACACAACCTGAATGTACCATCTTTCTTCTTGACAAACAAAACAGGAGCTCCCCACGGTGATGTGCTTGGTCGAATGAAACCACGCTCTAAAAGTTCTTGTAATTGGCTTTGCAGTTCTTTCATCTTGCTGGGTGCGAGTCTGTAAGGAGCACGAGCTATTGGTGCAGCTCCTGGTACAAGATCTATTTGAAATTCAACGGATCGATGTGGGGGTAATCCCGGTAATTCTTTCGGAAATACATCGGGAAATTCTTTTGCAATGGGAACATCATTGATGCTCTTTTCTTCAGTTTGTACTTTCTCGACGTGTGCTAGAACAGCATAGCAACCTTTTCTTATTAGTTTTTGTGCCTTCAAATTACTAATAAGATGTAGCTTCGTGTTGCCCTTTTCTCCGTACACCATTAAGGGTTTTCTTTTTTCTCGTATAATGCGAATTGCATTTTTGTAACAAACGATCTCTGCTTTCACTTCTTTCAACCAGTCCATACCGATTATCACATCAAAACTCCCTAACTCTACTGGTATCAAATCAATCTTAAATGTTTCGCTAACCAGTTTAATTTCTCGATTCCGACATATATTATCTGCTGAAATTAATTTACCATTTGCTAATTCGAGTAAAAATTTACTATCCAAAGGCGTCAATGGACAACTTAATTTAGCACAAAAATCTCTACTCATATAGCTTCTATCCGCACCCGAATCAAATAAAACGTAAGCAGATTTATTGTCAATAAGAAACGTACCCGTAACAAGCTCCGGGTCTTCCTGTGCCTCTGCCGCATTAATATTGAAAACTCTTCCGCGGCCTTGTCCATTCGTGTTCTCCTGGTTCGGGCAATTTCTAATAATGTGGCCCGGTTTTCCACATTTATAACAAACTACATTGGCATAACTTGCTCCGACACTACTTGCTCCACCATTACTCGTTCCGACACCATTTGTTCCTTTCGTTCTATTAACCCCTGGTCCGTAGACCTCACACTTCGCCGCGCTATGACCATTTCTTTTACACTTGTTGCAAAATTTGGTGCAGAACCCCGAGTGATACTTTTCACACCTTTGGCATAGCTGCTTCTGGTTGTTGTTGTTGTTGCGGTTATTATTGTTGTTGGGATGATTGTTGTAGTTGCTGTTGCTGTTGTTGTTGTTGTTGTTGTTGGGCCGTTTTTTATAGTTGCGATTGATATTGCGATTGTTGGGATAATTGTTGCGATTATTGTTGTAATTGCTGTTGTTGTTGTATTGGTGATTCTTATCACCGTTTTCCTCCCACTTTCTTTTGACTTGCTTCACATTGGTCTCTTCAGCAGTCTGTTCTTTAATTCTTTCTTCAATCTGGTTCACTAGTTTGTGAGCCATTCTACATGCCTGTTGTATGGAGGCGGGCTCGTGTGAACTTATATCTTCTTGGATTCTTTCCGGTAATCCTTTCACAAACGCGTCGATCTTCTCTTCCTCATCTTCGAATGCTCCCGGACACAATAGGCACAATTCTGTGAATCGTCTTTCGTACGTGGTAATATCAAATCCTTGGGTTCGTAACCCTCTAAGTTCTGTCTTGAGCTTATTGACCTCGGTTCTGGGACGGTACTTCTCGTTCATCAAGTGCTTGAATGCTGACCACGGTAGTGCGTACGCATCGTCTTGTCCCACTTGCTCTAGATAGGTATTCCACCATGTTAATGCAGAACCTGTGAAGGTATGCGTAGCGTACTTCACTTTGTCCTCTTCAGTACACTTACTTATGGCAAACACCGATTCGACCTTCTCGGTCCACCGTTTCAATCCGATCGGTCCTTCGGTTCCATCAAATTCCAAAGGTTTGCAGGCAGTGAATTCTTTGTAGGTGCATCCTACACGATTTCCTGTACTGCCAGATCCAAGGTTATTGTTGGTATGTAGCGCAGCCTGCACCGCGGCTATGTTTGAAGCTAGAAAAGTACGGAATTCCTCTTCATTCATATTCACGGTGTGTCGAGTAGTCGGTGCCATTTCCTTCAAAATAGTCAAATGGAACAAGTTAATCATACAGAATATTAAGAGTAGTTAATAGTATTTCGTAGCATAATATGAACTCATTTATAAAAGCTTTTTCTTCATATTAGCATTTTATAAGTTTAAATTCGGGTAGTACCTACCCGTTAAGTTCATACTTAGTAGCTAATATACAATTCAACTACTACAATTCTATATGAAAAACTGATTGTAATAATATTTCACGTTCAAACTTTTATACAATATTTTACAAACTTACAATACCGCTTATTTTACATAAAGCATGAAATATAGCTCACAATAACTTTGATACAAGATAGTTGTGAAGATAATTCTAGCTAGTACACAAGTCGTTCAGCAAAGGCAATAAAGACACGTAATTCATACGTCCAGAAACAAGTCATGCATTCTGGTTTTACTAGGACTACTTCCCATCCTTGGTCTTGTGGAACATAACCGTTATGGCCGTTGATAAGACAGCATGTTGTAACGTCGTCAAAGGGACGAGGGTTACGTAATGACCAACAGTCTCGTAATAACCTAAAAACCTCATTTCTTATCCCAATTACCGACTCCGTTACTTGTGGGAACGTTTTGTTTAATAGTTGTAGCCCGATGTTCTTGTTCTCACTTTGGTGAGAAGCGAACATTACTAACCCGTAAGCATAACATGCTTCTTTATGTTGCATGTTAGCCGCTTTTTCTAAATCACGAAGTCCTATATTCGGATATACTGAGTCAAAATAATTTCTTAACCCGTTGCGTAAAATAGCATTTGGGTTCCCCGCAATAGATGCGTCAAAGTAAACACATCGTAACTTATGGATTTCCCAATGTGATATCCCCCATCTTCCGAACGAAAGTCTCTTATAAACCAAGACATTCTTGGAACGTTCTTCGAATGTCTTACAAACTGATCTCGCCTTAAATAGTTGTGCCGAGGAATTCTGGCCGACTCTAGACAAGATTTCATCAATCATGTCTCCGGGTAGGTCTCTTAAAATATTGGGTTGTCTATCCATTTTGTGTTTTTAAACTGTAAAATAGACAAGAGTTAGATTCATAAAAAAAAATACTTATTAATACAAGCAATTTTTACATATATCATAAAGCATAAGAACACTATATTACATATATTACACCACACGAATACAACTATCTTATTCCGACTCGCTCGTTTCTTCTTCTTCGGTTTTGGTTCGTTTTGCCAAGTTTCTAGGGATATATGATGTTCCCCTAATACGAGCCGTCGTTGTCCACATTGGTTTAGAAAAACCTGGTGGTTTAGAGGTTCCCGGGTCATTGTTACAACTTAAGGACTTCGGGGGTTGACGATACATATAAAGTTCATCGGGGTTGGAATTAGATTTCTCTATTTTTATGCCCTTTCCCTTATTATTTTCTTTTGCCTTTTTAAATTCAGTTGGGGTAATTTCTATAACATCATCGGAATTCTCGTCGGAATCCGATTCATCGGAGAATTGGTAATCCTCCCAATATTTTGCTTCCTTGGTGGAAACACCATTGACCATAATTAACCTTGGTCGGTTGGTTGAGGATTCTCTTTTACTTAACCGTTTTATTATTTCCCCCACCGGTTCCGATTCTTCTTCCGGTTCCGATTCTTCTTCCGGTTCCGATTCTTCTTCCGGTTCCGACTCTTCTTCCGGTTCCTCTTCGGGAACTTGTGAATCAGTCCACGAATCATTCCAATTTACATTTGACTCTTCATTATTATTAGGTGAGTCAATGGGACTTGTTCTAGAGGTAGACATCTATCACATAATATCAAACACTTTAAGAGATTAATATATCACATAATATTCATATGTTAAAAATATATAGTTTCCAACAAAAATGTTAAGCAATCATTTTTAAAGAAAACACGGTCGAAGTCCAGAATCACTAATGCATCCTAACAAACTCGATAAGACACACTAATGCAAATTTTCTGGTTCTCTAAGACCAACGCTCGGATACCAACTGAAATGTCCCGTTCTTATTGATTAAAAACGTTCCATATTAATTGATTTCGTTGCGAGGTTTTGACCTCTATATGAGACGTTTTTCAAAGACTGCATTCATTTTTAAAACAAACCATAACCTTTATTTCATAAATAAAGGTTTAAAAAGCTTTACGTAGATTATCAAATAATGATAATCTAAAATATCCTGTTTACACACGACCATTACATAATGGTTTACAATACAAATATGTTACATCGAAATCAGTTTCTTGAATGCAGTTTTTACACAATATCATACAAACATGGACTCCAAATCTTGTCCTTATTTTAGTATGCAACAGCGGAAGCTCTTAGTATTCACCTGAGAATAAACATGCTTTAAACGTCAACAAAAATGTTGGTGAGTTATAGGTTTAACCTATATATATCAAATCGTAACAATAGACCACAAGATTTCATATTTCAATACACATCCCATACATAGAGATAAAAATCATTCATATGGTGAACACCTGGTAACCGACAATAACAAGATGCATATATAAGAATATCCCCATCATTCCGGGACACCCTTCGGATATGATATAAATTTCGAAGTACTAAAGCATCCGGTACTTTGGATGGGGTTTGTTAGGCCCAACAGATCTATCTTTAGGATTCGCGTCAATTAGGGTGTCTGTTCCCTAATTCTTAGATTACCAGACTTAATAAAAAGGGGCATATTCGATTTCGATAATTCAACCATAGAATGTAGTTTCACGTACTTGTGTCTATTTTGTAAATCATTTATAAAACCTGCATGTATTCTCATCCCAAAAATATTAGATTTTAAAAGTGGGACTATAACTCACTTTCACAGATTTTTACTTCGTCGGGAAGTAAGACTTGGCCACTGGTTGATTCACGAACCTATAACAATATATACATATATATCAAAGTATGTTTAAAATATATTTACAACACTTTTAATATATTTTGATGTTTTAAGTTTATTAAGTCAGCTGTCCTCGTTAGTAACCTACAACTAGTTGTCCACAGTTAGATGTACAGAAATAAATCGATAAATATTATCTTGAATCAATCCACGACCCAGTGTATACGTATCTCAGTATTGATCACAACTCAAACTATATATATTTTGGAATCAACCTCAACCCTGTATAGCTAACTCCAACATTCACATATAGAGTGTCTATGGTTGTTCCGAAATATATATAGATGTGTCGACATGATAGGTCGAAACGTTGTATACGTGTCTATGGTATCTCAAGATTACATAATATACAATACAAGTTGATTAAGTTATGGTTGGAATAGATTTGTTACCAATTTTCACGTAGCAAAAATGAGAAAAATTATCCAATCTTGTTTTACCCATAACTTCTTCATTTTAAATCCGTTTTGAGTGAATCAAATTGCTATGGTTTCATATTGAACTCTATTTTATGAATCTAAACAGAAAAAGTATAGGTTTATAGTCAGAAAAATAAGTTACAAGTCGTTTTTGTAAAGGTAGTCATTTCAGTCGAAAGAACGACGTCTAGATGACCATTTTAGAAAACATACTTCCACTTTGAGTTTAACCATAATTTTTGGATATAGTTTCATGTTCATAATAAAAATCATTTTCTCAGAATAACAACTTTTAAATCAAAGTTTATCATAGTTTTTAATTAACTAACCCAAAACAGCCCGCGGTGTTACTACGACGGCGTAAATCCGGTTTTACGGTGTTTTTCGTGTTTCCAGGTTTTAAATCATTAAGTTAGCATATCATATAGATATATAACATGTGTTTAGTTGATTTTAAAAGTCAAGTTAGAAGGATTAACTTTTATTTGCGAACAAGTTTAGAATTAACTAAACTATGTTCTAGTGATTACAAGTTTAAACCTTCGAATAAGATAGCTTTATATGTATGAATCGAATGATGTTATGAACATTATTACTACCTTAATTTCCTTGGATAAACCTACTGGAAAAGAGAAAAATGGATCTAGCTTCAATGGATCCTTGGATGGCTCGAAGTTCTTGAAGCAGAATCATGACACGAAAACAAGTTCAAGTAAGATCATCACTTGAAATAAGATTGTTATAGTTATAGAAATTGAACCAAAGTTTGAATATGATTATTACCTTATATTAGAATGATAACCTACTGTAAGAAATAAAGATTTGTTGAGGTTGGATGATCACCTTACAAGATTGGAAGTGAGCTAGCAAACTTGAAAGTATTCTTGATTTTATGAAACTAGAACTTTTGGAATTTATGAAGAACACTTAGAACTTGAAGATAGAACTTGAGAGAGATCAATTAGATGAAGAAAATTGAAGAATGAAAGTGTTTGTAGGTGTTTTTGGTCGTTGGTGTATGGATTAGATATAAAGGATATGTAATTTTGTTTTCATGTAAATAAGTCATGAATGATTACTCATATTTTTGTAATTTTATGAGATATTTCATGCTAGTTGCCAAATGATGGTTCCCACATGTGTTAGGTGACTCACATGGGCTGCTAAGAGCTGATCATTGGAGTGTATATACCAATAGTACATACATCTAAAAGCTGTGTATTGTACGAGTACGAATACGGGTGCATACGAGTAGAATTGTTGATGAAACTGAACGAGGATGTAATTGTAAGCATTTTTGTTAAGTAGAAGTATTTTGATAAGTGTCTTGAAGTCTTTCAAAAGTGTATGAATACATATTAAAACACTACATGTATATACATTTTAACTGAGTCGTTAAGTCATCGTTAGTCGTTACATGTAAATGTTGTTTTGAAACCTTTAGGTTAATGATCTTGTTGAATGTTGTTAACCCATTGTTTATTATAACAAATGAGATGTTAAATTGTTATATTATCATGATATTATGATATATAATATATCTCAGTATGATGTATATACAGTTAAATGTCGTTACAACAATAATCGTTACATATATGTCTCGTTTCGAAATCATTAAGTTAGTAGTCTTATTTTTACATATGTATTTCATTGTTAATACACTTAATAATATATTTACTTATAATTTAACATAATTAACCAAGTGTATCAATATCTTAATATGATTCATATGTACCTAGTAAGACGTTGTTATAACGATAATCGTTATATATATCGTTTTCGAGTTTCTTAAATTAATAGTCTCATTTTTATGTATATAACTCATTGTTAAAATACCTAATGAGATACATACTTATAATAAAAACATGTTAACTATATATATAACCATATATATGTCATCATATAGTTTTTACAAGTTTTAACGTTCGTGAATCACCGGTCAACTTGGGTGGTCAATTGTCTATATGAGACACATTTCAATTAATCAAGTCTTAACAAGTTTGATTGCTTAACATGTTGGAAACATTTAATCATGTAAATATCAATCTCAATTAATATATATAAACATGGAAAAGTTCGGGTCACTACATTATGAACACCGATGGCGTTTTCGCGAGCGCTGTTCCCTTGTACTATTGGTTAACCATGGTTATTTGTGTTGTAGCGTAAGCATATTATATTTGTTCATATTATATATGCTTTTGTTATGCTAGCTTGATTATTGGAGGTTATAGCTTGTAATTGTGATGATAAGCTAATTGCGTTGCTAGCATGTATGCGGTATGTGAGTAAGTGTTTGCAAGTAGGTATATTATATATGTATGTGTATAATTATTGCATTCACTAAGCCTCGGCTTACCCCTCTCGTTGTTTACCTTTTTACAGGTATTGTGTTATTGATGCTAGCTAGTTGTTAGACTAGACGTGCAGGAGCGGTTGGGCTTGATGGGGTAGCTTTCGGATAATTGGACGCGGATGGGGGTTTTGGTAGTCCCCGGGATTATGCCCTTGGTATCGGGTTGGGTTGTAGAGTTCTAATCCGTCTAAAGAGATAAATGGGTCGAAACTGCTACTTTATTTGTAAAATGGGTCATTGTGAGCCCGGGGTTGTAAAACTTGTTTTTATGGTGGCAATATCTTAGTTTTACTTAATATGTCATATTGTGAAAATGGTTTCGTTGAAAAGTGTCGGGGAGCGGGTTTTTCGCTCGCGTGTAAACAAAAACTGATCAGTACTTTTTAGTTCATTGGGACGTCGTCCCAAATCCTTGGACGCCGTCCCAGTTGTAAAGGCTGGACGTCGTCCCGATTTCTGGACGCCGTCCAGATGGGCAGTCACAGAAATTTTTTTTTGTGTCGTGTTTTTGGTAAATCAATGTTGGGTTGTTACACAAAGGGTTAGAAAAACAACTTGAAGTAAAAGCCGATGGAACCCTGTATTTTGCTGGTAGGATATGGGTACCAAAATATGGTAACCTAAGGTAACTAGTACTGGATGAAGCACACAAAACGAGGTACTCAGTTCACCCAGGAAACGGGAAAATGTACCACGATCTCAAGAAGTTTTATTGGTGGCCTAATATGAAGACAGAAATTGCTACTTATGTAAGCAAATGTTTGACGTGTGCAAAGGTCAAAGCTGAGCACCAAAAGCCGTCAGGATTACTGCAACAACCGGAAATTCCGCAGTGGAAATGGGAAAGAATAACCATGGATTTTATTACGAAATTGCCAAGGACCACAAGTAGTCATGATACTATTTGGGTGATAGTTGATCGTCTAACTAAATCAGCTCACTTTCTACCAATAAAGGAGACAGACAGTATGGAGAAATTAGCACGCCTATATTTGAAGGAAGTAGTTTCCAGGCATGGTGTACCTATCTCCATCATATCTGATCGCGACATCCGATTCACATCACGTTTCTGGCAGTCATTACAAAAAGCATTGGGAACTCGATTAGATATGAGCACCGCTTATCACCCACAGACAGATGGTCAAAGTGAAAGAACAATACAAACATTGGAAGACATGTTACGGGCATGCGTGATTGACTTTGGAACCAGTTGGGATAAACACTTACCGTTGGCATAATTTTCATACAATAACAGCTATCATACGAGCATCAACGCAGCGCCATTTGAAGAACTTTACGGTAGAAAGTGCAGATCTCCTATCTGTTGGAGTTGTCATACCCCGTCCAAATTCTTCTGAACGAATACGATAACATCTGGTACCATCACGATGAAATGACTTCTATATGCCATGAGCGACTCCATGTAATATCTTTAAAATGAGCAAATGCACAGCGGAAGGTTTCTTTCATACCTGAGAATAAACATGCTTTAAATTGTCAACCAAAAGGTTGGTGAGTTCATAGGTTTATCGTAAAACAATAAAATTCATCATTTTGATAGACCACAAGATTTAAATCCTGCATGGTACAAATGGGCCCGAATCCTATACCCACCTGTAATGTACATGCGATATCTTTTAAATACAGTACACCTTTCTCGTGTACGAAACCATTTTAACAAATCTTTGTAACCGTACACATATCTCGTGTACAAAATATCATACACATAATCTGTGTATAAAATCATTCTCTCGATATATAACATTCACTTCACTTGGTGGCAATTATCATGTCCACATAATTCAATGGTGGCAATTATCATGTCCACATAATTCAATGGTGGCAATTATCATGTCCACATAATTCAACAATAATCCGCAGAACTTCTGTCTGCATAATAATTCATTCGAGGAATGTTTTGCTTGTGTCTATCTCGTCAAACATTTATAAAAACATTTCATGTATTCGCAGTTCAAAATATATTTCAAAAGCATTTAATAAAGCAGTTGTAAAAACAGCGCATGTATTCTCAGTCCCAAAAATATAAAGAGTAAAAGGGAATCAAATGAAACTCACACATATAAATATTGTAAATCAGTTAATAAAGCATTTGCATGTATTCTCAGCCCAAAAATGTAATAAGTAAAAAGGGAGCAAATGAAACTCACCTAATGTATTTTGTAGTAAAAATACATATAACGACATTGAACAATTGTAGGGTTGGCCTTGGATTCACGAACCTATATCATTTGTATATATATTAACACCTAATACAAATAACAAGTTTATATTAATATTATTAATATACTTCTTATATTCATAATTTATATGTTATTTTGGTAAATAAATTAGTAATTAATATTTATATATAACAGATTTCTATTAAAGTATTTTAATTTGGATATAATATATTTCATTATATATAAATGCTTAAAATGTACTAGAATTAATATTTATATATATGATTTAACTTAAAAATATATTTATATATTATTTGTAACATAATTATAATAACATTTTATTATAACAAAATAGTACCTAATATTAGTATAGATGTAAAAATATATTTTTATATAAATGTCTCTTAGTTTGTAAAGATTATAATAATTATGATAATAATGTTAATAATAATACCAATTTAGTAGTAGTAGTAGTAGTAGTAGTAGTAGTAGTAGTAGTAGTAGTAGTAGTGGTGGTGGTGGTGGTGGTGGTGGTGGTGGTGGTGGAGGTGGTGGTGGTGGTGGTGGAGGTGGAGGTAGTAGAGGTGGTAGTAGAGGTGGTAAGCAGCAGCAGCAGCAGCAGTAGTAGTAGTAGTAGTAGTAGTAGTAGTACCTCAAAGGAGTAGTCCTTAAAAAATAATGCCCAAGTCCGGGTCTGAACCTGCGACGTCCCGCTAACCCGAAACATACCATTAAATCATTTCTACTCGCTACTTTTCTGTATTAACTAGATAATTAATCTCCTTTATCCTTTTACTCTTTATTGTCTTTTTCAAATACAGCAACTTCAAAATTTTGGAACTTCAAACATCATTCACGATCATTATTTTTTTTATACGGCCCATCATCAATTACGGCCCAACAACCATTTCGTCCCAACATCAAATATATGTTGATTCTCGGACTAACCTTCCTTCGGCCCAAAAATAATTACACAAGCCCAACAACCTAATCAATAACTTAATCTAATCTTAATCTTAATCGTATAAACCATTATCACCACCTTTATGTACCATTATCAATATTTTTATCATATTCTAACCCTAACCTAATCATAAGCATTATTAAAGCATTCATATTTTATACGATCAAGAACACGAAACGTCTTCAAATTCAACACCAACGTCCCCACCCAACCTCTTCTTTTCAATATAGCGGATCCTTGCTTGCTAAACTCTTATGACACTACCATTTGCATAAATATTTCGGCCCAAGAAAACATAGCAGCCCATAGGGGTCCACGGCCCAAAAATACTTTAGAACATAGCCAACAAATCACGTTCCAATATTAGTCACAGTATAAGCGACCAGTTTTCATAAAGAATTCGGTTTTCTTTATTTATTTATTATATATATATATATATATATATATATATATATATATATATATATATATATATATATATATATATATATATATATAATCTGACCTAATGACTTGTATGTCATCGACCCTACAGTCTCCTAAACCTATTCCCCTTGTCTGCCACTAAACTTGATTGTCTATTTATAATATATGTATATGTTATCATTATCCTCACAGCACATCACCATTATCATTATTTTCATTCACCAAATTTGTTTCCTAGTTTAATAATTGGGTTATGTTTTCGTTTGAAGCAGCAAACAGGAAATCAAAGTTAGTTCGTGGGTTTTGTTTTAAGGTGGGTTCTCGGTTATTAAATCGTAAATAGCAGGGATATTTGAAGAGTGTTTGGGATGATGATTAAAAGGTGGAGAGGGTCACGATATAATAAGTGATAACAATAGTTTTCGAAAGATAAAACCACCACACACATGGTGTTACATGGTGGCTGTTTTGACTGTTATGAAGGAAAAGGAAAAAGAAACAGAAAAACAAGAAATAGCAACAGAATCATACGTCAGTAGCAGTGGGAGTGGTTTTTGTTTGGTGATCGTTGGAATTAGAAATCAAGAAAATAGAAGTATAATTAGCAGATGGTTTCAGTTGATGTTGCAGGTTGAACATAATGATAACGATAGCAGTAGTTTATAGTCTGGTTTGGTTTTGGTCTCGTTCAAATAGAAACCAGAAATAGAAAAGGGAATTGTAGTAAAAAAAACATTCAAGCAGTAATCCGTTAATAAAGGGGTTCGTGGTGATTTTGCTGGTTACAATAAGAAACAGAAAACAGATGGCTAACCTGCACTAAGTTGTGTTGGTTATGTAATATTGGACTAGAAACCGATGACCAATAATATTGTAGCAGCCGTATTCATTAACATGGAATTGATGTAGGTTTGTTGGTAGTTTTCAAGGTTTATGAAAAGAAATTTTAGAGAGAGATATAGAGATGGTGGAAGTAAAGGGTGGTGTTGTAATGGTTTCGATGGACAGCAGCAAGGAAGTTGCAGGGATTGTTTTTGGGTTTGAGATGGTAGAGATTATGGTGGTTGATGATCAAGAAGAGAAAAGATATGAAGGTGTCGATTTGGTTTATGATTTCAACATAAGCGAATTAGTAACAATAATTAGCTAAGGTGGTGGTTGCTCATAATGATCGAGCATATGTGTGTGCATATGTGAAATGTATATCAATACCTCTATCCTATCAATTTACTATAATATAAATCTAATAATATTGTATCATAATAGAAAACACTGTACAAACAATATCCAACAGTGAAGCCATCAGAGAAATTGGATTCTTGCAACGTGTTTAAGCATATTCACATGCATCATGCCTTATGTGTATTTATATATTAGTAAATGAAAGGATGTAATCCAAAATATGTGCAGTAAACCCAATTGCCTTCATTCACGGATGTTAAATCAATTAACATCAAGATTATATACCATATGATTATAATAATACCATGAATGTAAATCATAGAAACGTGGAGAATGAAATGAAACTTTAAAAATAGTAACGCAATCTCATTCATGAAATCTTATACTAATGGTTTTAGTACGACTGTTAAATCGTGCTCTGTTGTTAATTAGTAGGGAATAAAAGTACACCGAAAACAAATCTCAAAATTTCATATTAAACTTATTTAATGACGATCGAATGATAAATGAGTGTTATTATCGTTTACTAAATAAATTCGAATTCATATATATATATTCAATATACTTTATTCATATATATAAATATTTTTTTAAATAATATTTATTATATATTATTATTATTATTTTACATAATTAATTCTATCAATTACAATATATAATATTTCATATTATATATATATATATATATATATATATATATATATATATATATTTATATTTAAATATATGCATATCCATTTATAATTAATTGTTCGTGAATCGTTGGGAATAGTCGAAGGGTAATTGAATGTATAACAATCGTTCAAAATTCTTGAGACTCAATATTACAGACTTTGCTTATCGTGCCGGAAAAATATAAAGATTAAGTTTAAATTTGGTCGGAAATCTTCGGGTCATCACAGGAGTGAAGTAGGAGAAAGACAACTTACTGGACCAGAAATTATTCACGAAACCACCGAAAAGATCATTCAAATACAACAGCGATTGAAAACAGCCATGAGTCGCCAAAAGAGTTATGCTGATGTAAGAAGAAAACCGCTAGAATTTCAAGTGGGCGACAAAGTCATGTTGAAAGTGTCACCCTGGAAAGGTGTTGTACGATTCGGTAAACGAGGAAAGCTAAGTCCTAGGTACGTAGGACCCTTTGAAATCACCGAAAGAATTGGAGCAGTTGCTTATCGATTAAAGCTACCGCAAGAACTTAGTAGTGTTCACGACACATTTCACGTGTCAAATTTGAAGAAATGTTTAGCTGAAGAGGATGTCGTAATTCCTCTTGACGAAATACAAATTAATGATAAACTCCATTTTGTCGAAGAACCTGTTGAAATCATGGACCGTGAAGTCAAACAATTAAAAGAAAGTAAAATACCGATAGTTAGGGTTCGTTGGAATTCAAGACGAGGACCCGAGTTTACTTGAGAACGAGAAGATCAAATAAAGCAAAAGTATCCACATTTGTTCACTGATATCGCTCATGAAACAGGTACTACTCAAAATTTCGGGACGAAATTTTCTTTAACGGGGAGGTACTGTGATGACCCGAAAATTTTTGACTTATTTAAACCAATTCTCTATACGATTTATTATTTTAACACGTTAAACAAAGTCTGTTAGATTGAGTCTCAAAATTTTAGAACTGTTTCATATATACAATTACTTTTGATTACTCTCGACGAATCATGAACAATTATATGTATGTATATATATATATATATATATATATATATATATATATATATATATATATATATATATATGTACAAGTAAAAATGACTTTCCTACAGCAAAACACTATTTGCTACAGTAAAAATGACTTTGCTACAGTAAAACACTATTTGCTACATTGAACCGTATTATGCTACAGTACTACAGTGAATTGCTACAGTAAACACTATTTGCTATAGTACACTATTTGATATCGACGAACTAGAAAACAAGCAGAAATGAGCTGTCCAGCCTAGCCATGCGATTGCATGGCAAAAGCACTGAAAACCCATGCGATCGCATGGGGACCAAAAACACTATTTGCTACAGTAAATATTATATCGACGAACTAGCAAACAAAACGCCATGCGATCGCATGACAAAAGCACTGAAAACCCATGCGATCGCATGGGGACCAAAATCAGGAAACATGCCTATAAAAGGACAGTTTACTCGACGTATTATTTACACTTTTTTTCTTTAATCAATATTTATATTTATATTATAATTATAATTTTAAATTTAAGTTTAATAATAATAAGGTATATACAAGGGTGTTTTTAATTCGGGTTTCAAACCGCTTTAAGCTAAGGAAGTATTGGGTATTGTTCGGGGTATTGTTCTTGAATCCAAGGCCAACCATACAGTCGTCTACCATCATTACGTCTACGCAATTTGCCTACAATATTGAGTCTCAATATTGAACTGTGAGTTTATAGATCCCTTTTTAAATACTTTAAATATTTTTGGGCTGAGAATACATGCAATTTATTTTAAACACAATAAGACACAAGTACATGCTAAATTCTACACTGAGTTAAACCGAAAATCCCTTAGCTTTGGTAACTAGTAGCTGCCAGTACATAGGATATGGACTGGTGGGCTCGAATAATTGTATATGGATCCATATGGCTTGACATCCCCGTCCGAGCTAGAGCGCTAGCCTTTTAACGGACGTATGTTATTTGAGTTTAAGACACGTTGGTTTGCGTGTATTAAAACGAATGGGGTAATTATCACTATAGCGTTAAGTTTAGTTACCAGGGTGCTCTGTTACGTAGAATCTATTGATAAACTTTTGATGAAATCTTGTGGTCTATCTTTATATATGTTTATGACTCGAGCAATTAAACCTATAACTCACCAACATTCGTGTTGACTTTTTAGCATGTTTTATTCTCAGGTCCTTAGACTGCTTTCGCTGTGATGTGCTTGTTGCCTGCATGGAGTCTCTCATGCTTTGTACAAAGTTTATTGCATTCAAAATAAAACTGCGTTGTGTAATAGATAATTGGACTGTGATGTCAACCTGTAAATTAAAGACTTATGTATTTTGGGGTTTTGCTTATACCTAAGCACTCGCCCACATGTTTATAACTTTCTATGTTTAGAAAGTCACTTATTTTAATGAATGCAATATTTTATCAAAACGTATCATATAGAGGTCAAAACCTCACTGTGGAATTAATGATTAACGTGCCGCGTCAATAGCGATTTTGACGGGTTGTTACAGTTGGTATCCGAGCTTGAGGTCATAGGGAACCAGAAATTACATTAGTGTGTTTAACTGGTAATTGTTAGGATGCATTAGTGAGTCTGGACTATGACCATATCTGTTTTTACTTATTTTTGCTTATCATTTGGTCAAAAACATTATATGTGATATATTTATATGCTAACGTAATTGTTGTTTCAATTATGTGATAGATGACTTCTTCTAATCCTATCATTTTGTACGACTCGGAATCGGACACTGAATCTACTATATCCACAACTGAAAAGGGCGTTCCAATACCTATTAAAGAAGAAATTGTGTTAGCCGGAGAATCTCAACTCCAGGTAAACCCAGAGGAGGTTCCAGCTCCACCCAGTTCTAGTTTTCCGGAGCCACGGTATCGTTGGCATGGACCCATGATCCCTGGAGTAAACGAAGATCGTCCATTTCTAAATGAACATAGACATTGGGCCAGATACACCGCCGACGGGCGGGTTGTGAATATATTGCCTGGCAGATTTCGGTTCATGACCACCGGTACATATTCTCGTACACATGATGCAGACAGTTCGTTATCATATTCTCCTACACATGACTCAGATAGTTCGTCATCAGACGAGATCAGTGACGAGGAGGATTTCACTAATGAAATAAAAGAAGTCACTAAGGAGAAATTCCAACTTGCTATAGATAATAAAAACAACCACAAAAATAAAAAGTCCTTAATTATTAAAAAGGAACAGGATCATTCGATCCGTAACCACCCTTATTATATTAAACCCACTGAGGCAACGAGTACCTCAAAACCCCAACCAAAACTTAAATACACTGCCAGAATGTCTATCGGACCATGTGCACACAAAAAATTGGCAGAGAGAACCAAATGGGAATAAGTTTCTGATAGTTCTGAATAAACGACCTCGCAATCATAAATCTTCCATGCGCTATTTTATTGTTTATGTGTGCTACTCTATCTTGTTATGTAAAATATGCATATGTAAAATATCGGTATTGTATGGTATTATATTATTTTGGTTTATTAATAATAAATGCATGGAATGATTATTTGTATTATTACTACTTCTTATTATTATTATTACATAATAACGTAGTAACTCGCTATAATTTTTCATAGTGGAATATTATTAGGATTTTAGTAGTTAATTCCTTGTACTAGCTATTATGTATGAACTTAACGGGTAGGTAATACCCTAGAAATAATTATAAAATGCTAATAAGAAGAAAAGGCTTTTTATAATAATTGGTTCATATTATTAATATGCTACGATTAACTATTGACAACTCATTTTACCTATAATATTCTATATGATTAAATTATCTCTGTTGTATTTATTGAAGAAACATGTCTCAAATGTCGGATGCTGAGTTTGAGGAACTAGTCGAGAAACGTGTGAATGAAAGAATTGCTACAGCTGAGGCAGCAAAAGCAACAGCCGAAGCAGCAGCCAAAGCAGCAGCCGTAAACACAAACTCACGAAACGGATGCTCATACAAAACTTTTCAAGGATGCAAACCACAGACGTTTAGTGGAACCGAGGGACCAGTCGGTCTAACCCGATGGTTTGAAAAGATGGAGTCCATTTTCAAAATCAGTAATTGTGCAAACGGAGACAAGTCAAAGTATGCTTCGTGCACGTTGCAAGACGGTGCACTTACTTGGTGAAACAATTATGCTAAAGCAGAAGGAATAGATACGGCATATGATATCTCTTGGGAAGAACTGAAAAAGATGCTAATCGAGGAGTACTGTCCTCGAAACGAGATCAGAAAAATGGAATCTGAGTTACGTAATCTGAAGATTATCGGCGCGAATCTCAATAACTATGAAAAGCATTTCATAGAACTAGCCTTATTGTGTCCTGAATTGGTGCCAAACGAGAAACGAAAGATAGAAATGTATATTGACGGTTTATCGATCAATATCAAAGGAAATGTTACATCGTCCAAACCGAATACGATGCAGGAAGCCATGACAATGGCACACCAACTCATGGACCAGATCACAGAGAGTTCGATTAAGGCACCAATTACCGAAGTCAAGACAACTGAAGGAAAGAGGAAATGGGAAGACTATAAGGGCAAAAGTACTCAACTGAAGAAACAAGAAACTTTTAAAGGTAAACAAGATGGGGCAACTGCAAGTCCAAAATATAAGGGACCCCATCTGTTCTGCAAAAGATGTTACACACATCATGCAGGTTATTGCCAAGTGGTCTGTGATAAGTGCAACAAGAAAGGACATGTGGCGAAAGATTGTTATGCCACCATTTCTGAAGTAAAGACAAAGCCGACCGATGTCAAGAAATGTTTTCGATGCGGGAAGCCTGGTCACTTTATAAATCAATGCCCTGATAAGGAGAAAAACAAAGAACCCGCACGTGGGAGGGCATTTAATGTTAGTACCAGTGAAGCACGTGAGGATCCTAATCTTGTCACAGGTACGTTTACCATTAATAATCAACTAGCTTCTATTATGTTTGATACGGGTGCTGATAGAAGTTATATGTGTAAAGACTTTAGTTCTAAACTAAAATGTGCATCATTACCTCTAGACGATAAATATACTATTGAATTAGCTAATGGTAAACTGATAAAAGCCGATAAAATTTGCCATGGTTGCGAAATAAATCTCGCTGGTGAAACCTTCAAAATCGATTTGATACCCGTAGAATTAGGAAGTTTTGACGTAATCGTTGGCATGGACTGGATGTCCAAAACAAGAGCGGAAGTTGTTTGCGCTGAGAAAGCAATCCGCATCCCTCGTAAGGATGAAACATCATTAATGATTTATGGGGAGAAGAGCAACTCAAAGCTGAACTTTATCAGCTGTATGAAGGCCCAGAAACTTATAAGAAAAGGTTGTTATGCTATTCTGGCACACATAAGGAAGATCGATACTGAAGAAAGAAGCATTAATGACATGCCGGTTGTAAGAGAATATCCCGGAGTATTTCCAGAAGAATTACCGGGGCTACCTCCACACAGATGTGTAGAATTCCAGATTGATCTCATACCAGGAGCTGCACCTGTAGCCCGATCTCCATATAGACTTGCACCTTCAGAAATGCAAGAATTACAAGACCAGTTGCAAGAATTATCGGACCGTGGATTTATTCGTCCTAGTTTTTCACCTTGGGGTGCTCCTATTCTGTTCGTCAAGAAGAAGGATGGATCTATGAGAATGTGCATAGATTACCGAGAATTAAACAAATTAACGATCAAGAATCGGTAGCCATTACCGAGGATTGATGATTTGTTTGATCAATTGCAAGGATCAAGTGTTTATTCTAAGATTGATCTACGCTCCGGATATCATCAGCTGAGAGTGAAGGAAGAAGATATTCCTAAAACCGCGTTCAGAACCCGTTACGGTCACTATGAATTTTTAGTCATGCCTTTTGGATTGACTAATGCTCCAGCAGTATTCATGGATCTAATGAATCGCATCTGTAGACCGTATTTAGACAAATTTGTCATTGTTTTTATCGACGACATATTGATTTACTCGAAGAACAAGGAAGAACATGAACAACACTTAAGACTGGTACTGGAGATACTCAAGAAAGAAGAACTGTACGCAAAATTTTCAAAGTGTGATTTTTGGTTACAAGAAGTACAGTTTTTGGGCCATGTTGTCAGTAAACATGGAATTAAAGTTGACCCTGCCAAGATCGAAGCCATTAGTAAATGGGAAACACCGAAGACTCCAACACAAATCCGCCAATTCTTAGGTCTTGCTGGTTACTACCGAAGATTCATTCAAGATTTCTCTAGAATCGCCAAACCCTTAACTGCATTGACTTAAAAGGGAAAGAAGTATGATTGGTCCACGGAACAGGAATCCTCATTCCAGTTATTAAAGAAGAAGTTATCGTCTACACCCATTTTGTCATTACCAGGAGGAAATGATGATTTCGTGATCTATTGTGACGCTTCGCGCCAAGGTTAGGATGTGTATTAATGCAACGCACAAAAGTTATCGCATATGCCTCACGACAACTAAAAATTCATGAAAAGAACTATACGACGCATGATTTAGAACTTGGAGCAGTAGTTTTTGCACTCAAAATATGGAGACACTATCTATATGGCACCAAGTATACAGTATACACTGACCATAAGAGTCTTCAGCATATTTTTGATCAAAAACAACTCAATATGAGGCAACGTCGTTGGGTAGAGTTGTTAAACGATTACGATTGTGAAATCCGTTACCACCCAGGAAAGGCTAATGTTGTAGCTGATGCCCTAAGTCGAAAAGAAAGAGTAAAACCTCTTAGGGTCCGAGCTTTGAATATTACAATTCGTACTGATCTCACAAAGCAAATTCAAGCAGCACAGTTAGAAGCTTTAAAAGAAGAAAACGAAAAAGGTGAAATGAGCAAAGGGTTAGAAAAACAACTTGAAGTAAAAGCCGATGGAACCCTGTATTTTGATGGTAGGATATGGGTACCAAAACATGGTAACCTAAGGCAACTAGTACTGGATGAAGCACACAAAACGAGGTACTCAATTCACCCAGAAAACGGGAAAATGTACCACGATCTCAAGAAGTTTTATTTGTGGCCTAATATGAAGACAGAAATTGCTACTTATGTAAGCAAATGTTTGACATGTGCAAAGGTCAAAGCTGAGCACCAAAAGCCGTCAGGATTACTGCAACAACCGGAAATTCCGCAGTGGAAATGGGAAAGAATAACCATGGATTTCATTACGAAATTGCCAAGGACCACAAGTAGTCATGATACTATTTGGGTGATAGTTGATCGTCTAACTAAATCAGCTCACTTTCTACCAATAAAGGAGACAGATAGTATGGAGAAATTAGCACGCCTATATTTGAAGGAAGTAGTTTCCAGGCATGGTGTACCTATCTCCATCATATCTGATCGCGACACCCGATTCACATCACGTTTCTGGCAGTCATTACAAAAAGCATTGGGAACTCGATTAGATATGAGCACCGCTTATCACCCACAGACAGATGGTCAAAGTGAAAGAATAATACAAACATTGGAAGACATGTTACGGGCATGCGTGATTGACTTTGGAACCAGTTGGGATCGACACTTACCGTTGGCAGAATTTTCATATAATAACAGCTATCATACGAGCATCAACGCAGCGCCATTTGAAGCACTTTACGGTAGAAAGTGCAGATCTCCTATCTGTTGGAGTGAAGTAGGAGAAAGACAACTTACTGGACAGAAATTATTCACGAAACCACCGAAAAGATCATTCAAATACAACAGCGATTGAAAACGGCCATGAGTCGCCAAAAGAGTTATGCTGATGTAAGAAGAAAACCGCTAGAATTTCAAGTGGGCGACAAAGTCATGTTGAAAGTGTCACCCTGGAAAGGTGTTGTACGATTCGGTAAACGAGGAAAGCTAAGTCCTAGGTACGTAGGACCCTTTGAAATCACCGAAAGAATTGGAGCAGTTGCTTATCGATTAAAGCTACCGCAAGAACTTAGTAGTGCTCACGACACATTTCACGTGTCAAATTTGAAGAAATGTTTAGCTGAAGAGGATGTCGTAATTTCTCTTGACGAAATACGAATTAATGATAAACTCCATTTTGTCGAAGAACCTGTTGAAATCATGGACCTTGAGGTCAAACAATTAAAACAAAGTAAAATACCGATAGTTAGGGTTCGTTGGAACGCAAGACGAGGACCCGAGCAAGACGAGGACCCGAGTTTACTTGGGAACGAGAAGATCAAATGAAGCAAAAGTATCCACATTTGTTCACTGATATCGCTCATGAAACATGTACTATTCAAAATTTCGGGACAAAATTTTCTTTAACGGGGAGGTACTGTGATGACCCAAAATTTTTGACTTATTTAAACCAATTCTCTATACGATTTATTATTTTAACACGTTAAACAAAGTCTGTTAGATTGAGTCTCAAAATTTTAGAACTGTTTCATATATACAATTACCTTTGATTACTCTCGACGATTCATGAACAATTATATGTATGTATATAAATATATATGTACAAGTAAAAACGACTTTCCTACAGTAAAACACTATTTGCTAAAGTAAAAATGACTTTGCTACAGTAAAACACTATTTGCTACAGTAAAACACTATTTGCTATAGTGCTACAGTGAATTGCTACAGTAACACTATTTGCTACAGTGAAACACTATTGCTACAGTAAACACTATTTGCTACAGTAACACACTGTTTGCTACAGTACACTATTTGCTACAGTACACTATTTGATGTCGACGAACTAGAAAACAAGCAGAAATGAGCTGTCCAGCCTAGCCATGCGATCGCATGGCAAAAGCACTGAAAACCCATGCGATCGTATGGGGACCAAAAACACTATTTGCTACAGTAAATATTATGTCGACGAACTAGCAAACAAAACGCCATGCGATCGCATGGCAAAAGCACTGAAAACCCATGCGATCGCATGGAGACCAAAATCAGGAAACATGCCTATAAAAGGCCAGTTTACTCGACGTATTATTTACACTTTTTTTCTTTAATCAATATTTATATTTATATTATAATTATAATTTTAAATTTAAGTTTAAGTTTAATAATAATAAGGTATATACAAGGGTGTTTTTAATTCGGGTTTCAAACCGCTTTAAGCTAAGGAAGTATTGGGTATTGTTCGGGGTATTGTTCTTGAATCCAAGGCCAACCATACAGTCGTCTACCATCATTACGTCTACGCAATTTGCCTACAATATTGAGTCTCAATATTGAAATGTGAGTTTATAGATCCCTTTTTAAATACTTTAAATATTTTTGGGCTGAGAATACATGCAATATATTTTAAACACAATAAGACACAAGTACATGCTAAATTCTACACTGAGTTAAACCGAAAATCCCTTAGCTTTGGTAACTAGTAGCTGCCAGTACATAGGATATGGACTGGTGGGCGCGAATAATTGTATATGGATCCATAGGGCTTGACATCCCCGTCCGAGCTAGAGCGCTAGCCTTTTAACGGACGTATGTTATTTGAGTTTAAGACACGTTGGTTTGCGTGTATTAAAACGAATGGGGTAATTATCACTATAGCGTTAAGTTTAGTTACCAGGGTGCTCTGTTACGTAGAATCTATTGATAAACTTTTGATGAAATCTTGTGGTCTATCTTTATATATGTTTATGACTCGAGCAATTAAACCTATAACTCACCAACATTCGTGTTGACTTTTTAGCATGTTTTATTCTCAGGTCCTTAGACTGCTTTCGCTGTGATGTGCTTGTTGCCTGCATGGAGTCTCTCATGCTTTGTACAAAGTTTATTGCATTCAAAATAAAACTGCGTTGTGTAATAAATAATTGGACTGTGATGTCAACCTGTAAATTAAAGACTTATGTATTTTGGGGTTTTGCTTATACCTAAGCACTCGCCCACATGTTTATAACTTTCTATGTTTAGAAAGTCACTTATTTTAATGAATGCAATATTTTATCAAAACGTATCATATAGAGGTCAAAACCTCACTGTGGAATCAATGATTAACGTGTCGCGTCAATAGCGATTTTGACGGGTCGTTACATCCCTATTCACCCTTTCCAGCTCTATCCGCAGACGCTCAGTCTCCCCTTAGCTTGGTCAACCGCACCAACCAGCTCGCGGTTTTTCTTCCTCTCCTCAATCAGGGCAGTTTTGGTTTCTGCCGCAGTCACCTCCGCCGTTTTGCGCGCCTCCTCTGCGGCATCCCTGTCTTTTTTGACCTGGTTGATGCCCGCTTGCAGCAGTCCTAGCTCTGTTTCTTTACGCACGGCCACTTGATATAAGTTAGTGGACCGGCGGGCTTGATCCGCAAACATGCCAAAAAAGACGAGGCCGTTTTGGATGAAAGCGTTGTGCGCTTGATTAAAGGGCAGTGCGGCTAGTTGGTTGCGGAACTCAGCCGGGAAGATTTGTTGAAGGAAGGCGGATTGCTCTGCGGCGTTTTCCGCTGATGACTGGGTGAGCTGTGCCAAGTTTGCCAAACGGAAGCTACCGTGTGGCGGGGTTGGTGTAGACTCAGAGTCCAGGTGTATCGTCTTGTCTTTTGACTCAGCGGTAGCTTCGAGCTCCGGATTGACTTGCGGTGGGGTGTGATGCGTCTCCTCAATATGCTCTGCAAATCAGTAACTAGTTAGCACATGAGGTAAATCATAAGATGTTGCGCAAGGAAGGAGATGCTTACCGGTGATAGGAGGAGGGAGATCTGCGGATGCAGGGTCGACGGAGACAAAGTTGTTGTTCCGCATGTCCTCCGCCTGTTTGGGAGTAAGCTTCTTCTTTTTCTGCTTGGCTTGGGTAGTGTCGGCAGCTTTCCGTTTGTTGCCCGAGGTGGCAGGTGTTGGCTCCTCATTCTCACCAGTCTTTTCTTGCTCAAGCGGCTCATTGACATTTTTCTTGAGGAATGAAATGGCCGCAATGTCCTCCGCGGTGAGCACTTTCTTCATCTTCATCTCTGCAAACATGTACGCAATATTAGAACCTGTACGAATGCGCTAGTGGTTTTATATTTATATGCATTTGTACTATTTCTACCCTTGCCATTCAGTGCGACTATGGCCGGACGCAGGTTCTTCCATGGCCAATGCGCGGATATGTTTCCTAACCGCAGCATCACATTTCCATACGAACGGTGCACCAGTTGTGCGTTGGTGCACTCCGCCAACAGCTTTCTTTCCTCATCGTCAAGGGTGGGGGTTTTGTTCACATCCTTTGCCATATTTTCGCACCAGATAAGAGTTTGAGGAAAACTGGCCGCAACAACAGTTTGGTCAATGAAAAAGAAAGTTTCTTTCCATTGACCCGCATTCGATTTGGGGGTTTTTGTGAAATTTTGACGGGCGAAGAAGGTAAACCACGATTTGTGGTGGTTGGCTAGATGGTATAAATGGCAGAAGACCTTCACTAAGGGAACCTTGTTGAGTGCAGCGCACCACATTTCAAACAGCACAATCTTTCCTATCGCATAAGGGTGTAGTTGCCCTAATCCTACGCCGAAGTGATCTAAAACGCCTAGAAAGAAATCCGACGGGGGCACCCTAAAATTACCATGCTTAAACGCATGCTCGTATATGGCTACCTTCTTTTCTGGTGGTGAATGAGCACGTTGGTTAGACAAGGGTGGCACCGGATTTTACTGTGCTAGCGGCGGGTATTGTTTCACTAATGAATCAATGTGCCTCTGCTCTATAATGGACTCTACACTATCTACATACGTCTCGCTAGCCTTAGTCATTTTCTATAGAGTGTTTGGAGAATTACTAACCTTCGGGAGTGGGCCGGAGTATTCGAGATTTGATCGGAATTGAAAAAGGCAGCGTATTGGAGAAGCAAATGGCAGGAGAGTAGAAATGAAGGTGAAGGGCGTCTATTTATAGTGTGGATTGGAAGTCTTGGGGTGAAAAGGTCTCATCCTGGCTGTACACGTGTTACGCGATCAACGGGTGGCATTTTAAGTGCGCACGTGGATGTCAGTTGGGTATGGTTACCTATGAGCGCGTGGCTGACACGCGCCTGCCAACTGCCACTTTATGTCTTGTCAGCCGAATGGTCTTCTTCGACAGTGACATGCATTAAATGACCTCGAAACGCACGCGGAACATTGAATGCTAGCGGTTTTCTTGTTTTTTCTGCTTAATAGTTTGATGTCATATGTCTTGCGTCATATAACATCAAACTGGGGGGACATAATGATACCGCAACCCGCATGCGCACCTCATATGTATGCGGGCGCTTACTAGTGTGCGTATGAGTGTGTTTGTGTGCGTTATGCGGTATGCGGATTCGTATCTGATGCCTTTGTTCTCGGTACAGCGATTACTTGGCTAACAAGTAAATATCTTTTCCATAATTACATCCGTGATTCGGGGGAGTTTTTTATGGAAAGGATTGCCAATATCTCGGATGGTTCTAGAATTAGGGTTTGTCTATATATACAAACCCTATCTATCATTCTAAGCATCATCACATTACGTAACTATCATCAGCCACACGCCTTACGCAATTAAGCATCATTCTTCGTCTTTTCAAGGTTAACAGGTTAGTTCTTCATTAAACTAGCACCTACAACCTTATTTGGGGCCTTCTGATCAGCGATCGCTATCAAAGGTGGACTTAATCACTTGGCCACCCCGCCGACATCATCATGTCGACCAGGGTTATTCACGGTAGCCGGACCGGAGAGCCTTGTTCTAAGATCCTTAAACCCCAGTAACGCATTGAGCAGACATGTTAAACTCTATGGTAAAAATATGCATGATCAAGATTGTAGAGGGTTTCTGAAAATTCTCTTCCCCTATACTTCACAATCCTGTCTTTGACTGATTCAAACATTAAATTGTTTTTACCTTTGTAATGTAGAATTGAAGAATTTGAGCAGGAAGGTGAAATGATTAATTGGAGAAGATGAGTAATGAAGGTAGATGAAAATAGGTTAAATGTAATGGAAGAAGCAGTGAAAAAACCTAGAAGCAAGCGTGCTATGTAATTTTGTGAGTCTCAAAGTCCTATTTTAAATGTACAGACTTAAAAATTTGCTATGTAGTTGTTTTTATTATTATTCTTTTTTTTGTTGAAAAAAAATTAATTTAATATATAAGTAGATTTAATTTAATTGAAAATAATTTTATTTATGGCATTACCTATATCCCCTCACAATTTTTTTATATTCTTTTTTGATTTTTTCTATAGAAGAAAAAAAAAAGATAATTATTGCATCATCATTTTAGAATTTTAATAAAACTTATAGAAGATTCAACTTTCCAATACATAATATACAAAAATTTTAAAGCATATTTGGAGATATATGTAATTTCCGAATTCAAAGGGGGAAATATAAAATTGGCCCGTTACTTTGAGTAGAATTAAAGAGTATAAAGGGTAGAATAAAAAGGTACAAGGTTTTTCATTCGGGCTAATCGGGAGGGCCAGTATTCCGACCCTACATTATAATGTACGCAGTTTAGCATGATTACTCTGTGGTTGTTTTCAACCCATCCGTGACGACCACTAAATATTCGTTTAAGATGGGATTATGAAGAGTTTCGGTTTATTTTCTCAGTCGTAGTAACATTAGAGATATGGAATTATGGGTGCATAATACCTCGCTGAAAACTATTTTAATACGTAGTAGTAACTAGCAAGTTTAAGAACTCCTGATCTCTAAGTCGTCATACCAAAGTTCAGAACAATTAGACACATGCTCAGTCCTCAGATCTATTTTATCAATAGAAATGAATTAATGAATATATAATATGTGACAATGATATAGATCTTAATTTGAGAGTTTGTTCAATAACAAAACTCTAGTTCTTATTAATCTTCTGAAAATACATTCCAATTCAACTTCCAAATCTTCAACAGCACTCTCCACAGCTTCTAATCTCTCTATCGCTTGTCGAACCGCTTGCACGTCACACTTATCCCACCGGCTCAAACTATTCACCCTCATAAACTTCGCTTTCGCTGCAACTATCCCATTAAAATTTATCGATCTTCTAGCCTTAGGATTTGGACTAGGCATAGACATGAGTAACATAAGTGACTCCACAAGCGAAGTTATCGTTTCCCTAACATCATCCAACACATGAGATACAACCGTTAGGTTATCATCATCACTGTCGTTGTTTGCAGTTGTGCTGTTTTTAGTTATCTTGAGGGATTTTAGTCGTTTTAGCATTTGTTTCCTCAAATCTTTTCTATGGAGATGATATGCTGACAATTTCTTTTCGGATGAAGATGTTTGAACACCTAGTGTGATTCGGTGAAACGTGGATTGTAGTTCTTGGATGTGAGTTTTAACAAGAATTAGTATGTCTTTGGTTCTTCCACACGAATCTAACATCTTTAATGACGATTCAGAGACCCTTTGAATGGCGGTTTGGTCTTGTTTGTGATTTGAGATGGTTCATTTGAGGTTAGGCAAACCGAGCAAGTCATTTACTGAATCGTGCAAGTTTCTCAAAGAGTAGAAGTTTAAGGTTGACATGTTGGATTTTGAGGACATTAATTTGAGTGTATATGGATATGGATCCTTAATTTTCATAAGCACGTATATAGGAGTTGAAAATATAAGGACCTCATAATTTTATTATTATGCAAGATCTGATCGTAGATATGAAAGGAAAGGGATTGGAAAGTGTAGTTATTGATATGTACGTTGATGACAAATTGACAACAGCTAGAATAGATTCACTAATTAGTTTGTCTCCTTGAAATACATGAATTGTGAGTGAGATATGGCAATGATAAATTTGTTGCACGAGGGCATGTGTCCATGAGCATTTGCATGTGAGGAATTATTCGAGACAGATATATAGGAGGAATGCACCGGTGTCTTTATTCTTTGAATTTACAATATACTAATATAATCTACTACTAATATGCTAATAAAACTGTATCTATAATTCTATATGCTCATTACAACCATTTTTAAACTTATCATACAACAATACAACATGATTTGAAGTTTTATATATAGTCATTTTCAGCCGGTTGACCTGTTTAGATCAGTTATAAATAACCTTAAAAGATTAAATAAAAAATGTAATGAATACATCATCTGCTATGGGAGAGAGTGCAGGTGAGAGTTAATTCGCCTATTATAGGCACAATCGTATCCAAGTAACATTATAAACACAACTAGGCTGTTTGATGCTGTTGTAATCCATAAGTACAACTTAATTTTTCAATTATAGTGTTCTTATGAATTATGAAAGATGATTAATTAGTTTTAGTTATTCTGTTTTGGCATGTAATGATACGCATCCTAAATCTACCGAACATTTTTGCGAACTGTACATTGTGTTAAACATCAATGCAAAACTCAAATGTTCCATACTATGATCTCGCAGGTGGGAAATAATCTCGCGGTTGGGAGGTTACCTTCGCAGGTGGGAAATAATCTCGCGGTTGAGAGGGTCAAGGAATTATTATCATCTAAATATACTAAAGTTAAAATTGATTACTGTTTTGTTTGTCTTGAAATGGTATTTCTCAATTTCGTTCATTTTTTATTTTGGAACTGTTAGATGTTTACAAAAATTGAGTTTGAAAGTAAAGAGCTGATTTCCTAGGTTGCGAGATCCACTTTGTAGTTGTGAAGTTGTCACCACCTAATCAATTTAACAACCATTTTATTTTCGTATTCTTAGGATTATTAGTGAGTCATGGGCAATAGTTAGTGGTTTTGTTTTAATTCCTTGTCTTTATTAGTGGTTTAGGGTATTAATCAATATGTCCCTTTTAATGTCCTTTAGAAATTTTTGTTAGGATTAAAATAGATCGGATGAATGTCAATTTTGTCTATATATTCAAGAAAAAATTGACCGAATTTAATTATAAAATGAATGGTTATGATTAATTAATGGGGTAAAATTGAAAGTTTAATTATATTTATTAATTACTTTTTTGCATGCGGACAATTATTTTTGGACATATTTAAATAGTAAGTTGATCATTTATTTTAGAACGGAAAGATTAATAAAGTAGTGGGGTATTGGCTAATGGTAGTATCGATTTAGTGGTAGGTTGTTTTTTAAAGAGTTATTCGTAACTTTCATTTGTACCTTGATTGATAATTTATTACATACACTTTAACTCTGCATTTTATTCATCATTTTAGCAATTAGCTTTTATTAAATGGTATCAATCTTGGTTAGGCGTTTTTGATTCTTGGTTTAAGAGGCGGTTTTCTTTGGTTCTTTTACTTAAATATAATTAAAAAATATTGAAGGAAAACTTTATTTTTGCTAGCAACATGGAGGTCACAAATGAAAATAGTGGTAGCATGCAATACAGAATGAAGAAACTTGTAAAGAGCAATTACAAGTATTGGCTTTTGTTGTCATACCGTTCATTTACGTTTATTGATTAAAATTACTAAAAATGAGAAGGTTTGACCTTTGGGGCGCCCTCAAAACCTCCGGTGAACTGAATGTCGAGGTCTTTTAAGATGTGTGAGAGCATAGGCGATTCTAGTCTTATAGTTATGGGGTCTAAAACCCCACTATTTTAAAAATAATTTAGTACAATATATTTTTCAAATTGTATATATTACACCATTAAATTTAACTATTGAACTTTATATATTTTAAAAAATTTATGGATTTTTAAAGGTTATCAACCACTATTAAAATTCATAAAATATAATTAGCTTTTTGAAAAGTTTTTTGAGAACCCAAGTTCAATCCTAGAGTCGCCAATGGCGGAGCCAATGGGGTAGCTTGTGGGTGCTAAGCCACCCCCAACTAGCCCAACATTGTTGAGTTTACATAAGCTCAATTAATTTTATGTAGACTCTTCTTTTATGTTTGTGATATATTCTGACTAATTGCTCAATGAATTTTACTTCAAGCCCAAAAGATAATTAATTACCCATACAAAATTAACTTTACTAAACCTGTAGAACATCACGTACTCTCTTTTACTATTTAGGAAATAAGAAAATCATTATGATATGTTGATCCGTTCTAATCTCTCAGTGTGTTTTGTCTTATATTTTTTCTATATAATATATAATAACTTACATAAAAAATAACTTATAATTAAATTATATAATCTTTTTGTTTATTTATGAATATCTTAAATTTTATTACTCATTTATTCTATCATGAATATAGTCATTTATTGTCGTATTTTGTTAAGTTACTATTTTATATTCGAATAAATAATAGCATCAACTGATTTGAGTTTACGATCTAAGATTGAATCATGGGTGGAAAAACTACAGGTCTCAAAAAATAATTATTGAATTTTTGATTAAAAAAAATGATGATCAATTATAATAAAAAGAATATAATGTAATAGAAGATGTTCTTAGTAAAGTACAATCATAAGGGGATAATGATAATATTATGGTGGATTCTTTATTTCTTTACGGCTGAACTAAAATAAGACAATACATAAACTTTAAAGGAATTTTAGTTACAATCATTAGTTCGCAATTCAGAGATGATAACATTATGAGCTATGTGTAATGTGTTTAATCATCTAGATTTAAATTTGAATTGAAGGTTTATACGATTGATATTATGGATGAAATAATTGAATCATTCTTGCTAATATGCTATGAAGATAGAAATTTATATTGTTAATATTTAATTATCGAGTAAGCATCCCCTAACTTGAAATCCTGGCTCCGCCCCTGAGAGGCGCCAACTATGTGGTAGAGTTTTATTTTTTATATATTTATTTTTTTAAACTTCCGTGCAAGTCGAGTATTTGTTTCATTGTTTACTCACATAGAACACGTGCTAACATGGATACATACGTTTCTTAACAATATCACAAATATATTCGGGATCAGGAACCAGTTTGAGTCATCTATATCTATATCTATCTATCTATATAGTCTATTAAACCTCTAAAATATTAAGCTAAATTACCTTTACTTTTTATAATGATGATCTCATAATTATATATTAATATAATTAGAAAAATAATACAAAATCTTTTATAAAAGGAAATATTAATCTCTCCTAAATTGTAATTTTATTTTTCCAAAAAAAAAATTAAAAGGCATTTATTATTATTATTATTAATTATTATTATTAAAAATATAAATATAAATATTCAACTTGAGCGAACTTTATGTTTTTAAAATCAACGACAAGTTTCTTAGTCGGAATCCGTGGTTCCACGGGACAATAAACTAAATGACTTCAACATTAACATTCACTTAATACCTAAAACATATCATTAAACAATTTCGTTTAAACAACTCCGTGTTTCCACGGGTCATTTCACTAGTTTCTTAGTAAACGAGTTCATTTAGAATGGTAGATAATCTGAAAATCAATTGACAAATAGATACTTATCATACATTTAGAGCACTCTTAACCATGACATACTGTCATGGTATCACTTACTGCCACATCAGCGTCACAGCAGCACCTTTTTCCCGTCACTAACCAACCACTAAACTGCTAACATCCATGACGTACCCATCATTTGGTCCCACCTCTATTTTTTTATATTTAACTTATATATTATTAACTTATATATAACATTTAAAATCCTAAAAATAAATATTTTATTAATAAAAAAAACATTACAAATTCCTAAAAATAAAAAAAATAAATTACAAATTCCTAATAATACAAAAAAAAAAAACATTACAAATTCCTAAGAATAAAAAAACATTACCGATACCTAAAAATAAAAACATTACCGATTCCTAAAAATAAAAACATTACAAATTCCTAAAAGTAACAAAAAAAATTCAATTCGACCCGATCATGTCGTCACTCACGTGTCCCGAATCGCTACTGTTGTGCGGGTAGTGAGGATGGGGTCGAACGCAGAATTGTCGGGTCCAAATACCAATACAATACAACTCGGTTCGTTGGCATTTGAGTTTGGCTCTCCCGACAATTTCATACAATTCTTTTTCGGTTGTAATAAACTCGAACTCATCAGTTTCTTTATCACAGTAAGCAAAATCCGAGGTCTCGAAGTCAACATTTTCGCGTATGTAGTCGAACAAACGCCCCGTGTCTCAGTAGGTGATATCAAGTGACTCGAACGATTTACACTGTCCGTCCAAGTACATCTTCCAGTTTTCGCTTAGTTGTCCCGCGTACCATATATCCATCGAACAAGTTAAATGCGTCATCGAAACAGTTAAACTCGAACGATTGCAGTGTGTGTTTATGTTTGATTGCAGTGTGTGTGTTTATATATTTTTGAAGAGTGTAGTATGTTTCAATTCATATACTTGTATATATAGAATCAAAGTATGGATTCAAATTTATTATTGTTCAGCACATTAACGTTCAAAAAATAGTAATATGAAATAGTAATATGATCCGTGAAAGAAAATGTCATGCAACGAAAATCTTGAGTATGGGGTCCAAGGGCGGTAGCAACGGCGGGTTGCTAATATCGTCGCCGTTGAAGCACGGGTCGAAGAGCGGAACCAAGGACGTACCGATAAGAGCACTCCTACAATACAATTTTAAACATTTGCCTCGAAGAATTTGTCTCATCTTCGAAACTTGTAGAGATGATAGAAAAATATCTTCGAGAGTTGAAACTCCAATACCGCTCCAGTGATTATTCGCTGAATCGAAAATTAACTAGAATAGTCAAATTTCACTAAAGTCAACCAAGTCGAAGATGTATTTTGTTAGAGGTTGAAGAAACAAAATCTCACTTGAAAAGCATAATAAAACAAGTTTAGATAACAGGGTGATAAAATGAACACGTTGATCAAAACCCCATTCCATCACTCATAAACCTATGGCTTTCATTCCTGCATGAAACCCTTACACCCTTCACATAAAATTCAAGTTTTATTCAATCTTTTCCCACCTTTATATAAACACTTAATTAGTAATTAATTGATCAATATTTTAAAACATCACAACCCAAATAACTTCATCAATGGCGTCCAATTTCTTTGGATCCAATGTCTTGCTTTCAACCCCAACACCCAAAACCCATAAATCATCATCAAGAATTAAATTTGTTATTCCCCAATCAATTCTTAACCAAAACCCCAATTCAACAAAAGCATTAAATCTTCAATCAAAGGCTACTTTAGCTGCTATCTTGTTTTCTTCAATTACAGCACAACAAGCCCTAGCTGACACTAATTTATCACCTCCACCAGAAACCCCACTTCAAGTTGAGCTAATTAAACAAAACCAACCAACAAATTCATCACCTTTTTCACAATCTAATGTTCTTACCGCCCCAAAACCCAAAGCTAACCCTGACCTACCTGAAGGTAGTCAATGGAGATATAGTGAATTCTTGAATGCTGTTAAAAAGGGGAAAGTTGAAAGGGTTAGGTTTAATAAAGATGGTGGTGTTTTGCAGCTTACCGCCATTGATGGCCGTAGAGCTTCAGTGGTTGTCCCAAATGACCCCGATCTTATTGATATATTGGCGATGAATGGTGTCGATATATCGGTTTCAGAAGGGGAATCAAGTAATGGGTTGTTTGGTTTTATTGGGAATTTGTTGTTTCCATTGTTGGCATTTGGTGGTTTGTTTTTTCTGTTCCGCCGATCCCAAGGTGGCCCTGGTGGGCCAGGTGGGCTCGGCGGACCAATGGATTTCGGCAGGTCGAAATCCAAGTTTCAGGAAGTTCCTGAAACCGGAGTTTCGTTTGCTGACGTGGCAGGAGCCGATCAGGCTAAGTTGGAATTACAGGAAGTTGTGGATTTTTTGAAAAACCCTGATAAGTATACAGCTTTAGGAGCTAAAATTCCAAAAGGGTGTTTGTTGGTGGGACCACCAGGAACCGGAAAGACCCTTTTGGCTAGAGCGGTTGCAGGGGAAGCTGGTGTGCCGTTTTTCTCATGTGCGGCTTCTGAATTCGTTGAGTTATTTGTGGGTGTTGGTGCATCTAGGGTTAGGGATTTGTTTGAAAAGGCGAAATCAAAGGCACCTTGCATTGTGTTTATTGATGAAATAGATGCAGTAGGAAGGCAAAGAGGGGCAGGTTTAGGAGGTGGGAATGATGAAAGGGAACAAACGATTAATCAGTTGTTGACTGAAATGGATGGTTTTTCGGGTAATTCGGGTGTTATTGTTTTGGCTGCTACTAATAGACCTGACGTTCTTGATTCGGCTTTGTTGAGACCAGGGAGATTTGATAGGCAGGTGACTGTTGATAGGCCTGATGTTGCTGGCAGAGTCAAGATTCTTCAGGTTTGAATGTTTGATCATCCTGCATTCCAGTTTATCACTAACTACTGAATACTGATGTATAAATGCAATTACTTGAATTGATTAGCCTTGGGCAACAAATCATATTTGTGTTGATTATAGTTAGCTGAATTTCGTTAGCATAAATGAAACTGATTATGTAGATGTGGAGGTGGTAAAATAGGTTCGCCGGTGAGGCGAGTTGGGTAACGTGTCAAAATGGGTCACTTTTAGTGCGGGTTGTGTCCCCTTTACTCTAAATACTTTTGGCCCTATATTGTTAATTTTTCTTTTAACATGTAAGCTTTTGTTATTTGGCTTCTAGCGATATTTAGGAGATTCGATGCACTAAAAGGTATACTGAGGAAGATTTACGACTCGATTGCTTTAGTAACATAACTACATAAGCTGTATGCATATGCTTTATATTTTGGTCTGGCTCATATGACCAGTTAGAGATTAAACATAACCAAACTCGACTCTTTCTCTAGTGAATAAGTTAAATTTGCCACCTTTATGCATATGCTTTAGGACTAAGGGACAAGTGGAAAGCAGATGAGGGGTTCTTTAGTGATTGTATGTATGGATGCGCGTTTAAATACAACAATAGTTACTTTTGATTGTTTAGCTAGAATTAAGAGTTTCTGATTATTTAGGGTCTGAATAAGTATGCGGGTTGTCATAAACAGTGAAAATCACATCAAAAACACACATCCAAACATCTCCTCAAACTTGTTCCTTCTTGATATGTCAAATATTTTGTATCAAACTATGTGTAAGTTTTTTGTATGTGGTGACAGGTGCATTCGAGGGGGAAGGCACTTGCAAAAGATGTTGACTTTGATAAGATTGCTAGGAGAACCCCGGGTTTCACCGGAGCTGATTTACAGAACCTGATGAATGAAGCCGCAATTCTTGCAGCCAGGCGTGAGCTAAAGGAAATAAGCAAAGATGAAATAGCAGATGCTCTCGAAAGAATCATTGCTGGGCCCGAGAAGAAAAATGCTGTTGTCTCTGAAGAAAAAAAGAAACTTGTTGCATATCATGGTAACTACTTACTCATCATCTTTCTACTTTTCCATTTCCATGAAAGAATATTCAAACAATATTCGATGACTGATATATGCTAATTGGTGCTTTTCTTTTTGAACCTCTTTGGTCTCGTGAGAATTTGTTATGTTTGCTATTAAATTTTTGTTAAGCTAAAACCGTCTAGTTGTGCATCGCCATGGTTGCAAATGACAGTTGTGGCGGCTGTTGCGGCGTTTGGGTGACTAGCCTGTCCTGTTTCACCTAAAACCGTCTTATTAGTCGGTTTACGCTAAAAGTTAGGTCAAAGTCAAGAAAAGTCAGTCACCGTCGGTCAAAAGTTGACTTTTTGTCCGGCCTTGTTTTAGTGTAAATGAAAATCTATAAAAAGTAGTTGGGAAAAACACCGACCTACCTAGTATCCCTTAAAGCTAAATCAATAAAAACACTATAATCATAAAAAGATTGTAAAAAACCTATATAATTTAAAAGTCGACGTTAGTCAATGTATGTCTTGACACCGTATCGACCGATTCGACCTTTCAAGGTCCTGACCGACTCGTCTTCGTCTCGCGTCTTTTTTAACATTGTGCATTGCCGGATGCAACATTTCAGTTTTTGGAGATTTTGTTAGCTAATACGGAGTAATACTTGGCTGTCCTCGTTGTATGGTGTGACTATTGAATTCTTGATGTTATTAATGCTTGACCATAAGGGTATTTTAGATTTTTGTCTAAGAATTAAAAACATTGTTTTGAATTTGCAGAGGCTGGGCATGCACTAGTCGGCGCCCTCATGCCCGAATACGACCCTGTAGCAAAGATATCTATTATTCCTCGTGGTCAAGCAGGTGGTCTTACCTTTTTCGCCCCTAGTGAAGAACGGCTCGAGTCTGGTTTATACAGCCGAAGCTACCTTGAAAACCAAATGGCAGTTGCTCTCGGTGGAAGGTACAACACTTATTCCTCAATCTTTACTAAAGGAAACCGAACAAATTGAACAAAATGAACCGAATAAACCGAAAACGGAACCAGTGAACACGCCTAGCAATTTTAGTTTTTGTTAGTTGAAATCTTATCTCATTGATTCATTCCATAATTATAACATGAAAAAAATGCATGAATTTGTTCTAAACAGGGTTGCTGAAGAAGTTATTTTTGGAAAAGACAATGTTACAACAGGAGCATCAAACGACTTCATGCAAGTCTCTCGTGTGGCACGGCAAATGGTTGAGAGGTTTGGGTTCAGCAAAAAGATTGGTCAGGTAGCAATTGGTGGTGGTGGTGGTGGAAATCCGTTCTTAGGGCAATCGGTAATCAAAAAAAGAAAAGAAAAAAAATCATGCATATATATACTTCATAGGCTATCCTTATATTTAGGTAATATTCCGTCTTCTAAATATTGAAGTAATTTGCAGATGTCGTCCCAGAAAGATTATTCCATGGCTACCGCGGATATTGTGGATGCTGAAGTGAGGGAGCTTGTTGAAAGGGCATACGAGAGGGCGACAACAATAATTACGTCTCAAATTGATATTTTGCATAAGGTTGCTCAATTACTTATCGAGAAAGAGACGATCGATGGAGAAGAGTTCATGAGCCTTTTCATTGATGGCAAAGCTGAACTCTACATTGCCTAAATTTCAGCATATCTTTACGATTAATATGTAAAGAAAATGGACAATAAAAACCAAGTATATATAGACACTTTGTAAGTAGTTTTAAATGTTTGATAAATAGAACTGGATCACGTGCACTCACTTGTGACAAGTGGTTCCGCCTCTGAAAATACTTGTAGATTCGAAATTTGGATTCTAGAAGTAAAAAGATACAAGTTTTTTTTTGCCACTATAGTTTACCCGTAATGACTCCGGGCTAACAACAAAAAAGATTGATCGTCCTGGATTATTTAGTTTGAATAGCTAACTTTTTATACGTTTTCAACTCAGTAAAAATTATTTGCTACAAACTTTTACAAATTTTACTCTCTATAATCACTACATCATCGATAAAAATTTATCTTTCCCCACGTAAACTTTTTTTGATCGATTATTAAAATTCATGGAAAATTTTGTGTTATTTCGCAAAAATGAATAACGTATTTTCACCATTCCAAATAAATTATACAGTGTGTATATTTACATATCCGAAATTGACTATTATTAGACACATTTTAAAATTTATAAGGTTATAAGTGAATATAATAAATTAGTTAGGGGATTAAAGTTGCAAATTGAGAGAAGGTCTTCTTTTCCCCATAAAACGAAATATACCCAAAACCTTAATTAACGTTCAAAAACGTACTACTAAAACCCCCCATTAAATTAAATTACAATATGATATCAAAATTTAAATTTAAATGTGCGTAGAAAGCAATCTTTTTTTTTTTTTCCGGCAAAGTGAACATATATTAATTTTGAGAAAACATACAAGGGTCGGAGATCGCCTAAGCCCAACAGAAAATCAAATACAACCAAGCCTAAAACAACAAAAGGCTATCACAGCCTGAACTCAAGGTTTAATATAAAACCTATCACCGATAACAACTAAATTCCATACATCTGCTACTCTATTGACACCTTTGGAATTCTTGATTCTAAACGTGGACAATTTAAGCCGAATGAAACTATGAATCACATGAACCAAATCCTCCACGGATATGCTTTTATGGTAAAAGTAATCTTGTAGCAAAAGTAATTTATAAATAGTAAGGATATTCATACTATTATTTCCATATATGCGACAGGGATGTGTCTATATAATTCTCCAATTGTTAATACTTCCTATTTAAGTATTTTCTTTCCCTTCAACATCCGCTCAACGATAACGGGAATGGTTTTATCATTAAGTCCCGAAAATTCATACGACCTAATCCACACCGACATCAAATACAATTCTCCTGCTCCAGTTTTTGATCCGTTAATGTCGTGGGCAGAAGAAACTCACTGGTCAATGGACGATTTATCCTTTCATGGTCATCGTCTTCAAGGTCATATTCAAGGAAATGATGCGCCGATTGCGATTAAAAGAAAAAGACAATGCGTCGGATTAGCTGATGTAGACGTTGTTAGGAAGTTATGTGATGAATTCGACCTAATTGCAAGTGAAATCGAGTCGCTACCACCTGCACCGTTTGCGATTAGACGAAAAAGAAGATATTTTGGATTAGTTGATGAAGACGATGAAAGTGAAGTGGTCAGGAAGTTATGTGATGAGTTCGACCTGGTTGCAAATGATAAGAAAGGGAGTGAAATCGAGTCAGCTCCACCTGCGCCGGTTGCAATTAAACAAAAAAGAAGATACTTTGGATTAGTTGATGAAGACGCAGTTAGGAGGTTATGTCATGAATTCGACCTGGTTGCAAATGATTAGTGAAATCGAGACGATTGGTGGTGAATGTATGAACCAGTTTTAATTACTCGTTAAAAGTGGTGGATGAAAATAATACGAGTATTAGTCCCTGTTGAAATATAGTAATGTATTTCTAGACTCATCTACATGTATTTAGGAATAAAAAGATTAATCTAGAATTATGTAGTAGTATTAGATATTAACTAGTAGATATTTAATTAGAATAATCTAGATTAGCAATTGCTAGATGATTCTAGCCAACTTAGGAGGCCTATAAATAGGCTAAGATGTTTGCAAAGTTGATGTACACAAACACAAACACAAACACAATTCAATAGCAATAAAGAATTTCTTTCTAAAAACTAGTCTTCACCATTTCTTCTATAAAAATCCCATCATAACATTTAAATCAACATCCATCACTATTATATAACATCTAAATTAAAACTAATCAATTAATCTAAAAACATAACAATTCTATCAAGTGGTATCAAGAGCCGTGTTTGGGCGTTCATTCAAGTACACCATGACTAGCGTTGGTGCATACAATATTTCCGTCCCCATCTTTGATGGCGACAACTATGATTTTTGGAGTATCCGAATGAAGACATATTTCCAAGCACAAAGCTTGTGGGATATTGTCGAAGTCGGGTTTACAACTCCAAAAGAAGTCGAAACTCTGCCCGCGGAAGAACAAGAAAAATACAACAAAAATGTTGTAAGAAATGCTGCTGCGCTAGGCTATATTCAACAAGCCTTGACACCGTCTATCTTTCCACGAATCATGGGAGCTACGACAGCCAAAGAGGCGTGAAAGATCCTTCAAGAAGAATTTCAAGGAAATGTCAAGGTGAGATCTGTTAAACTACTAACTCTAAGACGAGATTTTGAAAATTTAAATATGAAAGACACCGAGACCGTTAAAGACTACTATTCTAGAATAAAAGAAATTGTAAATCAAATGAGAGCCTATGGAGATAATATAACTGATAAAAGGATCGTAGAAAAAAATACTCATCAGTATGACAGAAAAATACGATCATGTCATTACCGCTATTGAAGAGTCAAAAGACATCGAGACTCTGTCAGTAACGGAATTAATTGGCTCTCTTGAAGCATATGAGGCTATACTGAGTCGGCGTAGTGAAAACTCACTTGAAAGTGCCTTTCAGTCTAAACTCAAATTAAGGTCTCAAAAATCTAAAAATGAGGGGAAAGGAATTTTTGAAGAAACATCGAGAGGAGGAGAAAAACCCAGAACCGGGTTCGATCAATCAAGAAAAAGCTATCCTCCATGTGGTATTTGCAAAAAGACAAATCACTTGGAGAAAGATTGCTTTCATAAAGGCAAGCCACGGTGCAATAATTGCAGAAGATTTGGACATCTCGAAAAAGATTGCCGTTTAAAACAAAATCATCTAGCGAACTTCACGGAAGAAAGTGAAGATATACCGGAGAATAAAAATCAGCTATTCTATGCCTGCCATGTCGCAAATAAATAGAGGGACGATACTTGGTTGATTGACAGTGGGTGCAGCAACCACATGATAGGAGATGAAAAGTTATTTGATAGTATCAACACCTCCGTAAAGTCCCGCGTCAAACTAGGGAATGGAGCGCTTGTTGAAACTAAAGGAAAAGGTACGATAACTGTACAAACTAATAACGTCACTCGATCTGTTAATGACGTTCTTTTAGTACCAAGCCTTGCAAGTAACTTGCTAAGTGTTGGACAAATGATGGAGCACAGATACTCTTTACTCTTCGAAGACAAATCATGCGTTATTCGTGACAAGAAAAATAACTATAAATTAATAGCCGAAGTGCCAATGGAGAGCCGCAACTTTCCGCTTCGTTGGCAGTATATCTAAGACACAGCCATGAAAGTTCAAGTTGAAGAATCATGGCTATGGCATCTGATGTGTGCAGAGGTGTATACGAAATAGTTATATATTTATTATGAAATACTATGAAATACTATACAATTTTACACAAGTTATTTATTTATTTATAGAGTGGAAATACCTAAACCTTGCTACAACACTTGTAGGCAGTGTACATAATCGTACAGTAGTGTAGTTTTTAGTAAGTCCGGTTCGTCCACAGGGAACTAGCCAAGTTTAACGCAATATTTTTAAAAACTATATTTGTATAAATATATATATAAATATAAGTAGTATTATTATTATTATAAAAGGGGGTTTTTACCGTTTAATGACCGGTTTGTCGATTTTAAAACTTTAGTCGCAGTTAAAACCTAATGTAAAATATTAAAAATAAATATAACTTAATTTAAAGAGTAAAGTAAATGACAATAATTAAAGTGCGATAAATTAAAATGCGATAAATAAAATGACAATAAATAAAATTGCGATAATTAAAAAGTACGATAATTAAAAGTGCAATTAAATAAAATGACAGTAAATAAAAGTGCGATGAAATATGAAATAAAGGAATTATGCTTATTTAAACTTCCGTAATCATGATGTTTGACGTGTTGATTTTAGTTTATTACCATGGGTTAATTGTCCTTTGTCCTGGATTATTCAATATGTCCATCTGGTTTTTGTCCATAACAGTCCATCAGTCATAAATATAAAGTGCGAGTGTCCTCGTCAAATTATCCTTATATCCGAAGTCAAATATTCCAACTAATTGGGGACTTAAACTGTAATAAGGTTTTAATACTTTATTATCAATTACACCAAGTGTCCTTGCATGTAATCCACCCCTGTTTTAATGAGTCCATTAACTATTAATCCATTCCCGTATCCGGTCAAATGAACGATTATTAGTACTTATAAATATCCCGCCCATCGTGTCCGATCGAGTGTATGTGGTTATTTATAATTACATCCAATTGTAAATCTTTATATTAAATTAACGAACTATCATTCAATTAAACAAATATAAAGCCCATTAATAGCCCATAATCTAATTTTCACAAGTGTCGTTCTTTTGTTCAAACCCCAATTATGGTACAAAGTCCAATTACCCCGTCTTTAATATTTTAGCCCAACATCATGATTACTTCGATTTAAATAAGCATAATAATAACTTAGCTACGAGACATTAATTTAAAAAGGTTGAACATAACTTACAATGATTAATAATAGCGTAGCTTTACACGGACAGAATTTCAACTTACACACTTACAACATTCGCTAACATACCCTTATTATTATTAATCTTAAATTAAAATTAAAATTAAAATATTATATATATATATATCAGAGAGATAGAGAGGATAGAAAAAGATGTAAGAAATTCGGCCAAAACACGCGAAATTTATAGGACCTGACCCAACTTTTGGGGTCATGCGATCGCATGGCATTTGTGCCTTCTGGCCATGCGATCGCATGGCCTGGGAATCCAGCTCACAAATGTTTGTTTGCTAGTTTCCCGACGGTTTTAATAAATAATATAATATATATAATTTTAAGAATTAATTATATATTATATTATATTCATGTGTATAGTTGACTTGTAATTTTTAGTCCGTTGCGTAGAGCGTTGAGAGTTGACTCTGGTCCCGGTTTCGGATTTTCGAACGTCCTTGCGTACAATTTAATATCTTGTACTTTGCATTTCGTGGCTTGTACTCTTGTAATTTCTAGACGTTTCTCATCAATAATTTTAACCACTTGGATTGTACTTTGTACTTTTGAGCTTTTTGGTCGTTTGCGTCTTCAATTCGTCGAATCTGTCTTTTGTCTTCACCTTTTATTATTTAAACGAATATCACTTGTAAATAGAACATTTGCAACTAAAAGCTTGTCTTTCTTGAGGGATATGCTATGAAATATATGTTCATTTTTAGCATTATCAAATATTCTCACACTTGAGCGTTGCTTGTCCTCAAGCAATATAGTCTTGAAATAAAAATACTAGAATCACTTCTTTATTCTTCACACTTTGTACATCAGTGATTTCGATTTGGCGGTATGAACAATGATAGTAACGTTGTGGTTTACAGTCCCACATGACTATGAAAATTTAGATCCTTTAGGAAATTGGATCTTTTATGAAAACAATTGATCTTTTGAAAATTCAATCTAGCTTTTACCCTAGATAAGTTTTCTGGAATAACCCTTTACCGGTGTTTGCAAAATTGTTTTTGTGGGTTTTGTGGGTTTCAGATTTGAAAATTTTAGCTCAAAACTTATGGTTTTGTGTCACCCATGTAGAGACCCTTCCTAATCCATCCGGACGAAGTCCATATCGATTATAAACGATTCACAACAGATGATTACATCGCGAGGTACTTGACCTCTATATGATACATTTTACAAACATTGCATTCGTTTTTGAAAAGACAATCTTTCATTACATCGAAAGTTGACAGCATGCATACCATTTCATAATATATCCAACTATAATTGACTTAATAATAATCTTGATGAACTCAACGACTCGAATGCAACGTCTTTTGAAATATGCCATGAATGAATCCAAGTAATATCTATAAAATGAGCAAATGCACAGCGGAAGATTTCTTTCGTACCTGAGAATAAACATGCTTTCAAGTGTCAACCAAAAGGTTGGTGAGTTTATTAGTTTAACATAAATAATCATTTCATAATTTTAATAGACCACAAGATTTCATATTTCCATTTCTCATAAACATACGTCCCATGCATAGAGACAAAAATATCATTCATATGGATTGAACACCTGGTAACCGACATTCACAATATACATATAAGAATATCTCCATCATTCCGGGATCCTCCATCGGACATGATATAAATTTCGAAGTACTAAAGCATCCGGTACTTTGGATGGGGCTTGTTGGGCCCGATAGATCTATCTTTAGAGTTCGCGTCAATTAGGATGTCTGTTCCCTAATTCTTAGATTACCAGACTAATAAGGGGCATATTCGATTTAATAATCCAACCATAGAATGTAGTTTCGATCACTTGTGTCTATTTCGTAAAGCATTTATAAAAGCAGCGCATGTATTCTCAGTCCCAAAAATATATATTGCAAAAGCATTTAAAAAGGGAATAATGAAACTCACCTAATGTATTTTGTAGTAAAAATACATATGACTATATTGAACAATGCAGGGTTGGCCTTGGATTCACGAACCTATATCATTTGTATATTCATTAATACATATAATTGTAATTGAACAACTATGCATATTATTAGTAATATAAGTTTTAATATTAATAACCTATATATTTCATTATATTCATTTTATTTATTTTAATAACTAAGATATTAATATAGTTTACTTTTGTGTATTAAATATATTGTTATATGCATATTATTTGTTACTACGTAGTTAATTTAATGAAAATATTAAGACATGGGTAATAGTACTATTAGATTTAATAATAATAATACTAATAATAATAATAATAATAATGCAAATTTTATATAATATGATAAGTTTAATAATCTTTATAATGTTAATGATAATGATACTACTTAGTTTTTAATAAAATTATAATAATGATACTTATAATGTTAATAATAATGATTACCTCTAATATTAATGATAACGGTAAAAATACTGATATTAATAATAACTATAAAAATAACCATTTTGTTACTAAAGATAATAATTCTAGTAGTTATTCATTAAATGATACTCATAATAATAATGATATTGTTAATAATATAAATATTAATAATAATTCTTATTTTAATATTACTACTAATACTTGTAATCACAAAATGATAATAATAATAATAATAATAATAGTCATATTACTTATAACTTTGGTAATAATTATAATACTAATAATAATATCAATAATTTTTAATAAAGGTAATAATAATAATCATAATAGTCATAATAAATATTAATACTAACAATAATAATAATAATACTAATACTTAATACCTACATAACAATAATAATAATGATAATAATAATAATAATAATAATAATAATAATAATAATAATAATAAAAACAATAACAATATTAATAATAATAATAATAACAATACTAATAATAATGAGAATGATAATACTAACAATAATTTAAAAAAAAATGAAAACTACCTTGTGTGAGAAGGGCTTAAAAAAATATAACGCTCCATGAGGGACTCGAACCCGAGACCTCTAGTTCACCAACACAACACCAAACCATCTAATCTAACTCATTTATCTGACTTTATAAGAATCCTTTATTTATTTATCTAGTTTTCTGTTTAACCTTTCTTCTCCTTCAAGATCGTAACAACCAGAGCCCAGGTTCCATTTTTCAACAAATTACTTAAATAGATTTAGGACTTTTCAAACAATATAGAAGCAATCTATAATAACCCTTGAGTTAATTAAAAACGAAACGAAAAAAAAAATTATCAAGACAGTACCTGTTCGTCGCTAGGTTTTTTTTTTTTTAAAAAAAAATTTTAATCTCAAATTTTGTAAACATTTGGACAATTGTTATAACATGAAATTAGTTTCAAATCACTTCTATAATCTATTGGAATCTTCAATTTAACTGAAAACATCGAAACGGTTACGAATTTCGCGATGAACATAAACTTTGACTTTTTTGAAAATAAACTTTGACTCGATAATTCGAACTCGTTTTAAAGAATTGGGATTTGAAATTTTTTCAGGAAGATTGAGTAGAAGAAACCTAACACAATGGCACTATTACTTTTTGAAGTTTCTTTCGAATTCGAGTTTTGGGTATAAAGATATGAAGAACAGGGTCGACGTTATTTTCATTGTTTTCTGTTTAAATCTCACGACTCAAATTGATTACTAGTATTTGTGATTGATACTGATAATGGATACTAGAATAACCCTTCACTAATTCGAGGAAACTGACTCATGTATATAGAAAATGTGTGTCGACATCAATCTCCCACAGATATCCATTTAGAAGGGAAAAAATAAAATAAAAAAATATAAGACAAGTATGTATAACAGATTGTTGGACACTTCTATGTTGTAATGGCATCTGAAATTGACAGAAATATTCTCAAACAGACAGGAAATCAAACTTTTGACATTGGGGTACAATAGACTTTGTTTTTATATATTGGATTTTATATACCATATATAACTAGTTAAAGAAAATAAATAAATATATTACTAATAATATTAATACTAATAATAGTTTTATTAATAATTAATAAACACAATTTTAACAACAAAGATAATAATAACTATAATAATAATAATTCTTTAAAAAAAATAATAACAACATTAATATCCTAAATTACATGTATTAACTTGTATATGTAGTATTAATAATATTCATAATACCTAATGGTAGTATTACTAGTAATAATAATAATACTACAACTTACTAATAATAATGATAATAATATTCAACCAATAACAATTTTTAATGATGATACTTAATAATAATATTAATAATATCAAGTTACATGTTTTAATTCTTTATATCTATATATATAATAATAATACTTGTTAATGATAACGTAATAGTAATGTCTAATAATAATACAACTTATATTTAAGATATAACAATTTACATATTTCCATTTATATATTAATACTACAGATATTGATATTTAATATAAAAGCAATTATAACAAATATATTTTTAACTTGTAATTTACATTTAATTATAAATTTTATATGATATTATATATTAAATATTTAATATTCATACTTTTTTTTATATATATTACCATATAATAATAATTATTGATAAGAATCATACATATATAGTTTCATATATATATATATATATATATATATATATATATATATATATATATATATATATATATATATATATATATATATATATATATATATATATATATATAATCATTTTAATATTACTAAATTATTATTATTATTTTACATGTTTAATTACACACAATTGTTCGTGAATCGTCGGACATATGTCATAAGGGCAAATGCATTCATGTATTTGTTCCAAAGTTTTCGAGACTCAACATTACAGACTTTGCTTATCGTGTCGAAATCATATAAAGATTAAGTTTAAATTTAGTCGGAAATTCCTGGGTCATCACAACCCACTTTCTAACCTTGTATTGGGAAAGCAACACGTCCAGTTTACTTGCTCCGTATATTACCTTTCGGTAAACTACCGTCCGGTTGTAAAGGAAAGCGTTGAACAAGCAACTGTTGAGGCAATGTCCCGTGACATGCTTTTGATTATGGTCTATAACGTGTCGGATGCAATTACTATCCTTGGTAGGAGCAATAGTAAAGATCACCCTATAGTTTTTCTGTCTGGCACAAGGTCCTGTCTTTGACCATGCTATGCAACCACCGTTCTTTTGACACCTGATTTGGTTCAGGTGATCTAATGAATTCCAGGTGAATTCCTAGGATTTTAAGTTCAATGGTAATGAACGCATTGAAAATATGGTTTTCAGAAAACAAATCGGTTTGTAATTTTGATCAAAATATTTTCTCGTTCAAGCTCGAGTTTAGATATCATTGAATTCCATGAGTCTGAATTCTCAATCTTTAAGGTCAATATTAAGGATTGAGTAATATCAGGCTTAAAAGCTGATTTTTGATCTTTAAGAAGATTATCCTTTTTGGAGATCTGATTCATTAGTCTTATAAGCTAATTTGCATGGTGCCCCCATTGTACGAGACAGATCCTCTTATGGTTAGGATAAGTCTGACCACTTGGCGACCCTGTTTGATGCTGAGGTCCGTGGATTTCCAGCTGATTTTCGAGAAAACTTTTCAAGGTTTTTCGTAGACTCTACAACTGGTCTGGACGACAAATTCCTGACCTAAATCAATAAGCGCGTGTATTTTTCTCTCGGAAGACTTTACTTCCTTTTATATTACAATTTTCCGGGTAAATCAGTTAATTTTTTCCAAAACAAAAGTATCTTCAATTATTTATACAAAAATATGTGACATATGTTCTAAATAACTTGATAAATGTTTCCCACACTTGGCTTTTATTTTCCTTTTCTTTGCCTTTTTATTTTTCTCTATTCCATTTTAAATGAATTCTAACATTTTGGGTTGTTTCTCAATTTATGTCCTTTCCGAGGTAACAATAATTTCGGTGTTAACACTTAGTTTTATCGTTCATAAATTTGTATAAACATGATTTTGAGTTCATTTAATTGAAAATTTTGAAAAATTTTACTAGAATTGGGTAGTCAGTATATAAGACTAAGGCTGTTCTTTAATATCAGAGAGCACTAGATTTACAACTACTGCGTTACTAGTATTTTTAATGGTAACCAAGTGTTTAAATTTAAAATTTTAAAAATCTGAAAGAATTAATAATTCGAAAGAATTTAACCCCTTCCCACACTTAAGATCTTGCAATGTCCTCATTTGCAAGAAATCAGTAGCTATTTAAATTATTGAGGGTGAATAGCGTAGAAAAATGATTAAATTTTACCAAAGTTTTCAAACATATTGGCGTTTGTTTGTTGAATGATAAATGGTGCACATCATTTGTTCATTCCGTCTTGTTGTTACATCACATTTGTTTTTCGTTTTGTCGTTAAAATTAGTAACTTTTAGTTGTTAGGTAACATCAAAATTAGTAGCTTTTAGTTACATCACATTTGTAGCAAACACCGGTAAAGGGTTATTCTGGAAAACTTATCTAGGGTAAAAGCTAGATTGAATTTTCAAAAGATCAATTGTTTTCATAAAAGATCCAATTTCCTAAAGGATCTAAATTTTCATAGTCATGTGGGACTGTAAACCACAACGTTACTATCATTGTTCATACGCCAAATCAAAATCACTGATGTACAAAGTGTGAAGAATAAAGAAGTGATTCTAGTATTTTTATTTCAAGACTATATTGCTTGAGGACAAGCAACGCTCAAGTGTGGGAATATTTGATAATGCTAAAAACGAACATATATTTCATAGCATTATCCCTCAAGAAAGACAAGCTTTTAGTTGCAAATGTTCTATTTACAAGTGATATTCGTTTAAATAATAAAAGGTGAAGACAAAAGACAGATTCGACGAATTGAAGACGCAAACGACCAAAAAGCTCAAAAGTACAAAGTACAATCAAAGTGGTTAAAATTATTGATCAGAAACGTCTATAAATTACAAGAGTACGAGCCGCAAAACGCAAAGTACAAGATATTAAATAGTACGAAAGGATGTTCGAAAATCCGAAATCGGGACCAGAGTCAACTCTCAACGCTAGACGCAATGGACTAAAAATTACAAGTCAACTATGCACATGAATATAATATAATATATAATTAATTCTTAAAATTATATATATATTATATTATATATAAAACCATCGGCAAACTAGCAAACAAACATTTGTGAGCTGGATTCCCAGGCCATGCGATCGCATGGCCAGAAGGCACAAATGCCATGCGATCGCATGGCAGCAGATACCTGGCCACATCTATAAATTTCAGCATTTTCGGACAAATGTTTTACATCTAATTCTATCCTCTCTCTCACGATATATAATTATATTTATATTTTAATTTTAATTTTAATTTAAGATTAATAATAATAAGGGTATGTTAGCGAATGTTGTAAGTGTGTAAGTTGAAATTCTGTCCGTGTAACGCTACGCTATTATTAATCATTGTAAGTTATGTTCAACCTTTTTAAATTAATGTCTCGTAGCTAAGTTATTATTATGCTTATTTAAATTGAAGTAATCATGATGTTGGGCTAAAATATTAAAGACGAGGTAATTGGGCTTTGTACCATAATTGGGGTTTGGACAAAAGACCGACACTTGTGGAAATTAGACTATGGGCTATTAATGGGCTTTATATTTATTTAATTAAATGATAGTTCGTTAATTTAATATAAATATTTACAATTGAATGTACCTATAAATAACCATATACACTCGATCGGACACGATGGGCGGGATATTTATAAGTACTAATAATCGTTCATTTAACCGGACACGGGAATGGATTAATAGTCAATGGACTTATTAAAACAGGGGTGAATTACATACAAGAAAAATTGGTATAATTATAGTTTAAGTCCCCAATTAGTTGGAATCTTTGACTTCAGATATAAGGATAATTTGACGAGGACACTTGCACTTTATATTTATGACTGATGGACTGTTATGGACAAAAACCAGATGGACATATTGAATAATCCAGGACAAAAGACAATTAACCCATGGTAATAAACTAAAATCAATACGTCGAACATCATGATTATGGAAGTTTAAATAAGCATAATTCCTTTATTTCATATTTCATCGCATTTTTATTTACTGCCTTTTTATTTAATTGCACTTTTAATTATCGTACTTTTTAATTATCGCAATTTTATTTATTGTCATTTTATTTATCGCATTTTAATTTATCGCACTTTAATTATTGTCATTTACTTTACGCTTTAAATTAAGTTATTTTTATTTTTAATATTTTACATTAGGTTTTAACTGCGACTAAAGTTTTAAAATCGACAAACCGGTCATAAAACGGTAAAAACCCCCTTTTATAATAATAATACTACTTATATATATATATATATATATATATATATATATACAAATATAGTTTTAAAAATATAGCGTTAAGCTTGGCTAGCTCCATGTGGAACGAACCGGACTTACTAAAAACTACACTACTGTACGATTAGGTACACTGCCTATAAGTGTTGTAGCAAGGTTTAGTTATATCCACTTTATAAATAAATAAATAACTTGTGTAAAATTGTATCGTTTTTAATTGTATTTCCTAGTAAAATATAAGCTATTTCGTATACACCTCTACGCACATCAACTATTTTTGGCGCCGCTGCCGGGGACTGCTTAAACGCCGGAAGCGAAACGCTATATATATATAAAAAAAGATTTTTAATTTACTTTTGTAAAAATACGTTTTAAAAATACAAAAATATAAAAAGAAAAACAAAATATATATATTTTTAAGAGATTGTTAAATATATATATATATATATATATATATATATATATATATATATATATATATATATATATATATATATATATATAATTATAAAGTTTCTTTATTTTTATTTTAGTTTCTAAAATATAAGTTTTTATTTGTTTATATAAATATTTTATAAAAACCGAAAAATTAAAAAATTAAAGATTTTCGGGCCTGGTACTGTAGCAGCCCATATTCTGGCCTGGAACCCTAACCCATGCGACCGTATGAAAATATAACGCGATATCCATGCGATCGCATGGCCTTGTCTGACACGCCATATTTGACCTAGTTCTGCATTAATTACGGAGTATTAATTATTATTATTATTATAAACCCTAATTAGGGTTAATTATTTAATTAATTAGTTTAGTTTTTGGTTTTAATTTGTAATTTAAGTTTTAATTAGTTTTATTAATTATATAAATTAATACTTTTATAAAATAAATAATATAAAAATAATATTTTTATAAAAATTAGTAATTTTATCATTTTTTTTGTCTCTTTTTATAAATTGTATATTTTTATTATTTTGTACGTAATTTGTATTTTTATCGCTCGTAACTAGTTTTAAGATATAGTTTTTGCCATAGTTATTTTTATTTCTAGATTTTTAGGCTTTGCCATAAAATCCCTTAAGTGCTTTTTCTTTAGACTAAGATATAGGTGCTTTAGAATTTTGCGACGCCGTTTTAAGATTTTAGTACTTTTTAAGTTATTGACGTTTTGGATTTAGAATTCCTTTAAGCTTTAATACCTTTAGACGCAACTTTTAATTCTTAATTTTTAGACTTTTAAGTTTCGACGCGCTACGTTCTTTTTATTATTATTCGACCTTTTATTTTTCGACATTTTTCGACGCACTCTTTTTCTTTCTTATTTCTCGACGCTCTAATTTTTAGGACATAGAATTTTCTATTTCTTCTCTAAAATTTCTTTAAATTTAGACGAAAAATTATTTTAAGCGGTTAAATTGATAGACATCCAAAATTTTCTGGTTCGTAGTAATAGTTGATTTGTTAGTGGCGAGTTGTGGGCTTCCGATTTAAAGGGTCCTGGCTACCTGCTGCATCTATTGGCTATTCGAAACGTGGGCAAAATCAGAAAAGTCTATTAATTTGATAACTTATATAATTTTTATCTTTTATAACTAATAGGATATTCAGTGAATGCACCGAGCAAAACGTTCACCACCTTTCATACATTCACCACCTGTAACCAGATCAAGACATCTAGCTAATATTGTCGCTGTTGATTTTTCTTTAGAATCGTCATCTAGTCGACCAAGTACTCCAATTCAAATTTTCGATAATCCATTTTTTGAACCAGACCTCACAATTGAGAATCCGGAGGATATTCGGGGACAATTCAGAGAACCTGAACCACTAATCATTCCTCCTGAACCACAAATCACTCATCCAGAGATTGTCGAGGAACAAACCATTAAATCAGAATCCTCTAGTGATTCAGATTCAATAAATTCAATCATGGAAAATCTGGAACCTCTAAGTATGGAAGACCGAATGAGAGCTAAACGCACTGGCCAAGGTCACGCAATTACTCAACCAGACATTAATGCGTCAGATTATGAAATTAAAGGACAAATCCTACACATGGTGACTAATCAATTCCAATTTAGTGGTGCGCCGAAGGAAGATCCAAACGAACATCTTCGTACTTTTAATAGGATCTGTACTCTATTTAAAATCCGAGAAGTGGAGGATGAACAGATATATCTCATGTTATTTCCCTGGACTTTAAAGGGAGAAGCCAAAGATTGGTTAGAATCGTTACCTGAAGGGGCGATTGATACATGAGACGTTTTAGTTGAAAAATTTCTTAAATAATTCTTTCCGGCATCTAAAGCCGTGAGACTTCAAGGAGAAATTGTTACGTTCACACAAAAGCCAAATAAAACTCTATATGAAGCGTGGACAAGATTTGGAAAGTTGTTAAGAGGATGTCCGCAACATGGTTTAGACACTTATCAAATAGTACAAATATTCTACCAAGGATGCGACATCACTACACGAAAAGACATCGATATAGCAGCTGGTGGTTCCATTATGAAGAAAACCGCAACTGAAGCTTATAAAATTATTGATAACACTGCTTCCCACTCACATGAGTGGCATTAAGAAAAAGATATCGTTATATCATCTAAAGCAGCTAGAGCCGATTCTAGACATGACTTTGATTCCATTTCCGCAAAGATAGATGCTGTCGAGAGACGAATGGAAAAGATGACTAAAGATATTCACTCAATTCGAATTAGTTGTGAGCAGTGTGGAGGACCACATTTAATAAAAGATTGTCTCAGTATTGAACAAACAATGAAACAAAGAGAGAATGTTTCATACATGAACCAAAGGTCTGAAAATAATTATCAGAATAATTATCAACTACCAAGACCAATCTACAATCAAAACCAGAATTATAACCAAAATATTCCATACAACAACCAACAAGGTCCTAACAATCAACAAGTATCTAACAATACTTACAATCAGCAAAGACCTATTTTTCAAAACAAACCACCACAAACCGATGATAAAAAGCCAAATTTAGAAGATATGATGTCAAAGCTAGTTGAATCTCAAACGCAGTTTTTCACATCTCAGAAACAAACCAATGAACAAAATGCTCAAGCGTTTAGAAATCAACAAGCTTCTATTCAAAATTTGGAACAAGAAGTAAGTAACCTAGCAAGGTTGATAGGTGAAAGAAAACTGGGGAGTTTACCTAGTGATACAAATGCTAACCCCCGGAATGAAACAGCTAAAGCTATTATCACGAGAAGTGGTATTACACTTAAACCACCTGAAATTCATGTAATTTCTGATGACGCTATTCCTACTCCACAAGAACAACAACCTGAACAAAATAAGGAAACATAACCGGTAGTTGAAAACAAGGTTGCAAAAGACGCGAGACGGGGTCGAGACAGTCGGGTCCTAAAAGGGTCGAGACGGTCGAGACGGAGGTCTAGACGGATGTTGACTAACGTTGACTTTTAAATAAAAATGTTATATATTATATATATATTGTACATTACATTATTCCAAACATAAGCATTTCACACATGTTTAAATACTTCAACATTTCAAACATAAAAAAAGAAACCCTAAGTAATAGCACAACGTTTAATATTAAAAAAAAAAAAAAAAAACTTGAAAAAAATCAGAAAAACCCGTTTTTTCCCGTCTCGGACCGTGTTTGACCGTCTTTTGACCGTTTTTTGGCCGATTTCCATTTTTTCAAAGGTTTTATGTATAAACGGGATGGGGCACTCCAAAATCCGTCTACACCCCCGTTTTTTCCGTTTTTTACAACACTGGTTGAAAAGGTTAATGAAGATAACACAGTTAAGGCTAAACCTTATGTTAAACCATACCAACCACCACTTCCTTACCCGAGTAAAATGAGAAAAGAAAGACTTGAAGCCGAGCAATCCAAATTTTTAGATATGTTTAAACAAATAAATGTTAATCTTCCTTTCATTGATGTGATCTCAGGAATGCCTAGATATGCTAAATTTCTGAAAGATCTAATCACAAATAGAAAGAAAATGGAAGAACTCTCGGCTGTTACAATAAATGCTAATTATTCTGCAGTGCTGTTGAATAAGATACCAGAAAAACTTTCAGATACAGGAAGTTTCACGATTCCATGTTTTCTGGGTAGTCTTAGTTCAATAGAAGCATTAGCAGACTTAGGTGCTAGTATAAATCTAATGCCGTATTCACTATACGCTAAACTAGACCTTGGAGAATTGAAACCAACAAGAATAAGTATACAACTAGCAGATCGATCAGTAAAATATCCTAGAGGGATAATGGAGAACATGCTAGTTAAAGTTGGTACTTTAGTATTTCCAGTAGATTTTGTTATTCTGGACATGGAAGAAGATTCTCGAGTTCCTCTCATATTAGGAAGACCATTCTTAAACACGGCTAAAGCAATAATAGACGTGTTCGGTAAGAAACTGACCCTAAGTATAGAGGACAAGAGTCTTACCTTTTCTGTTGATAGAGCCATGCAACAACCGCAATCTGCAGATGATACATGTTATTATATTCAAACTATAGATTCACATGCAGAATTGTTAGAAGAATTTCCAGAATTATAAGGAACAGGAGAATGTTCTTTAGGAGAAGGAACTGAACCAATTGATGAAGCTGAAATGTTAGCCGCACTCATGGCTAATGGATATGAACCAACAACAGAAGAAATTCAAATGCTAAAAGAAGAAGACAAATATCAATACAAATCATCGATAGAAGAACCACCGACATTAGAGTTAAAGCCACTTCCAAACCATTTAGAATATGCTTATTTACATGGTGAATCTGAATTACCTGTAATAATATCGTCTTCTCTTACTGAAAATGAAAAATCTCAACTCATTTCTGTGTTAAAAGCTCATAAACCAGCTATTGCATGGAAAATTTATGATATTAAAGGAATAAGTCCTTCATACTGCACACATAAAATTCTTATGGAAGAAGGTCATAAAACGTATGTGCAACGCCAACGAAGACTAAATCCTAATATGCAAGATGTTGTTAAGAAAGAAATTATTAAACTGCTTGATGCAGGTTTAATTTATCCAATCTCTGATAGTCCATGAGTAAGCCCAGTTCAATGCGTACCTAAGAAAGGAGGCATGACTGTCATCACAAATGAAAAAAAATGAGCTTATTCCTACTAGGACTGTAACAGGATGGCGTGTTTGTATTGATTATAGAAAATTAAATGACGCCACCAGAAAAGATCACTTTTCCTTACCTTTTATTGATTAAATGTTGGAAAGATTAGCCGATAACAGTTACTATTGTTTTCTTGATGGTTTCTCCGGATATTTTCAAATTCCAATAGCACCCGAGGACCAAGAGAAAACCACATTCACGTACCCTTATGGTACTTTTGCTTTTAAACGCATGCCATTTGGACTTTGCAACGCCCCTGCAACCTTTCAAAGGTGCATGATGGCGATTTTTCATGACATGATAGAAGAATGCATGGAAGTTTTCATGGATGACTTTTCAGTCTTCAGTGATACATTTGAATCATGTCTAGTTAATCTTGAACGAATGCTAATTAGATGCAAACAATCAAATCTAGTTCTTAATTGGGAGAAATGTCATTTCATGGTTAAAGAAGGCATTGTTCTTGGTCATAAAATTTCAAAGGAAGGAATTGAAGTGGATAGAGCTAAAGTAGGGGTAATTACTAAACTTCTACATCCCACCAATGTTAGAGGAGTTAGGAGTTTTCTAGGGCATGCCGGTTTTTAATGACGTTTCATAAAAGATTTTTCTAAAATTGCCACTCCTATGAATATACTCCTAGAAAAGGATGCTCCATTCATCTTTTCGGATGAATGCATCAAATCTTTTAATATTCTTAAAGAAAAACTCACTAATACACCGATCATGATAACTCCAAATTGGAATCTACCATTTGAACTCATGTGCGATGCAAGTGATTTTGCAATGGGAGCCGTTTTAGGACAAAGGATTGAAAAATGATTTCAACCTATTTAATATGCTAGTAAGACATTACAAGGAGCACAAACGAATTACACAACTACTGAAAAAGAACTCCTTGCTATTGTCTTTGCTTTTGACAAATTTCGTTCATATCTCGTTCTAGCTAAAACGGTGGTCTATACCGACCATTCTGCTCTTAGATACCTATTTTCGAAACAAGATGCCAAACCATAATTAATCTGTTAGATCTTACTCTTACAAGAGTTCGATATTGAAATCCGAGACAAAAAGGGAGCAGAAAATCTCGCCGCTGATCATCTTTCTCGTTTTGAAAATCCCGAATTAGAAGTTCTAAATGAATCGGCCATACAAGATAACTTTCCTGATGAATATCTATTGAAGATAGATTATAATGAAATTTCGTGGTTTGCAGACTATGCAAACTACTTAGTATGTGGATTCCTTGAAAAAGGGTTGTCGTACCAAAAACGAAAGAAATTCTTTAGTGATATAAAACACTATTTCTGGGAAGATCCACATTTGTTTAAAAGTTGTCCCAATGGAATAATACGCCGATGCGTATTCGGGGATGAAGCCAGTCAAATATTAAACCATTGTCACACAGGACCAACAGGAGGGCATTATGGGCCTCAACTTACAGCAAGAAAAGTTTACGATGCTGGATTCTATTGGCCTACAATTTTCAAAGACGCACCTTCTTTGCAAATCCTGTGATGCTTGTCAAAGGGCCAGAAAAATAAGTCAACGTGATGAAATGCCACAAAATGTCATTCAAGTATGTGAAGTATTTGACATTTGGGGTATTGACTTTATGGGTCCATTTCCAAAATCTCATAATAATCTCTACATTCTCGTTGCCATTGATTATGTATCTAAATGGGCGGAAGCACAAGCTCTCCCAACTAACGATGCACGAGTTGTAGTCAACTTTTTAAAATGTCTTTTTGCAAGGTTCGGAACACCGAAAGCTTTAATAAGTGATCGGGGTACTCATTTTTGTAATAATCAACATGAGAAAGTTCTCAAAAGATATGGAGTAACTCATAAAATCTCAGCCGCTTATCATCCACAAACAAGTGGACAAGTTGAAAATACCAACCGAGCATTAAAACGTATTCTAGAGAAAACCGTAGGATCAAATCCAAAGGAATGGTCCATGAAATTGGAGGATGCACTCTGGGCTTTTAAAACAGCCTACAAAACTCCAATTGGAACCACACCTTTCAAACTCGTTTACGGAAAAGCATGTCATCTTCCAGTAGAAATTGAACACAAAGAATTTTGGGCTTTGAAGACATGTAATCTTGATTTACATGAAGCCGGACGTCTACGGTTAAGTCAACTAAATGAATTAGAAGAATTAAGACATGAAGCATATGAAAATTCGTTAATCTATAAAGAAAGAACGAAGAAATGGCATGATAAAAGAATCAGAAGTTCAAAAGAATTTAAAGAAGGAGACAGAGTTCTTCTTTTCAATTCACGATTCAAGCTATTTCCTGGAAAATTGAAATCAAGATGGTCTGGACCATTCATAGTCAAAAGAGTTTTCCCGTACGAAACAATAGAGTTAATAAATTCAAATGGAGTTGAATTTAAATTTAATGGTCACAGAGTTAAACATTACATAGATAATCCAATGGAAGTTAAAGATGAAGTTAATCACAATTTCGACACCACAGCTAACTAAGTGTGGGAAGGTTCGAATCTTTTTAGGGTAATATATATTTCTATTAGAGTTAGATATTCTATTTTCGTGTAGTTTCCGAGAATGGAATTCGAATGGTATTTCCCTAGCAGACCCTAAAGAACTAGTCTTCTCCCCCCATTCTGAATTTTTATTTTTTTTAGGTTTTACGAGATGAAGAATTCCTTTGATCTTAACCATGGTCTAATGCTACATGCTATGATTACTAAACGTAATAATGACACCCTTCCGAGTGAATTGGTATCATTCATAAGAGGCAAAATGGACGGAGTAAGAAAAGAACTCAGGAAAGATCATCATAAGATACATTTTGGTAAAGACAAATCAAAATCCGCAACAAAAAGAAGAGCACGACACCTTGAAAGATGTTATAAATGCGGAAAATGGTCACACGAAGGTAAATGTTCAAATAATCAAACGTATTCAAATACCGAATTTGTTACTCTATGCAGAGAAGGACCGTTTATATGTTTAGAAGAAAAGATATTGAAGAATCGAGGTTACGCTTACGTAACTATGGAGAACCAAATCACACGACTCTTCTATGAGTCGGCTAAAGCAGGTCTCTGAGAATTCTATCTCACATGTAAGTATGTACAGTTTTTATTTTTATTTTTATTGCTTTTAACCTTTTGATAATAAACGCTAAATCGTTCGCTATAAAGTATTAAATTGGTATTTAATAAAATTAGGTATGCGTAACCGAAATTATTGATATCATACAAAAATTTATTACATCACTGCGAAATTTACCGTTTATTCTTAAGGTATAAATATCTTTAATCAATCAACTCAAAATATTTCAGAAATTCGTCAGGAGTAAAACTAGGTTATGGAACCGAAATTACTTTACCGAAAAGAGGGGCGTATATTTTTGATAATATTTGATTAATTAAATTGGGATAAAAGACCAAAAAGATTTTTAATTTTAATTTTTACCTTGTTTTTAAAATTAATATATAAATATTAAATTAATATTGTAAACTTTTTAAAATCAATATATTTAAGTTTGTAAATATTTGAAAAATTAATATTTTTAATATAAGTTTGTATGTATAAAAATATTAATGATATGAATTTTTAATTTTATGCATTTTAAATTTAAGTTTGGTGTGAATTTAAAAACAAAATGTACTTTATTTCATTAAGTTAAAAATTTGATAAAAATTCGTCGTGAGTTGAAAACTAGGTCGTTGAACCGAAATTGCTTTACCCAAGGGAGGGACAAGAAATTTTACTATCATTATTTTTAATCTTATTGAATTAAAGTATGCCAAAAACATTAAAAAAAATCCAAAAATCTTTGCTTTTAAAAAACGACGCTTAAAAAGTAACAAATTTTAAACTTTTGTCGAGGGACAGACTAGGACAACGATCCGAAACGCCCTCATTCTAAAAGAAACAAATTTTTAAAATTTATTAATTTATGTTTTCTTAGTTGAAGGTTTTTATAAAAAAAAAATAAAAAAAAAATGACAGACCCCATGCGGCCGCATGGGATTTCCCCTTCATTTCCATGCGGTCGCATGGGGACCGAAAACAGGTCAGAATGATAAGTTCCAGCGAGTCTGTCTCTGTCTCCACTCCAACACACACATACACACGAGCATACTCTCAAATCCTCACCAAAAATTCTCATTTTTCACCAAATTACTCCAAATTTTTCACAAACTTCGCTACAATCATGCCTAGGTTTGGATTTTTTATCAAGAAGGTAAAAATTACACCCCTAAACTCTTAAATTTCCTAGTTTTTGTGATAATTACCAATATTTTACCTAATTTGATTTTGTTAATTTCTAGTGTAGTTAGAGTTAAATTGTTAGTATATTATGCATGTATAACCTAGATTGATGCTATTTAATATGATTTGAAGCCAAAAACTTCAAAATTTTTAGGAAACTAGGGTTTGTGTTCTTGAACAATTTGGGACTTTTTGATATAAACAGGTTATGGCCGATTTTTGTCATGAATTATTGCTAAATTAAGTAGTGTAACATGTTTAGGTAGCTAAATGATCCAAACTTTGATCATAAACATGATTTTTGATAATTAAAGTAGACTTTTTAGGTCTAAAATTCATGAACTTGATTAAATTGATGTAAATGCCATTTGAAACTTGTTTAATTGCTAGTAATGGTTATTTTAACATGTTATTTGAGTTGAATGCTTATGAACGGTGTAAACATTTTCATAAATGCTTATTTGAAAAAGTGTAGAATTGTTAAAATTGTGAAAATGTGTACAAGTTTAATTTTGATTAAACATGTTATTGTAATTGTTTCAAGTTGTTATTTTGCTAACACTAATGCATATTTGGATGCACAAATTTTGTGTTTAATGTGTTTTGCAGAAAAATACCGATACTGATGGTGCATCATCATCATCATCTAGGCAACCTGCTCCAGAACCTGAACCAGAAATGCAATATGAACCGGAGCAACAACAGGAACAACAACAACAACAACCTGATCAACACGTACCATATTATGATCTTCAACTAGAATATGTTAATGCCTACGTACAATTTCCGATTCATCCGATAATAGAACACCCAACGATTCATGAAGAACAGTTGCATCCCAATTTGAGATTTGATCGAAGTTGGAGAGATTACCCGACATACCAAAGTAACAAATTCAAACTGGTAACGAAAAATGTAGAAGTACCGAGGGTAATCGATTGGGAACCTTTGGAAAGGGTCCAACTAGTTAACTCAGTTAGACAGCATCTGATCCAAATGTATGGCAGCTCTTCTTTTCCCGATTAGTAACGTTTATTCACCATTCGTAGGCCTGTATATAAGGAATGGTGTGTTGAGCTTATGAGTACTATTTTACTTAATGCGGATGTAGTTAGGTTAGATGATAGAAGTTTTCTTAGATTTATACTTGGCCGTAGGATGTATAGGATGTCCATGATGGACATGGCCAGGGCTTTACATATTTACACTCTTGGTGACTTACTACTACCTGATTGTATGAATTTGATTTATCATGGTGAAAGGGTAGATAGGAATTTTGACGCGGACGCCATCTGGAGGCGTATGTCAAATTATAATGTTTTTACGCTGGGAGGAAGACACTCCTATTTAGATATTAACAAAGCAGAGCTACGTATTATACATAGATTTTTAGCTAATTCGATTACACAAAGAGGTAAAAACAAGGAGAAGATGACCTTACACGACTTATTTTACCTTAAGTGTATTCGAAACACGAGAAGCTTCGTTAATATCCCCTACTGTGTCGGTTTTTATCTGTCCAAAATGGTGGCAGGAATACAGGACGGGGGAGTAATAGGAGGAGGTATTTTTGTTACTCTCATTGGAGAGTATTTGGGTGTAGATAGGGATCAAGGGGGTCCACTAATGGTGTGTAGGGAACAGGTTGACACTTTAGGATTGAAGGTCTATCAGGGTGCTAAGGTATTAAAGAGCAGATGCAATCAGGCAGTACCATATGATGGTAGTCATCCTCAGGTAGAGAGAGGTTCAGATGAGGAAATAGAGGAAGCGGATGACATTAGGGATGTCATTAGGGAAGCTATGACTGACGTCTACCAGCGTATATATGAGGTAGAAATGACAAACCAGGATAGACATAGTCGGTTCGAGCAGTGGCAAGCCGAGAATGTGTACGAGCATTCCAGGAAAGACAACATGATAGATGGCACTATCATCAGCATCAGATCATGAGCCAGCTATCACCTCAGGTACCAAATAACTACGTACCGACCTGACCTGCTTACTATCCTCCATACCAGCCCGATATGCGACCACCATTTACTCTCGACGACCCTAACCAGGCCTATCAGTACACCTATAACCAACCATGGAACCCGCCCAACGACATGAACTGGAAGCCCTATCCAGATTGATATAGTTCCGTTGGTGATTTTTATGATTTTTATCTTTTTATTATTTTTATTTAATTGTGTTTAAACATATAATATTGTGATACTTTTATGTAAGTTTTAACATTTTTATTATGTTGTACTAATATTTCATATTTGATTTGAAAGTGGGATGTTAAGTCCCATTTCAAATTACCATGCATGTTATTATTTGTATGTATGTATATTATCAATTGTACACAACAGGGTAAAACAGCGAATTTTCAAAGACTAGTATTAAGTTCAGCAAAAGCAACTAATTTTGACGACAAAACAAAAAACAAATGTTATGTAACAACAAGACGGAATGAACAAATGATGTGCACCATTTATCATTCAACAAACAAACGCCAATATGTTTGGAAACTTTGGTAAAATTTAATCATTTTTCTACGCTAATCACCCTCAATAATTTAAATTATTACTGATTTCTTGCAAATGAGGGTATTGCAAGATCTTAAGTGTAGGAAGGGGTTAAATTCTTTTGGATTTTAAAAAAAATTTAATTTAAACACTTGATTGCCATTAAAAATACTAGTAACGCAGTAGTTGTATTAGAATTTAGTGCTCTCTGATAATAAAGAACAGCCCTAGTCTTATATACTGACCACCCAATTCTAGTAAAAAATTTTAAAATTTTCAAATAAATGAATTCAAAATCATATTTATACATATTTATGAACGATAAAACTAGGTGTTAACACCGAAATTATTGTTACCTCGGAAAGGAAATAAATTGAGAAACAATCCAAAATGTTAGAATTCATTTAAAATGGAATAGAGGACAATAAAAAGGCAAAGAAAGGAAAATAAAAGTCAAATGTGGGAAAATTTTACCAAGTTATTTAGAACATATGTCACATATTTTTGTACAAATAATTGAAAATACTTTTGTTTTGGACGATATTAATCAGTTTTACCCAGTTTATTGTAATTTAAAAGGAAGTAAAGTCTTCCGAGAGAAAAAGAAACGCGCTTCTTGATTTAGGTCAGGAAGTTGTCGTCCAGACCAGTTGTAGAGTCTACGAAAAACCTTAAAAAGTTTTCTCGAAAATCAGCTGGAAATCCACGGACCTCAGCATCAAACAGGGTCGCCAAGTGGTCAGACTTATCCTAACGATGAGAGGATCTGTCTCGTACAATGGGGGGCACCGTGCAAATTAGCTTATAAGACTAATGAATCAGATCTCCAGAAAGGATAATCTCATTAAAGATCAAAAATCAACTTTTAAGACTGATATTATTCAATCCTAGAGATTGATTTTAAAGATTGAGAATTACAAACTCATGGAATTCGATGATATCTAAACTCGAGCTTGAACGAGAAAATATTTTGATCAAAATTACAAACCGATTTGTTTTCTGAAAACCCATTTTTAATGCGTTCATTACCATTGAACGTAAAATCCTAAAAATTCACCTGGAATTCATTAGGTCACCTGAACCAAATCGGGTGTCAACCGTAAGAACGGTGGTTGCATAGCATGGTCGAAGACAGGACCTTATGCCAGACCGAAAAACTATAGGGTGATCTTTACTATTGCTCCTACAATGGATAGTAATTGCATCCGACACGATATAGACCATAATTAAAAGCATGTCACGGGACATTGCCTTAACAGTTGCTTGTTCACACAACCAGACGGTAGTTTACCGAAAGGTAATATACGGAGCAAGTAAACTGGAAGTGTTGCTTTCCTAATACAAGGTTAGCAAGTGGGTGACACAAAACCGCAAGTTTTGAGCTAAAATTTTCAAATCTGAAACCCACAAAACCCACAAAAACATTTTGAAAACACCGGTGAAGGGTTATTCTGGAAAACTCATCTAGGGTAAAAGCTAGATTAAATTTTCAAAAGATCAAATGTTTTCATAAAGATCCAATTTCCTTAAGGATCTAAATTTTCATAGTCATGTGGGACTGTAAACCACAACGTTACTATCATTGTTTATACCGCTGTATAAAAATCACTGATGTACAAAGTGTGAAGAATAAAGAAGTGATTCTAGTATTTTTATTTCAAGACTATATTGCTTGAGGACAAGCAATGCTCAAGTGTGGGAATATTTGATAATGCTAAAAATGAACATATATTTCATAGCATTATCCCTCAAGAAAGACAAGCTTTTAGTTGCAAATGTTCTATTTACAAGTGATATTCGTTTAAATAATAAAAGGTGAAGACAAAAGACAGATTCGACGAATTGAAGATGCAAACGACCAAAAAGCTCAAAAGTACAAAGTACAATCAAAGTGGTTAAAATTATTGATGAGAAACGTCTATAAATTACAAGAGTACGAGCCGCAAAACGCAAAGTACAAGATATTAAATAGTACGAAAGGACGTTCGAAAATCCGGAACTGGGACCAGAGTCAACTCTCAACGCTCGACGCAACGGACTAAAAATTACAAGTCAACTATGCACATGAATATAATATAATATATAATTAATTCTTAAAATTATATATATATTATATTATATATAAAACCGTCGGCAAACTAGCAAACAAACATTTGTGAGCTGGATTCCCAGGCCATGCGATCGCATGGCCATAAGGCACAAATGCCATGCGATCGCATGGCAGCAGATACCTGGTCACATCTATAAATTTCAGCATTTTCGGACGAATGTTTTACACCTAATTCTATCCTCTCTTACGATATATAATTATATTTATATATTAATTTTAATTTTAATTTAAGATTAATAATAATAAGGGTATGTTAGCGAATGTTGTAAGTGTGTAAGTCGAAATTCTGTCCGTGTAACGCTACGCTATTATTAATCATTGTAAGTTATGTTCAACCTTTTTAAATTAATGTCTCGTAGCTAAGTTATTATTATGCTTATTTAAATTGAAGTAATCATGATGTTGGGCTAAAATATTAAAGACGGGGTAATTGGGCTTTGTACCATAATTGGGGTTTGGACAAAAGACCGACACTTGTGGAAATTAGACTATGGGCTATTAATGGGCTTTATATTTGTTTAATTGAATGATAGTTCGTTAATTTAATATAAAGATTTACAATTGGATGTACCTATAAATAACCATATACACTCGATCGGACACGATGTGCGAGATATTTATAAGTACTAATAATCGTTCATTTAACCGGACACGGGAATGGATTAATAGTCAACGGACTTATTAAAATAGGGGTGAATTACATACAAGGAAAATTGGTGTAATTATAGTTTAAGTCCCCAATTAGTTGGAATCTTTGACTTTGGATATAAGGATAATTTGACGAGGACACTCGCACTTTATATTTATGACTGATGGACTGTTATGGACAAAAACCAGATGGACATATTGAATAATCCAGGACAAAGGACAATTAACCCATGGTAATAAACTAAAATCAATATGTCGAACATCATGATTACAGAAGTTTAAATAAGCATAATTCCTTTATTTCATATTTCATCGCATTTTTATTTACTGTCTTTTTATTTAATTGCACTTTTAATTATCGTACTTTTTAATTATCGCAATTTTATTTATTGTCATTTTATTTATCGCATTTTAATTTATCGCACTTTAATTATTGTCATTTACTTTACGCTTTAAATTAAGTTATTTTTATTTTTAATATTTTACATTAGGTTTTAACTGCGACTAAAGTTTTAAAATCGACAAACCGGTCGTTAAACGGTAAAAACCCCCTTTTATAATAATAATACTACTTATATATATATATATATATTTATATATATACAAATATAGTTTTAAAAATATAGCGTTAAACTTGGCTAGCTCCCTGTGAAACGAACCGGACTTACTAAAAACTACACTACTGTACGATTAGGTACACTGCCTATAAGTGTTGTAGCAAGGTTTAGGTATATCCACTTTATAAATAAATAAATAACTTGTGTAAAATTGTATCGTTTTAATAGTATTTCCTAGTAAAATATAAGCTATTTCGTATACACCTCTACGCACATAATTGTTGTTGTTGTTTCTGTTGTTGCTCCGGTTTATATTGTGGCTCATATTGCATTTCTGGTTGTGGTTCCGGAGCAGGTTGCCTAGATGATGATGATGCACCATCAGTATCGGTATTTCTCTGCAAAACACATTAAACACAAAATTTGTGCATCCAAATATGCATTAGTGTTAGCAAAATAACAAATTAAAACAATTACAATAACATGTTTAATCTATATTAAACTCATGCTCATTTTCACATTTTTATCAATTCTACACTTTTTCAAATAAGCATATATGAAAATGTTTACAAAGTTCATAAGCATTCTACTCAAATAACATGTCAAAATAATCATTACTAGCAATTAAACAAGTTTCAAATGGCATTTACATCAATTTAATCAAGTTCATGAATTTTAGACCTAAAAAGTCTACTTTAATTCTCAAAAATCATGTTTAGGATCAAAGTTTGGATCATTTAGCTACCTAAACATGTTACACTACTTAATTTAGCAATAATTCATGACAAAAATCGGCCATAACTTGTTTATATCAAAAAGTCTCAAATTGCTCAAGAACACAAACCCTAGATTTCTAAAATTTTTGAAGTTTTTGGCTTCAAATCATGTTAAATAGCATCAATCTAGGTTATACATGCATAATATACTAACAATTTAACTCTAATTACACTAGAAATTAACAAAATCAAATTAGGTAAAAATTAGCTCAAGAACACTAAAATTCAAATTTAAAGAGTTTTAGGGATGTAATTGTTACCTTTCTTGAAAAACTTCTTAACAAATTCATGATTAAAGCGGATTATAGCAAGAAATTTGGTTGATTTTGGTTAAAAATTGCGAATTTTTGAGTGTGTTTATGGATGTATTCATGTATGTTTGTGTGTGTTATGAGGAGCAGCAGTAGCTCGATGGGTTTTTTAATCTGACCAGTTTTCGCTCCCCATGCGACCGCATGAATTTTGCAAGGAAACCCCATGCGATCGCATGGGGTCTGTTATTTTTTTTTATAAAAAAAACTTTTAACTAATAAAAACATAAATTAATAAATTTTAGAAATTTGTTTCTTTTTAAGAATGAGGGCGTTTCGGATCGTTGTCCTAGTCCGTCTCTCAACAAAGTTTTAAAATTTTATTACTATTTAAGCGTTGTTTTAAAAGCAAAGATTTTTGGGTTTTTTTAATGTTTTTGGTATACTTTAATTCAATAAGATTAAAAATTATGATGATAAAATTTCTCGTCCCGCCCTCAGGTAAAGCAATTTCGGTTCAACGACCTAGTTTTCAACTCACGACGAATTTTAGAAATCATATTTTTAACTTAATGAAATAAAGTAAATTATTGTTTTTAAATTTACACCAAACTTAAATTTAAAATGCATAAAATTTCATATTAATATTATTAATATTTTTATACATTAAATTTATAAACTTATATTAAAAATATTAATTTTTTAAAATATTTAAAGACTTAAATATATTTATTTAAAAAGATTTACAATATTAATTTAATATTTATATATTAATTTTAAAAACAAGGTAAAAATTAAAATTAAAAATCTTTTTGATCTTTTATCCCACTTTAATCAATCAAATGTTATCAAAAATATATGTCCTCTTTTCTGTAAAGTAATTTCGGTTCCATAACCTAGTTTTACTCCTAACGAATTTTTGAAATATTTTGGGTTGATTGATTAAAGATATTTATACCTTAAGAATAAACGGTAAATTTCGCAGTGATGTATTAAATTTTTGTATGATATCAATAATTTCGGTTACGCATACCTAATTTTATTGAATACCAATTTAATACTTTATAGCGAACGATTCAGCGTTTATTATTAAAAGGTTAAAAGCAATAAAAAAAATAAAAACTGTACATACTTACCTGTGAGAAAGAATTCTCAGAGACCTGCTTTAGCCGACTCATAGGAGAGTCGTGTGATTTGGTTTTCCAGAGCTACATAAGCGTAACCTCGATTCTTCAATATCTTTTGTTCTAAACATATAAACGGTCCTTCTCTGCATAGAGTAACAAATTCGGTATTTGAATATGTTTGATTGTTCGAACATTTACCTTCGTGTGACCATTTTCCGCATTTATGACCTCTTTCAAGGTGTCTTGCTCTTCTTTTTGTTGCGGACTTTGATTTGCCTTTACCAAAATGTATCTTATGATGATCTTTCCTGAGTTCTTTTCTTACTCCGTCCATTTTGCCTCTTATGAATGATACCAATTCACTCGGAAGGGTGTCATTATTACGTTTAGTAATCATAGAATGTAGCATTAGACCATGGTTCAGATCAAAGGAATTCTTCATCTCGTAAAACCTAAAAAAAATAAAAATTCAGAATGGAGGGAGAAGACTAGTTCTTTAGGGTCTGCTAGGGAAAGACCATTTGGATTCCATTCTCAAGAACTACACGAAAACAGAATATCTAACTCTAACAAAAATATATATTACCCTAAAAAGATTCGAATTTTCCCACACTTAGTTAACTGTGGTGTCGAAATTGTGATTAACTTCATCTTCAACTTTCATTGGATTATCTATGTAATGTTTAACTCTGTGACCATTAACTTTAAATTCAATCACATTTGAATTTATTAATTCTACTGTTCCGTACGGGAAAACTTTTTTGACTATGAATGGTCCAGACCATCTTGATTTCAATTTTTCAGGAAATAGCTTGAATCGTGAATTAAAAAGAAGAACTCTGTCTCCTTCTTTAAATTCTTTTGAACTTCTGATTCTTTTATCATGCCATTTCTTCGTTCTTTCTTTATAGATTAATGAATTTTCGTATGCTTCATGTCTTAATTCTTCTAATTCATTTAATTGACTTAACCGTAGACGTCCGGCTTCATGTAAATCAAGATTACATGTCTTCAAAGCCCAAAATGCTTTATGCTCAATTTCTACTGGAAGGTGACATGCTTTTTCGTAAACGAGTTTAAAAGGTGTGGTTCCAATTGGAGTTTTGTAGGCTGTTCTAAAAGCCCAGAGTGCATCCTCCAATTTTATGGACCATTCCTTCGGATTTGATCCTACGGTTTTCTCTAGAATACGTTTTAACGCTCGGTTGGTATTTTCAACTTGTCCACTTGTTTGTGGATGATAAGCAGTTGAGATTTTATGAGTTACTCCATATCTTTTGAGAACTTTCTCAAGTTGATTATTACAAAAATGAGTACCACGATCACTTATTAAAGCTTTCGGTGTTCCGAACCTTGTAAAAATATATTTTAAAAATTGACTACAACTCGTGCATCGTTAGTTGAGAGAGCTTGTGCTTCCGCCCATTTAGATACATAATCAATGGCAACGAGAATGTAGAGATTATTATGAGATTTTGGAAATGGACCCATAAAGTCAGTACCCCAAATGTCAAATACTTCACATACTTGAATGACATTTTGTGGCATTTCATCACGTTGACTTTTTTTTCCGGCCCTTTGACAAGCATCGCAGGATTTACAAAGAAGGTGTGCGTCTTTGAAAATTGTAGGCCAATAGAATCCAGCATCGTAAACTTTTCTTGTTGTGAGTTGAGGCCCATAATGCCCTCCTGTTGGTCCTGTGTTTTAAGATTTGACTGGCTTCATCCCCGAATACACATCGGCGTATTATTCTATCAGGACAACTTTTAAACAAATGTGGATCTTCCCAGAAATAGTGTTTTATATCACTAAAGAATTTCTTTCGTTTTTGGTACAACAACCCTTTTTCAAGGAATCCACATACTAAGTAGTTTGCATAGTCTGCAAACCATGGAATTTCATTATAATCTATCTTCAATAGATATTCATCAGAAAAGTTATCTTGTATGGCCGATTCATTTAGAACTTCTAATTCAGGATTTTCAAGACGAGAAATATGATCAGCGGCGAGATTCTCTGCTCCCTTTTTGTCTCGAATTTCAATATCGAACTCTTGTAAGAGTAAGATCCAACGGATTAATCGTGGTTTGGCATCTTGTTTTGAAAATAGGTATCTAAGAGCAGAATGGTCGGTATAGACCACCGTTTTAGCTAGAACGAGATATGAACGAAATTTGTCAAAAGCAAAGACAATAGCAAGGAGTTTTTTTTCAGTAGTTGTGTAATTCATTTGTGCTCCTTGTAACGTCTTACTAGCATAATAAATAGGTTGAAATCGTTTTTCAATCCTTTGTCCTAAAACGGCTCCCATTGCAAAATCACTTGCATCGCACATGAGTTCAAATGGTAGATTCCAATTTGGCGTTATCATGATCGGCGCATTAGTGAGTTTTTCTTTAAGAATATTAAAAGATTTGATGCATTCATCTGAAAAGATGAATGGAGCATCCTTTTCTAGGAGTTTATTCATAGGAGTGGCAATTTTAGAAAAATCTTTTATGAAACGTCGGCAAAAACCGGCATGCCCTAGAAAACTCCTAACTCCTCTAACATTGGTAGGATGTGGAAGTTTAGTAATTACATCTACTTTAGCTCTATCCACTTCAATTCCTTCCTTTGAAATTTTATGACCAAGAACGATACCTTCTCTAACCATGAAATGGCATTTCTTCCAATTAAGAACTAGATGTGATTGTTCGCATCTAATAAGCATTCGTTCAAGATTAACTAGACATGATTCAAATGTATCACCGAAGACTGAAAAGTCATCCATGAAAACTTCCATGCATTCTTCTATCATGTCGTGAAAAATCGCCATCATGCACCTTTGAAAGGTTGCAGGGGCGTTGCAAAGTCCAAATGGCATGCGTTTGTAAGCAAAAGTACCATAAGGGCACGTGAATGTGGTTTTCTCTTGGTCCTCGGGTGCTATTGGAATTTAAAAGTATCCGGAAAAACCTTCAAGAAAACAATAGTAACTGTTTCTGGCTAATCTTTCCAACATTTGATCAATGAAAGGTAAGGGAAAGTGATTTTTTCTGGTGGCGTCATTTAATTTTCTATAATCAATACAAACAAGCCATCCTGTTACAGTCCTAGTAAGAATAAGCTCATTTTTTTCATTTGTGATGACAGTCATGCCACCCTTCTTAGGTACGCATTGAACTGGGCTTACCCATGGACTATCAGAGATTGGATAAATTAAACCTGCATCAAGCAGTTTAATAATTTCTTTCTTAACAACATCTTGCATATTAGGATTTAGTCTTCGTTGGCATTGCACATACGTTTTATGACCTTCTTTCATAAGGATTTTATGTGTGAAATACGAAGGACTTATGCCTTTAATGTCATGAATCTTCCATGCAATAGCTGGTTTATGAGCTTTTAGCACAGAAATGAGTTGAGATTTTTCATTTTCAGTAAGAGAAGACGATATTATTACAGGTAATTCAGATTCACCTTGTAAATAAGCGTATTCCAAATGGTTTGGAAGTGGCTTTAACTCTAATGTCGGTGGTTCTTTTATCGATGATTTGTATCAATATCTGTCTTCCTCTTTTAGCGTTTGAAGTTCTTCTGTTGTTGGTTCATAATCATTAGCCATGAGTGCGGCTAACATTTCAGCTTCATCAATTGGTTCAGTTCCTTCTCCTAAAGAACATTCTCTTGTTCCTTGTAACTCTGGTGTAAGGACCTGTCCTTATCCACCTGGACGAAATCTTCAACATTTGGTCCCATTGCGATGATCGACTCTAAGTAATGTCCTTAAAATGAGCTAATGCACAGTGGAAGACTTAATTCGAACCTGAGAATAAACTTGCTTAAAAGTGTCAACCAAAAGGTTGGTGAGTTCATAGGTTTATCATAACAATCATTTCAATATATTAATAGACCACAAGATTTCCGTTTATAAATATATGTACACTCGCAAGTGTATAAAAGTATTCTATAAGTTGTAGGCACCCGGTAACAAGCCTTAACGTTCATGTTTTACCCTCTGAAGTACACCAGATCAGGTGTGTTTAAAATAACCTCAAAGTACTAAAGCATCCCTGATGTGGTAGCATGGGGGTACGTGATAGTACTATATTTTACTACGAAATACGTTACAAATTACACAAGTTTTAATTATTTATCTACAAATGGGATATACCTAAACCTTGCTACAACACTACAGGCAGTGTACCTAATCGTAGAGTAGTATAGTTTTTAGTAAGTCCGGTTCGTTCCACAGGGAGCGGGCTTATTAAACACTATATTTTTAAACAACTATATTTGTACAAAATATATATAATAATATATAAAAGGGGGTTTACCGTTTTATGACCGGTTTGTCGATTTATATTTTAAGCGAAGCGTATAGTAAATGACGATATTTAAATAACAATATAAAATAAATAACAATAATTAAAATGACAATAAATAAAAGTACGAGGAAAAAAAAATGAAATAAAATATATTATGTTTATTTAGGCTTCCGTAACCATGATGTTTGACGTGTTGATTTTAAGTTTTATGCCCATGAGTTAATTGTCCTTTGTCCTGGATTATTTAATATGTCCGTCTGGTTTTTGTCCATAACAGTCCATCGGTCATAAATTTAAAGTGCGAGTGTCCTCGTCAAATTATCCTTATACCCGAAGTCAAATATTCCAACTAATTGGGGACTTAAACTGTAACAAGGTTTTAATACTTTGTTTAATAATTACACCAGGATATCGACTGCGTGTAATCCAAGTTTTAATACTTTGTTAACAATTACGCCAAGTGTCCTTGTACATAATTTCACCCCTGTTTTAATAATTCCATAGACTATTAATCCATTCCCTTGTCCGGTTAAATGAACGATTATTCGTACATATAAATATCCCGCCCATCGTGTCCGATCGAGTGTATATGGTTATTTATAGGTACGTCCAATTGTAAATCTTTATATTAAAATTAACAAACTATCATTTAGCTAAACAAATATAAAGCCCATTAATAGCCCATAGTCTAATTTTCACAAGTGTCGTTCTTTTGTCCAAACCCCAATTATGGTACAAAGCCCAATTACCCAATTTTAGATATTTTTAGCCCAACATCATGATTACTTCAGATTAAATAAGCATAATAATAACTTAGCTACGAGACATTAATGTAAAAAGGAGAACATAACTTACATTGAGTATTTATCGCGTAGTGTTACACGGTCAGAATTTCGACTTCAAAACCCGTAAAATAACTTTTACATAACCCGAACTAATCTAATATAACACTAATCTATACTATATATATATATATATATATATATATATATATATATATATATATATATATATATATATATATATATATACTACAGAGTATTATTATTATTTATTATATATTTACTCGCAGAATTCGTGACCTTTTATAGGCATTTTGGAATTTGGCAGCTCCGCGAGTCATGGAGTTTTTGGCCTTCAAACTCCGCGAGTCGTGGAGTTTGAAAATCCAGCTCACAAACTTTTGGCTCCTAGCTTGTCGACATAATAAATATATGAATATAAAATATAAATAATTAATATAATTATTTATATATTATATTATATTCTTGTGCATAGCTAACTTGTAATTTTTGGTCCGTTGCGTCGGGCGTTGATAGTTTACTCATGTCCCAGTTCCGGATTTTTGAACGTCCTTGCGTACAATTTAATATCTTGTACTTTGCGTTTTGTAACTTGTAGTCTTGTCATTTTTAGACGTTTTTCATTAATAAATTGAACCTTTTGAATTGTATCTTGTACATTTGAGCTTTTTGGACGTTTGTGTCTTCAAATCTTCGTTTTCGCCTTTTGTCTTCGCACTTATTTATTTAAACAATTACAATGAAAATATAATACAATTACATATGAAAACCTATTATTTAGGAGGGATATTGCTATGAAATATATGTTCCTTTTTAGCCTTATCAAATATCCCCACACTTGAGCGTTGCTTGTCCTCAAGCAATACATAACTTGAAATAAAATCACACTTCACTCGAATCACTTTTTTATTCTCACACTTTATACATCAGTGATTTTGATACAGCAGTATAAACAATGATAGTAACGATAGAACCATGGTTAAAGGTGGGTGTGCCATCCACAGTTGCCTCGGGTTTAGGTCAACGACACTTGCAATCAAATAGCCGATTTACTTTCGGTTTTCAAAGCAAAGTGCACATTTGAAAGGCGGTTTACAGTCCCACATGACTATGAAAATGTAGATCCTTAAGGAAATTGGATCTTTATGAAAATATTTGATCTTTTGAAAATTCAATCTAGCTTTTACCCTAGATAAGTTTTCCGGAATAACCCTTCACCGGTGTTTGCAAAATTTTTTTTTTTTGTGGGTTGTGTGGGTTTCAGATTTGAAAATTTTAGCTCAACACTTGTGGTTTTGTGTTACCCACTTGCTAACCTTGTATTGGGAAAGCAACACGTCCAGTATACTTGCTCCATATATTACCTTTCGGTAAACTACCGTCCGGTTGTAAAGGAAAGCGATGAACAAGAAACTGTTAAGGCAATGTCCCGTGACTTGCTTTTGATTATGGTCTATAAACGTGTCGGATGCTATTACTATCCTTTGTAGGAGCAATAGTAAAGATCATCCTATGATTTTTCGGTCTGGCACAAGGTCCTGTCTCCGACCATGTTATGCAACCACCGTTCTTACGGTTGATACCCGATTTGGTTCAGGTGACCTAATGAATTCCAGGTGAATTCCTAGGATTTTACGTACAATGGTAATGAACGCATTGAAAATGATTTTCCAGAAAACAAATTGGTTTGTATTTTTGATCAAAATATTTTCTCGTTCAAGCTCGAGTTTAGATATCATTGAATTCAATGAGTTTGTAATTCTCAATCTTTAAGTTCAATCTCAAGGATTGAGTAATATCAGTCTTAAAAGCTGATTTTTGATCTTTAAGGAGATTATCCTTTCTGGGGATCTGATTCATTAGTCTTATCAAGCTAATTTGCACGGTGCCCTCCCCATTTTACAAGACAGATCCTCTCATGGTTAGGATAAGTCTGACCACTTGGCGACCCTGTTTAATGCTGAGGTCCGTGGATTTCCTGCTGATTTTAGTGATGACTTTTCTAGATTTTTCGTCAACCTACAGCTGGTCTAGACGACAACTTCTTGACCTAAATTAAGAAGCGCGTGTCTTTTTCGAAAGACTTTACTTCCTTTTAATGATGGAATTGATTCATCGTGTAGATCCATCTTTTCTTTTCTTTCATCGGGTAAAATAGTTAATTTAGTCCAAAACAAAAGCATCTGCAATAAACTTTACAGAAACATGTGCTAGATAGTTTTTAATTGAATAACTAGGTACATTCTCCGCACACTTAGTTTCTTTCTTTGCCTTTTTATTCTCCTTTATTCCATTTTAAATGAATTCAAGCGTTTTAGGGTGTTTCTTAATTTATGTCCTTTCTGAGGTAACGATAATTTCGGTATTAACACCTAGTTTTCACCGTTCATAAATATATATAAACATGATTTTAAATTCATTTAGTTGAAACTTTTTTCAAATTTTCATAAAATTTGGCAAATAAACCAAGTATAAGCCCGAGAGAATTTATAACCCTTCCCCACACTTGAGATCATGCAATGCCCTCATTTGCATGAAATCAGACTCTAATTATAAATTCATGAGGGTGATTAGTGTAGAAAAGTGATTGAAAATACCCAGTTCGTAATTACAAAGCTCGTCGAATGATAGATGTCGCGCCTCATCGTTCATTCCTTCTTGTTTTATCACACATGCTTTTTTTCAAAAACGGCTGCTTTTCTGAACTGTTTACTAATATTTGAAAAAGCGTCTTTTACCCTAATCATGCATTTTTATTAACGAGTTATGCACTAACTCGAACCCCGAATTTAACGTTAAGTGGGGTTAAACTTCCCCACACTTAGCTGACGACATGTGAAGTCGGTAGAATGAGTTCCAAGAATTAGAGTAGTGAGCCAGTTATTTACATTTCGGGTGGTGTATAATATATCAATGGGTTTAAAGTTTAGACTCACCAGATCGTCACTACTTAATTCTTTTTTAAGTGTAGCTTTTAGTAAATGGATATGTCTCTTTTCTGGTTCTTGGTCAAATGGATCGATATACACCTACATACTTATTTTTATAGGGTGGACAATTCCTAATATTTCCTTCCTTTTATTCTCAGGATTAAAGTTTTCACCTCTATTACCCAATTGGGTGAAATTCGAGGTGTCATTATCTATTACAGCTCGTAGTTCATTTCCGGTGGATAACTCGTCTATTGAGAATATTGGGTTGGAAGGTTGTGGAATGGTGAAGTTCGGTTTGGCCTCGGGGGTAAAATTTTCAACATTATCGTATTCCCAAGAGTACCAATTTGTCACCCTTACTTCTTCTTTATCCATTGATGGATCGATGATTTCGTCGGTAGAGGCTAATGTGTCGATATGTTGTGAAATTGGTAAGACTGAATAAAAAGTATCATCGGGATAATTGGTGATTTCGGAGCTCTCTGATTCATCAAAATTCGATGATATGAGATTTTCTTGCACAATACTCCTCAGATCAACAGGTGTGTAGTCTAATAGAGTTTCAGCTTGCCGGTTTACAAACTCTCTCATTTGTTCATTTTGAGCATTGAGTTCTTCGAGTTTGATTTTCATATTGTCTAATAAATTTTCAGACACGTAATTTTCCTCGTCTACTGGTTGTTGAGTTTGGAAATATTCTTGGGAATAATCCCAATTTGAATTGTATTCTTCATAATCATTCCATTCAGGTTCCGTGGGTGCGTAATTTTCCATAGGAACGTAATAATAACATTCCCATGTTGAGTGATAATTTCCACAGATTTCACAACCAGTTATTGTTTCGTCATTCGTGATCCAAGGTTGACCGAACGAATTGTCATCAACACCCATTTGAGAGTATTGATTTAATTGATTTTGGATATCAAAAAGAGTTTCCATAGCCTTGTTTTCAAAATTTTCCGTTTTATTGCGATGGCCAAATTTTAGCTACAATGTGGTGCATTTACTAATTATCCTATTAGTTATAAAAATAGAAAAACTTATATAAGTTGTCCAATTAATAGACTTTTCTGCTTTTGCCCACGTTTCGAATAGCCAAAAGATGCAGCAGGGAGCCAGAACCCTTTAAATCGGAAGCTCACAACTCAGCCACTAACAAATCCAACTATTACTACGAAGCAGAAAATTGTCAACGTCCATTAATTTAACCACTTAAATAATTTTTCTTTCCGTTTGAGATATTAGATAAGAAATAGAGAAAATTTTTAAGTCCTAAAAACTAAAGCGTCGAGAAATAAGAAAGAAAAAGAATGCGCGTCGAAAAACGTCGAAAAATAAAAATAAGAAAGTAGCGAGTCGTGACTTAAAAGGCACTAAAATTTTAAAATCGTCGCAAAATTCTAAAGCACCTAAATCTTAGTCTAAAGAAATAGTACTTAAGGGATTTAACGGCAAAGCCTAAAAATCTAAAAAAAAAAAAAAAGCTACGGCAAAATACTAGAACTTAAAACTAGCTACGAACAATAAATATACAATATTACGATCAAACGATTAAAAAGATACAAAATATAAAATTAAAATTAAAGTTGTAAAAATTATAATTTTTATAAAAATATTATTTTTATATTATTTATTTTATAAAAGTATTAATTTATATATATATTTAATAATACTAATTAATATTTAAAATACAAATTAATTTAAAAACAAAAACTAAATATTAATATTAAATATAAACTTAATTAAGTTTTAATAATAATAATTAAATTATACTCGTAATAAATGCCAAATTAGGGTTCTGAGTGCGTCTGTCAGGGTGGCTCCTCGAGTCGTGGAGTTTTAAGCCTGCAAACTCCGCGAGTCGTGGAGTTTAAAAAACGTGTTTTTTTTTTAAATTTTATATTTTTTTTCTAAAAATATATATAAATATATTTATACAAAAATAAATTAAAAATATAGAGTTTCGCCGAGTCCCCGGCAGCGGCGCCAAAAACTTGATGTGGTAGCGTGGGTGTACGTGATAGTACTATATTTTACTACGAAATACGTTACAAATTACACAAGTTTTAATTATTTATCTACAAATGGGATATACCTAAACCTTGCTACAACACTATAGGCAGTGTACCTAATCGTAGAGTAGTATAGTTTTTAGTAAGTCCGGTTCGTTCCACAGGGAGCGGGCTTATTAAACACTATATTTTTAAACAACTATATTTGTACAAAATATATATAATAATATATAAAAGGGGGTTTACCGTTTTATGACCGGTTTGTCGATTTATATTTTAAGCGAAGCGTATTGTAAATGACGATATTTAAATAACAATATAAAATAAATAACAATAATTAAAATGACAATAAATAAAAGTACGAGGGAAAAAAATGAAATAAAATATATTATGCTTATTTAGGCTTCCGTAACCATGATGTTTGACGTGTTGATTTTAAGTTTTATGCCCATGGGTTAATTGTCCTTTATCCTGGATTATTTAATATGTCTGTCTGGTTTTTGTCCATAACAGTCCATCGGTCATAAATTTAAAGTGCGAGTGTCCTCGTCAAATTATCCTTATACCCGAAGTCAAATATTCCAACTAATTGGGGACTTAAACTTTAACAAGGTTTTAATATTTTGTTTAATAATTACACCAGGATATCGACTGCGTGTAATCCAAGGTTTAATACTTTGTTAACAATTACGCCAAGTGTCCTTGTACATAATTTCACCACTGTTTTAATAATTCCATAGACTATTAATCCATTCCCGTGTCCGGTTAAATGAACGATTATTCGTACATATAAATATCCCGCCCATCGTGTCCGATCGAGTGTATATGGTTATTTATAGGTACGTCCAATTGTAAATCTTTATATTAAAATTAACAAACTATCATTTAGCTAAACAAATATAAAGCCCATTAATAGCCCATAGTCTAATTTCCACAAGTGTCGTTCTTTTGTCCAAACCCCAATTATGGTACAAAGCCCAATTACCCAATTTTAGATATTTTTAGCCCAACATCATGATTACTTCGGATTAAATAAGCATAATAATAACTTAGCTACGAGACATTAATGTAAAAAGGAGAACATAACTTACATTGAGTATTTATCGCGTAGTGTTACACGGTCAGAATTTCGACTTCAAAACCCGTAAAATAACTTTTACATAACCCGAACTAATCTAATATAACACTAATCTATACTATATATATATATATATATATATATATATATATATATATATATATATATATATATATATATATATATATATATATTTATATTTATTTATTTATTTATTTATATATATATATATATATTTATTTATTTATATTATACTACAGAGTATTATTATTATTTATTATATATTTACTCGCAGAATTCGTGACCTTTTATAGGCATTTTGGAATTTGGCAGCTCCGCGAGTCGTAGAGTTTTTGGCCTTCAAACTCCGCGAGTCGTGGAGTTTGAAAATCCAGCTCACAAACTTTTGGCTCCTAGCTTGTCGACATAATAAATATATAAATATAAAATATAAATAATTAATATAATTATTTATATATTATATTATATTCTTGTGCATAGCTGACTTGTAATTTTTGGTCCGTTGCGTCGGGCGTTGATAGTTGACTCATGTCCCGGTTCCGGATTTTCGAACGTCCTTGCGTACAATTTAATATCTTGTACTTTGCGTTTTATAACTTGTACTCTTGTCATTTTTAGACATTTTTCATTAATAAATTGAACTTTTTGAATTGTATCTTGTACATTTGAGCTTTTTGGACGTTTGTGTCTTCAAATCTTCGTTTTCGCCTTTTGTCTTCGCACTTATTTATTTAAACAATTACAATGAAAATATAATACAATTACATATGAAAACCTATTATTTAGGAGGGATATTGCTATGAAATATATGTTCCTTTTTAGCCTTATCAATCCCATAGTCAGAATGGGGTTTGTCAGGCCCAATAGATCTATCTTTAGGATTCGCACCTACCGTACATAGACAAGTAGTTTAATGTTACCAAGCTAAGGGTATATTTCTGGTTTAAACCCACATAGAATTAGTTTTAGTACTTGTGCCTATTTCGTAAAGCATTTATAAAACAGCGCATGTATTCTCAGCCCAAAAATATATAATGCAAAAGCATTTAAAAAGGGAGCAAATGAAACTCACCATACTGTATTTTGTAGTAAAAATACATAGAACGACATTGAACAAATATAGGGTTGGCCTCGGATTCACGAACCTATATCATTTATATATATATTTATTAACTCATATAATAACACTTAAACAAGTTCATATATTAATATTTGTTAATAAATAACTTAGTTACATCTAATTAGGTATTTTAAATGGATACTTAATTTGTATATTAGATTCATATTAAAGTGTTTTAACTAAAATATATATATAATGTATTAAAGTTTATATATATGATTATATTAAGATGTTTTTATATATTATATGTAACTTAAATAATAATAAGATTTTAGTTTTAAAAATATTAGTATGTAATATAATATATATAATAAATATAATTTTATGAAAACATTATTTGTTTGCTAATATAATAATAATAATACTAAAATAATGATGATTGTAATAAAAATAATGGTAATTCTAATAAAAATGATAAATTTAATACAAATAATAGTTTTAATAATAGTATTAAATTTAATAATAAATGATAATTTTAATGATAATTTTATTACTAATAATAGTTTTTAATAAAAATGTTACTTTTAATAAAAAAAAATGATAATTCATAATTTTAATTTTAATGATAATAATGACAATGATAATAATAACTATAGTAATACTACCTTTAACTTTAAATGATCAAATAAGCTTCCTAAAAAGAATTGTCATTGCCCAGATACGAACCCGTGACCTCTTGATTAAACACATAGCACCCTAAACCATCCATCCATCCATCTTTGCTTTTCTACTTAATCCGTATATTAATTTAGTTAAGCTATCTTTTCTGTGTTTTCATAATACTCGATCACCATATTAATTACAATTGGGTCTCGGCCCAATTAATTTTCATTTAAATAGCCCACTCTAGTAGCCCAAGTAACGAATCCATAGGAAAATTTAGTGGCCCAAGTTATCAAACATAACATGGTCACAAGATAGCCCACGAAACATTGTAAATAATTCAATCTGGATTGTGGTTTTTGCGAACAGAAAAGGTAACAGATATGGAAAAGGGAATAGGTATGTACCAACATCATCGTGTCAGTTTAATACCGAATATCATATCCATCCAAACACACTTCATTTTCTTGGTCCCAATTATTTATTTATCACCAAGTGGGTGTCGGTGTACATAAAGAATTCAAAAGTTATAAGTGGGAAACAGACAACGATTTACTAAACACCATACCCGTATTTATCTTCATTTCATATTTTCATCAGCGATGTTATTTAACAAAAACAGGAAATAGCAGTAACGATGATGGGTGTTTCTCGGATTGATTATAAACAGAAAAAAATAGATGCAGCTATAGTGATTTGCAGGTGAGTTCTTAGATGGTGTTTCATCGTCGAACAGCTGCAACAAAAAGGAATAGCAGTAGTAGTTCAATGGTTCGAAGGTTTAATGGTTTATGGAGGTTTTGTCAAGAGAGAAAGATATAGAGAGAGAGAGAGAGAGGAGAATGATGGTTCAATGGTGGTTGTTCATGATGGTTAAATGGGTTTCGATGGTTGTGGTTGAGTCGACACATAGAAACAAAACGAATTCATAGTAGCAGCAATACCGTTCTATGATGTTGGTGAGAGTGGTGGTTAGGGTGGTTCTAATGGTCATCGGATATAGACAGGAAACAAAACAGTTTTGTGGGTTTGTTTTGGGTTGTGGTGATGAACTTCGAAACAGGAAACATTAATTACGGGTGGCGGTTTGCATGATGGTGATGTAACCGGTGGTGGTTCATGAGTGAGACGGATGGTGGTAGATGGTGCTTCGTGGGTTTGGGTAATCAAAACAGAAAATAGCAGCGGTGACAGATGGACGTGATCAAAAGATACAAAGCAATCCGTTTGATATGGGTTCAGAAAGAAAAGTAGGAGAGGATGAGGTAAAAGAAAGCTAGAGTGGTGTTCTTGAAGATGGGGTTGGCGGTTTTGGATATGACCGGAGGTGGTTTCTTTGTACACGATTAGAAGAACTGAAACAGTACACAGCCGTGACAATTGCAGATGAGGGGAAAGAAGGATAACTAGTGATGGAAGGTGAAGTGAGCCAAGGTTGATTGGGTTATCCAATTATATATACTATGAACACATATTACATATATGTATTATGTATATAGGATTTGTGAACTGATTTAAACAAAGTATACAGTGTTCCATTTAGAATGTAGTAATATTAATAATATAATATTAATTATAATAATAATATAAATAATAAACGTGTTTACTAGTTTGATAAAACAGAAACTCAATTGTTAATATATGCCGACAGTTTAACACGGACTGTGATATCGTGTCCATTGCTTAAACAGTTAGCGTATAAAAGTGTTCCTAAAAATCCCAAAATTTTAGATTAAGCATATTAAATTATTTCACTCATTACCTGTTTGAAACCAGATCAAAAAGGTTCAAAAATTATTTATTTTCTATTCCGATTTATATGTATGGAGTACTAATATTTAGACTTAAAAAGGTAAAAATATTTTTAACAAATCTAACATCTTCGTAATTGATTTACTCTTCAACTTTTATCTTAATCTTTCATAAACTCGTATTAGATCTATATGAATATTAATGAAATGCCAACCGAGTATCCCAATTGTTTACTATTTAAGCTCGAAATCATTTACTTTTAATATAATCTCGTTCTATATATAAACAGTTTTTAAATGGCAGTTTAACTACTAAAGTAAATATATTATATATTTTTAAACAATTAAATTTATTATAATTTTATATATTTACAAGAAATATTTATATACATATTTATATATATATATATATATATATATATATATATATATATATATATATATATATATATATATATATATATATATGTAACCATTTTACAAATAGTTGTTCGTAAATCGTCGGAAATAGTCGAAGGTCAAATGAGTATATGAAACAGTTCAAAAATTTTGAGACTCAACCTAACAGATTTCTCTTATCATGTCAAGAATATTAAATCGTATCGAGAGTTTCGTTTAAAATTAGTCGGAATTTTCCGGGTCGTGACATCTGGAAATTCTTCTAACAATTCTGCATGTGAATCTATAGTTTGAATATAATAACATGTATCATCTGCAGATTGCGGTTATTGCATGGCTCTATCAACAGAAAAGGTAACACTCTCGTCCTCTATACTTAGGGTTAGTTTCTTACCGAACACGTCTATTATTATTTTAGTCGTATTTAAGAATGGTCTTCCTAATATGAGAGGAACTCGAGAATCTTCTTCCATGTACAGAATAACAAAATCTACAGGAAATACTAAAGTACCAACTTTAACTAGCATGTTTTCCATTATTCCTCTAGGATATTTTACTGATCAATCTGCTAGTTGTATACTTATTCGTGTTGGTTTCAATTCTCCGAGGTCTAGTGTAGTGTATAGTGAATACGGCATTAAATTTATACTAGCACCTAAATCTGCCAATGCTTCTATTGAACTAAGACTACCCAGAAAACATGGAATTGTGAAACTTCCTGGATCTGATAATTTTTCTGGTATCTTATTCAATAGTACTGCAGAACAATTAGCATTCATTGTAACAGCCGAGAGTTCTTTCATTTTCTTTCTATTTGTGATTAGATCTTTCAAGAATTTGGCATATCTAGGCATTCCTGAAATCACATCAATGAAAGGAAGATTGACATTTATTTGTTTAAACATATCCAAAAATTTGGATTGCTCGACTTAAAGATTTTCTTTCCTCATTTTACTTGGGTAAGGAAGTGGTGGCTGATATGGTTTAACATAAGGTTTTGCCTTAACTGTGTTATGTTCATTAACCTTTTTAACTACCGGTTCTGATTCCTTCTCTTGTTCAGGTTGTGGTGTCTGTGGAGTAGGAATAGCGTCATCAGAAATTACAGGTATTCCAGGTGGTTTAAGTGTAATACCACTTCTTGTGGTAATGGCTTTAGCTATTTCATTCTGGGGGTTAGCATTTGTATCACTAGGTAGACTTCCCGGTTTTCTTTCACCTATCAACCTTGCTAGGTTGCTTACTTCTTATTCCAGATTCTGGATTGAAGCTTGTTGATTTCTAAATGCTTGAGCATTTTGTTCATTGGTTTGTTTCTGAGATGTGAAAAACTGCGTTTGAGATTCAACTAGCTTTGACATCATATCTTCTAAATTTGGCTTTTTATCATCAGTTTGTGGTGGTTTGTTTTGAAAAATAGGTCTTTGCTGATTGTAAGTATTATTAGATACTTGTTGATTGCTAGGACCTTGTTGATTGTTGTATGAAACATTTCGGTTATAATTCTGGTTTTGATTGTAAATTGGTCTTGGCGGTTGATAATTATTCTGATAATTATTTCCAGGCCTTTGGTTAATGTATGAAACATTCTCTCTTTGTTCCATTGTTTGTTCAATACTGAGACAATCTTTTGTCAAATGTGGTCCTCCACACTGCTCACAACTAATTCGTATTGAGTGAATATCCTTAGTCATCTTTTCCATTTGTCTCTCGACAGCATCTATCTTTGCGGAAATGGAATCAAAGTCATGGCTAGAATCGGCTCTAGCCGCTTTAGATGATCTAACGATATTTTTTTCTTGGTGCCACTCATGTGAGTGGGAAGCAGTGTTATCAATAATTTTGTAAGCTTCAGTTGCGGTTTTCTTCATAATGGAACCACCAACTGCTATGTCGATGTCTTTTCTTGTAGTGATGTCGCATCCTTGGTAGAATATTTGTACTATTTGATAAGTGTCTAAACCATGTTGCGGACATCCTCTCAATAACTTTCCAAATCTTGTCCACGCTTCATATAGAGTTTCATTTGGAATTTTGTGTGAACGTAACTATTTCTCCTTGAAGTCTCACGGCTTTAGATGCCGGAAAGAATTGTTTAAGAAATTTTTCCACTAAGACGTCCCATGTATCAATCGCCCCTTCAGGTAACGATTCTAACTAATCTTTGACTTCTCCCTTTAAAGTCCAGGGAAATAACATGAGATAGATCTGTTCATCCTCAACTTCTCGAATTTTAAATAGACTACAGATTCTATTAAAAGTACGAAGATGTTCATTTGGATCTTCCTTCGGCGCACCACTAAATTGGCATTGATTAGTTACCATGTGTAGGATTTGTCCTTTAATTTCATAATCTGGTGCATTAATGTCTGGTTGAGTAATTGCATGACCTTGGCCAGTGCGTTTAGCTCTCATTCGGTCTTTCATACTTAGAGGTTCCAGATTCTCCATGATTGAATTTGTTGAATCTGAATCACTAGAGGATTCTGAATTAATGGTTTCTTCCTCGACAATTTCTGGATGAGTGATTTGTGGTTCAGGAGGAATGATTAGTGGTTCAGGATCTCTGAATTGTCCCTGAATATCCTCCGGATTCTCAATTGTGAGGTCGGGTTCAAAAAATGGATTATCGGAAATTTGAATTGGAGTACTTGGTCGACTAGATGACGATTCTAAAGAAAAATCAATGGCGACAATATTGGCTAGATGTCTTAATCGAGTTACAGGTGGTGAACGTATAAAAGGTGGTGAACGTTTTACTCGGTGCATTCACTGAATATCCTATTAGTTATAAAAATAAAAAAAATTATATAAGTTATCAAATTAATAGACTTTTCTGATTTTGCCCACGTTTCGAATAGCCAATATGAAATGTCCCGTTCTTAATGATTAAAAACGTTCCATATTAATTGATTTCGTTGCGAGGTTTTGACCTCTATATGAGACGTTTTTCAAAGACTGCATTCATTTTTAAAACAAACCATAACCTTTATTTCATAAATAAAGGTTTAAAAAGCTTTACGTAGATTATCAAATAACGATATTCTAAAATATCCTGTTTACACACGACCATTACATAATGGTTTACAATACAAATATGTTACATCGAAATCAGTTTCTTGAATGCAGTTTTTACATAATATCATACAAACATGGACTCCAAATCTTGTCCTTATTTTAGTATGCAACAGCGGAAGCTCTTAGTATTCACCTGAGAATAAACATGCTTTAAACGTCAACAAAAATGTTGGTGAGTTATAGGTTTAACCTATATATATCAAATCGTAACAATAGACCACAAGATTTCATATTTCAATACACATCCCATACATAGAGATAAAAATCATTCATATGGTGAACACCTGGTAACCGACATTAACAAGATGCATATATAAGAATATCCCCATCATTCCGGGACACCCTTCGAATATGATATAAATTTCTAAGTACTAAAGCATCCGGTACTTTGGATGGGGTTTGTTAGGCCCAATAGATCTATCTTTAGGATTCGCGTCAATTAGGGTGTCTGCTCCCTAATTCTTAGATTATCAGACTTAATAAAAAGGGGCATATTCGATTTCGATAATTCAACCATAGAATGTAGTTTCACGTACTTGTGTCTATTTTGTAAATCATTTATAAAACCTGCATGTATTCTCATCCCAAAAATATTAGATTTTAAAAGTGGGACTATAACTCACTTTCACAGATTTTTACTTCGTCGGGAAGTAAGACTTGGCCACTAGTTAATTCACAAACCTATAACAATATATACATATATATCAAAGTATGTTCAAAATATATTTACAAAACTTTTAATACATTTTGATGTTTTAAGTTTATTAAGTCAGCTGTCCTCGTTAGTAACCTACAACTAGTTGTCCACAGTTAGATGCACAGAAATAAATCGATAAATATTATCTTGAATCAATCTACGACCCAATGTATACGTATCTCAGTATTGATCACAACTCAAACTATATATATATTTTGGAATCAACCTCAACCCTGTATAGCTAACTCCAACATTCACATATAGAGTGTCTATGGTTGTTCCGCAATATATATATAGATGGGTCGACATGATAGGTCAAAACATTGTATACGTGTCTATGGTATCTCAAGATTACATAATATACAATATAAGTTGATTAGGTTATGGTTGGAATAGATTTATTACTAACTTTCACGTAGGTAAAATGAGTAGTTTTTATCAATCTTGTTTTACTCGCCATTTCTTCGTTTCTAATCCGTTTTGAGTGATTCCAGTGGCCACGGTTTCGTATTGAACTTAAATTTATGAATATAAACAGAAAAAGTATAAGTTTATAGTCGAAAATACAAGTTACAAGTCGTTTTTGAAAGAGGTAGCCATTTCCGTCGAAAGAACGACATCTTGATGACCATTTTGAAAAACATACTTTCACTTTGAGTTTAACCATGATTTTTGGATATAGTTTCATGTACATAAGAAAAATCATTTTTTTCTAGAATTATAGCTTTTAAATCAAAGTTCTTCTTAGCTTTTAATTATCCCAACCAAAACAGCTCCCGGTTTTACTACGACGGCGTATATTTTTTATGGTGTTTATCGTGTTTCCGGGTTTTAAATCATTAAATTAACATATCATATAGATATAGAACATGTGTTTAGTTGATTTTAAAAGTCTAGTTAGAAGGATTAACTTTATTTGCGAACAAGTTTAGAATTAACTAAACTATGTTCTAGTGATTACAAGTTTATAACGTTGAATAAGACAGCTTTTTATGTATGAATCGAATGACGTTATGAACATCATTACTACCTCAAGTTCCTTGGATAAACCTACTGGAAATGAGAAAAATGGATCTAGCTTCAAAGGATCCTTGGATGGCTTGAAAGTTCTTGAAGCAGAATCATGACACGAAAACAATTTTAAGTAAGATTTCCACTCGAAATAAGATTGTTATAGTTATAGAAATTGAATTAAAGTTTGAATATGATTATTACCTTGTATTAGAAAGATAACCTACTGTAATTAACAAAGGTTTCTTGATCTTGGATGATTACTTGGAATGGATTTAGAAAACTTGGAAGTAAACTTGCAATCTTGGAAGTATTCTTGATTTTATGAAACTAGAACTTTTGGAATTTATGAAGAACACTTAGAACTTGAAGATAGAACTTGAGAGAGATCAATTAGATGAATAAAATTGAAGAATGAAAGTGTTTGTAGGTGTTTTTGGTGTTGGTGTATGGATTAGATATAAAAGATATGTAATTTTATTTTCATGTAAATAAGTCATGAATGATTACTCATATTTTTGTAATTTTATGAGATATTTCATGCTAGTTGCCAAATGATGGTTCCCACATGTGTTAGGTGACTCACATGGGCTGCTAAGAGCTGATCATTGGAGTGTATATACCAATAGTACATACATCTAAAAGCTGTGTATTGTACGAGTACAAATACGGGTGCATACGAGTAGAATTGTTGATGAAACTGAACGAGGATGTAATTGTAAGCATTTTTGTTAAGTAGAAGTATTTTGATAAGTGTCTTGAAGTCTTTCAAAAGTGTATGAATACATATTAAAACACTACATGTATATACATTTTAACTGAGTCGTTAAGTCATCGTTAGTCGTTACATGTAAGTGTTGCTTTGAAACCTTTAGGTTAACGATCTTGTTAATTGTTGTTAACCCAATGTTTATAATATCAAAAGAGATTTTAAATTATTATATTATCATGATATTATGATGTACGAATATCTCTTAATATGATATATATACATTAAATGTCGTTACAACGATAATCGTTACATATATGTCTCGTTTCAAAATCATTAAGTTAGTAGTCTTGTTTTTACATATGTAGTTCATTGTTAATATACTTAATGATATGTTTACTTATCATAATATCATGTTACCTATATATATAACCATATATATGTCATCATATAGTTTTTACAAGTTTTAACGTTCGTGAATCACCGGTCAACTTGGGTGGTCAATTGTCTATATGAAACCTATTTCAATTAATCAAGTCTTAACAAGTTTGATTGCTTAACATGTTGGAAACACTTAATCATGTAAAATAACAATTTCATTTAATATATATATAAACATGGAAAAGTTCGGGTCACTGCAGTACCTACCCATTAAATAAATTTCGTCCCGAAATTTTAAGCTGTTGGAGGTGTTGACGTATCTTCTGGAAATAAATGCGGGTATTTCTTATTCATCTGATCTTCTCATTCCCAGGTGAACTCGGGTCCCCTACGAGCATTCCATCGAACCTTAACAATTGGTATCTTGTTTTGCTTAAGTCTTTTAACCTCACGATCCATTATTTCGACAGGTTCTTCGATAAATTGAAGTTTTTTCTTGATTTGGATTTCATCTAATGGAATAGTGAGATCTTCTTTAGCAAAACATTTCTTCAAATTCGAGATGTGGAAAGTGTTATGTACAGCCGCGAGTTGTTGAGGTAACTCAAGTCGGTAAGCTACTGGTCCGACACGATCAATAATCTTGAATGGTCCAATATACCTTGGATTTAATTTCCCTCATTTACCAAATCGAACAACGCCTTTCCAAGGTGCAGCTTTAAGCATGACCATCTCTCCAATTTCAAATTCTATATCTTTTCTTTTAATGTCAGCGTAGCTCTTTTGTCGACTTTGGGCGGTTTTCAACCGTTGTTGAATTTGGATGATCTTCTCGGTAGTTTCTTGTATAATCTCCGGACCCGTAATCTGTCTATCCCCCACTTCACTCCAACAAATTGGAGACCTGCACTTTCTACCATAAAGTGCTTCAAACGGCGCCATCTCAATGCTTGAATGGTAGCTGTTGTTGTTGGAAAATTCTGCTAACGGTAGATGTCGATCCCAACTGTTTCTGAAATCAATAACACATGCTCGTAGCATGTCTTCAAGCGTTTGTATCGTCCTTTCGCTCTGCCCATCAGTTTGTGGATGATAGGCAGTACTCATGTCTAGACGAGTTCCTAATGCTTGCTGTAATGTCTGCCAGAATCTTGAAATAAATCTGCCATCCCTATCAGAGATAATAGAGATTGGTATTCCATGTCTGGAGACGACTTCCTTCAAATACAGTCGTGCTAACTTCTCCATCTTTTCATCTTCTCTTATTGGCATGAAGTGTGCTGATCTGGTGAGACGATCAACTATTCCAAATAGTATCAAAACCACTTGCAGTCCTTGGCAATTTAGTGATGAAATCCATGGTAATGTTTTCCCATTTCCATTCCGGGATTTCGGGTTGTTGAAGTAGACCTGATAGTTTCTGATGCTCAGCTTTGACCTTAGAACACGTCAAACATTCTCCTACGTATTTAGCAACATCGGCTTTCATACCTGGCCACCAAAAATGTTTCTTGAGATCCTTGTACATCTTCCCCGTTACAGGATGTGTTGAGTATCTGGTTTTATGAGCTTCTCTAAGTACCATTTCTCTCGTATCTCCAAATTTTGGTACCCAAATCCTTTCAGCCCTATACCGGGTTCCGTCTTCCCGAATATTAAGATGCTTCTCCGATCCTTTGGGTATTTCATCCTTTAAATTTCCCTCTTTTAAAACTCCTTGTAGCGCCTCCTTTATTTGAGTAGTAAGGTTATTGTGAATCATTATATTCATAGATTTTACTCGAATGGGTTCTCTGTCCTTCCTGCTCAAGGCGTCGGCTACCACATTTGCCTTCCCCGGGTGGTAACGAATCTCAAAGTCATAATCATTCAACAATTCAATCCACCTACGCTGCCTCATATTCAGTTGTTTCTGATTAAATATGTGTTGAAGACTTTTGTGGTCGGTATATATAATACTTTGGACCCCATATAAGTAGTGCCTCCAAGTCTTTAATGCAAAAATAACCGCGCCTAATTCCAAATCATGCGTCGTATAATTTTGTTAGTGAATCTTCAATTGTCTAGACGCATAAGCAATCACCTTCGTTCGTTGCATTAATACACAACCAAGACCTTACTTTGATGCATCACAATAAATCACAAAATCATCATTCCCTTCAGGCAATGACAATATAGGTGCCGTAGTTAGCTTTTTCTTCAATAACTGAAACGCTTTCTCTTGTTCATCCTTCCATTCAAATTTCTTCCCTTTATGCGTTAATGCAGTTAAGGGTTTTGCTATTCTGGAAAAGTCTTGGATGAACCTTCTGTAGTAACAAACTAGTCCTAAAAACTGGCGTATGTGTTTCGGAGTTTTCGGGGTTTCCCACTTTTCAACAGTTTCTATCTTTGCCGGATCCACCTTAATACCTTCTTTGTTCACTATGTGACCGAGGAATTGAACTTCTTCCAACCAAAATGCACACTTTGAAAACTTAGCGTACAATTCTTCCTTCCTCAATACTTCTAACACCTTTCTCAAATGTTCACCGTGTTCTTGGTCATTCTTTGAGTAAATAAGTATGTCATCAATGAAAACAATGACAAACTTGTCAAGATATGGCTCACACACTCGGTTCATAAGGTCCATGAACACAGCTGGTGCGTTAGTCAATCCAAACGGCATAACCATAAACTCGTAATGACCATAACACGTCCTAAAAGCAGTCTTTGGAATATCATCTTCTTTCACCCGCATTTGATGATACCCGGAACATAAGTCAATCTTTGAATAAACAGACGAGCCTTGTAGTTGATCAAATAAGTCATCGATTCTCGGTAGTGGGTAGCGGTTCTTGATGGTAAGTTTGTTCAACTCTCGGTAGTCGATACACAACCTGAATGTACCATCTTTCTTCTTGACAAACAAAACAGGAGCTCCCTACGGTGATGTGCTTGGTCGAATGAAACCACGTTCTAAAAGTTCTTGTAATTGACTTTGCAGTTCTTTCATCTCGCTGGGTGCGAGTCTGTAAGGAGCACGAGCTATTGGTGCAGCTCCTGGTACAAGATCTATTTGAAATTCAACGGATCGATGTGGGGGTAATCCCGGTAATTCTTTCGGAAATACATCGGGAAATTCTTTTACGACGGGAACATCATTGATGCTCTTTTCTTCTGTTTGTACTTTCTCGACGTGTGCTAGAACAGCATAGCAACCTTTTCTTATTATTTTTTGTGCCTTCAGGTTACTAATAAGATTTAACTTTGCGTTGCTCTTTTCTCCGTACACCATTAAGGGTTTTCCTTTTTCTCGTATAATGCGAATTGCATTTTTGTAACAAACGATCTCTGCTTTCACTTCTTTCAACCAGTCCATACCGATTATCACATCAAAACTCCCTAACTCTACTGGTATCAAGTCAATCTTAAATGTTTCGCTAACCAGTTTAATTTCTCGATTCCGACATATATTATCTGCTAAAATTAATTTACCATTTGCTAATTCGAGTAAAAATTTACTATCCAAAGGCGTCAATGGGCAACTTAATTTAGCACAAAAATCTCTACTCATATAGCTTCTATCCGCACCCGAATCAAATAAAACGTAAGCAGATTTATTGTCAATAAGAAACGTACCCGTAACAAGCTTCGGGTCTTCCTGTGCCTCTGCCGCATTAATATTGAAAACTCTTCCGCGGACTTGTCCATTCATGTTCTCCTGGTTCGGGCAATTTCTAATAACGTGGTCCGGTTTTCCACATTTATAACAAACTACATTGGCATAACTTGCTCCGACACTACTTGCTCTGCCATTACTCGTTCCGACACCATTTGTTCCTTTCGTTCTGTTAACCCTTGGTCCGTAGACCTCACACTTCACCGCGCTATGACCATTTCTTTTACACTTGTTGCAAAATTTGGTGCAGAACCCCTAGTGATACTTTTCACACCTTTGGCATAGCTGCTTCTGATTGTTGTTGTTGTTGCGGTTATTATTGTTGTTGGGATGATTGTTGTAGTTGCTGTTGTTGTTGTTGTTATTATTGTTGTTGTTGTTGCTGGGCCATTTGTTGTAGTTGCGATTGATGTTGTGATTGTTGGGATAGTTATTGCGATTATTGTTGTAATTGCTGTTGTTGTTGTATTGGTGATTCTTATCACCGTTTTCCTCCCACTTTCTTTTGACTTGCTTCACATTGGCCTCTTCAGCAGTCTGTTCTTTAATTCTTTTTTCAATATGGTTCACTAGTTTTTGATCCATTCTACATGCCTGTTTTATGGAGGCGGGCTCGTGTGAACTTATATCTTCTTGGATTCTTTCCGGTAATCCTTTCACAAACGCGTCGATCTTCTCTTCCTCATCTTCGAACGCTCCCGGACACAATAGGCATAATTCTGTGAATCGTCTTTCGTACGTGGTAATATCAAATCCTTGGGTTCGTAACCCTCTAAGTTCTGTCTTGAGCTTATTGACCTTGGTTCTGGGACGATACTTCTCGTTCATCAAGTGCTTGAATACTGACCACGGTAGTGCATAAGCATCATCTTATCCCACTTGCTCTAGATAGGTATTCCACCATGTTAACGCAGAACCTGTGAAGGTATGCATAGCGTACTTCACTTTGTCCTCTTCAGTACACTTACTTATGGCAAACACCGATTCGACCTTCTCGGTCCACCGTTTCAATCCGATCGGTCCTTCGGTTCCATCAAATTCCAAAGGTTTGCAGGCAGTGAATTCTTTGTAGGTGCATCCTACACGATTTCCTGTACTGCTAGATCCAAGGTTATTGTTGGTATGTAGCGCAGCCTGTACTGCGGCTATGTTTGCAGCAAGAAAGGTACGAAATTCCTCTTCGCTCATATTCATGGTTTGTCGAGTAGTCGGTGCCATTTCCTTCAAATAGTTAAATGAAACAAGTTAATCATACAGAATATTAAGAGTAGTCAATAGTATCTCGTAGCATAATATGAACTCATTTATAAAATCTTTTTCTTCATATTAGCGTTTTATAAGTTTAAATTCGGGTAGTACCTACCCGTTAAGTTCATACTTAGTAGCTAATATACAATTCAACTACTACAATTCTATATGAAAAACTGATTATAATAATATTTCGCGTTCAAACTTTTACACAATATTTTACAAACTTACAATACCGCTTATTTTACATATAGCATGAAATATAGCACACAATAACTTTGATACAAGATAGTTGCGAAGATAATTCTAGCTAGTACACAAGTCGTTCAGTAAAGGCAATAAAGACACGTAATTCATACGTCCAGAAACAAGTCATGCATTCTGGTTTTACTAATACCACTTCTCATCCTTGGTCTTGCGGAACGTAACCGTTGTGACCGATAGTATGACAACGTGTTGTAACGTCGTCAAAAGGGCGAAGGTTACGTAATGACCAACAGTCTCGTAATAACCTAAAAACCTCATTTCTTACCCCAATTACCGACTCCGTCACTTGTGGGAACGTTTTGTTTAATAGTTGTAGCCCGATGTTCTTTTTCTCACTTTGGTGAGAAGTGAACATTACTAACCCATTAGCATAACATGCTTCTTTATGTTGCATGTTAGCCGCTTTTTCTAAATCATGAAGTCCTATATTCGGATACATTGAGTCAAAATAATTTCTTAACCCGTTGCGTAAAATAGCATTTGGGTTCCCCGCAATATATGCGTCAAAGTAAACACATCGTAACTTATGGGTTTCCCAATGTGATATCCCCCATCTTTCAAACGAAAGCCTTTTATAAACCAAGGCATTCTTGGAACGTTCTTCGAATGTCTTACAAACTGATTTTGCCATAAATAGTTGTGCCGAGGAATTCTGACCGACTCTAGACAAGATTTCATCAATCATGTCTCCGGGTAAGTCTTCTAAAATATTGGGTTGTCTATCCATTTTGTGTTTTTATACTATAAAATAGACAAGAGTTATATTCATAAAAGATACTTATTAATACAAGCAATTTTTACATATACCGTAAAGCATAAGCACACTATATTATATATATTACACCGCACAAATACAACTATCTTATTCCGACTCACTCGTTTCTTCTTTTTTGAACTTGGTTCTTTTTGTTAAGTTTTTAGGGATATATGATGTTCCCCTAATACGAGCCGTCGTTTTCCACATTGGTCTAGAAAAACCTGGTGGTTTAGAGGTTCTCGGGTTATTGTTACAACTTAAGAAATACGGGTGTTGACGATACATATAAAGTTCATCGGGGTTGGAATCAGATTTCTCTATTTTTATGCCCTTTCCCTTATTGTTCTCTTTTGCCTTTTTAAATTCAGTTTAGGTAATTTCTATAACATCATCGGAATCCTCGTCGGGATCCGATTCATCGGAGAATTGGTAATCCTCCCAATATTTTGCTTCCTTGGCGGAAACACCGTTGACCATAATTAACTTTGGTCGGTTGGTTGAGGATTTTCTTCTACTTAACCGTTTTATTATTTCCCCCACTGGTTCTATTTCTTCTTCCGGTTCCGATTCTTCTTCCGGTTCCGATTCTTCTTCCGGTTCCGACTCTTCTTCCGGTTCCTCTTCGGGAACTTGTGAATCAGTCCACGAATCATTCCAATTTATATTTGACTCTTCATTATTATTAGGTAAGTTAATGGTACTTGTTATAGAGGTAGACATCTATCACATAATATAAAACGCGTTAAGAGATTAATATATCACATAATATTCACATGTTAAAAATATATAGTTTCCAACAAAATTTGTTAAGCAATCATTTTTCAAGTAAACACGGTCGAAGTCCAGACTCACTAATGCATCCTAACAAACTTGATAAGACACACTAATGCAAAATTCTGGTTCTCTAAGACCAACGCTCGGATACCAACTGAAATACAGTTGGGGACAACCACCGTCCCACCCAGTACCTTCCCAGCTAACCGCCTGGTGACCACTGAGTGTACCTCAGATACTGATTTTAGGGCCTGCCTCTCGGCTACTGCCAACCCTCGTAAGGGATCGCAAGGAGTAAGAGCCAATGCTTCGTCACAGGTAACACTGTGAGAACCTCCTTTACGACTAACCCGCCACACATGGACGGCGTTATACCAGCTCTGATGCCAACTGAAATGTCCCGTTCTTATTGATTAAAAACGTTCCATATTAATTGATTTCGTTGCGAGGTTTTGACCTCTATATGAGACATTTTTCAAAGACTGCATTCATTTTTAAAACAAACCATAACCTTTATTTCATAAATAAAGGTTTAAAAAGCTTTACGTAGATTATCAAATAATGATAATCTAAAATATCCTGTTTACACACGACCATTACATAATGGTTTACAATACAAATATGTTACATCAAAATCAGTTTCTTGAATGCAGTTTTTACACAATATCATACAAACATGGACTCCAAATCTTGTCCTTATTTTAGTATGCAACAGCGGAAGCTCTTAGTATTCACCTGAGAATAAACATGCTTTAAACGTCAACAAAAATGTTGGTGAGTTATAGGTTTAACCTATATATATCAAATTGTAACAATAGACCACAAGATTTCATATTTCAATACACATCCCATACATAGAGATAAAAATCATTCATATGGTGAACACCTGGTAACCGACATTAAAGAGATGCATATATAAGAATATCCCCATCATTCCGGGACACCCTTCGGATATGATATAAAATTTCGAAGTACTAAAGAATCCGGTACTTTGGATGGGGTTTGTTAGGCCCAATAGATCTATCTTTAGGATTCGCGTCAATTAGGGTGTCTGTTCCCTAATTCTTAGATTACCAGACTTAATAAAAAGGGGCATATTCGATTTCGATAATTCAACCATAGAATGTAGTTTCACGTACTTGTGTCTATTTTGTAAATCATTTATAAAACCTGCATGTATTCTCATCCTAAAAATATTAGATTTTAAAAGTTGGACTACAACTCACTTTCACAGATTTTTACTTCGTCGGAAAGTAAGACTTGGCCACTGGTTGATTCACAAACCTATAACAATATATACATATATATCAAAGTATGTTTAAAATATATTTACAAAACTTTTAATACATTTTGATGTTTTAAGTTTATTAAGTCAGCTGTCCTCGTTAGTAACCTACAACTAGTTGTCCACAGTTAGATGTACAGAAATAAATCGATAAATATTATCTTGAATCAATCCACGACCCAGTGTATACGTATCTCAGTATTGATCACAACTCAAACTATATATATATTTTGGAATTAACCTCAACCCTGTATAGCTAACTCTAACATTCACATATAGAGTGTCTATGGTTGTTCCGCAATATATATATAGATGGGTTGACATGATAGGTCGAAACATTGTATACGTGTCTATGGTATCTCAAGATTACATAATATATAATATAAGTTGATTAGGTTATGGTTGGAATAGATTTATTACTAACTTTCACGTAGGTAAAATGAGTAGTTTTTATCAATCTTGTTTTACTCGCCATTTCTTCGTTTCTAATCCGTTTTGAGTGATTCCAGTGGCCACGGTTTCGTATTGAACTTAAATTTATGAATCTAAACAGAAAAAGTATAAGTTTATAGTCGGAAATACAAGTTACAAGTCGTTTTTGAAAGAGGTAGTGTAACGACCCTGGAATTTCCAACGTTATTTTATTAATAATTATTATTATTAATACGTGTGATAAAACGAATGTATGTTATTACATTTACATGTTGCCATGACTTAACGTACTTGACCTTAATTGCCCGAAACGTCTTTGTGACACCCGGAACTTTCACGAATAATATTTTAAGATATTATTTGCATTCATGATTAGTTTTATTAATCATTTTAAATAACTATGGTTTTTAGTTAGTTACTTGGGCTTTAATTGGATTTAATTGTTAATTAATGGAACTTGGGCTTGTTTAAAGTAAATGGACTCATGATATTAGACTTCCAAGCCCACCCTACCTTTTAAGTGGACTTAGTTAGCCCACTTTTTCATGTGTAAGTATCAAATTTGATGGAAACTAGTTAGTTGTTGCACTTAGAATCTAGTTAGCAACTTATCCCCATGAAACCCCATCTAATAACCACCTTTTATGAGCTTTACCATGCATGGACCATTAAACAACTCTCTTCCTTTTTTTTTTTGCTGCAGAACCGTGACCCTATAGGGCATGGGGAAGGATTTTTGTTTCATTTTCTCATCACTTCATTTGCTTGTTTCTCTCATTTTCAAAACACAAAACTTACTAGCTTTCTTTTTCTCTTTTTCTCTCTAAAATTGTAAGTAAACTTGAAGCTCTTTCTCTTCTTCTTTTCTTTACAAAACCAAACCTAGCAACCTTGAATCATCATCATCTTTTGTTACTTGTTCTTGATTATTGTTTAACTACTTGTCTTTGTTAATTGTTGTTACTTACTTACATGTTACAAGAATAAACTTTCTAGTTTGATTCTTCTTTTATCTTGTATCTTCAAGAACACATAAGAACTTAACTTACTAGTTATGTTCTACATACACTTTCTTAAAAGATTGCAAGTTCATGTGTTGATTAAACTCATACTTGAAGTTCATGAAGTAAACTTTAAAGTTTACTTTCTAAAGATCAAACTTTGGTTTGAATCTTTAAAGTATGAACAACCATGAATAATTTACTTGTTTACTTAGTTTACTACTTCATTCTTGCACTTTAATTTCATTATTTATGTTCTCGTTGGTCAAATGTTACAAGTTAACTTTGATCTCATTAATCTTGAACTTAAAGTTAACTTTAAAGTTCAAGAACATATAAAGGAAACTTTTTAATTATAACTTTGTATACTTATGCTTGATCTAGACTTTTGAGTCTTGAATCTTCAAGATCTAACTAAGAACTATGTTCTACATTTTAAGATCTTGATTTCATAAGTTCATTTTCAAGTTTGTAACTTATTATTAGTCTTATAGTTCATGTAAGTGTCAAACCTAAGACTTTGATGTAACTTTGGTTCATCAAACTAAATGCAACTCTTAAGTGAGTTGTGCTTCATGTCTTAGACTTGCACTAGGGTTATGATGGTCAAGACTTGGTTAAGATGATGTAGATACATCAATGAGTTGTACACTTGAAGCTATATGCATCAAGGATGAGAACCATGATGAACATCAAGCACCAAGACCACCGGAACCCTTTTAAACTTACTGTTTCTGTCCAAAAGCTACTGATCTGATGTTTCTGTAACAGACCAGTAGTCCTGGACTATTCTAACCTTGATTTTTAGATAGAACTTTTCGAGTATATAACTTTTCATATAGGACTCGTCTTAATCCGAGTTACGGTTTAGGATTTATGGCCCTCCGATCGTCACTATGTCCTTTAACGTTGTGCAGAAATTTCTGACCTACTCGCACTTAGACCGTCGCCACGGTCAAATGAAGATGAGTTTGCTTCTGGAACTTTTACCACACTTAAGGAACTCATAGACGGAGCCATGGCCACTGGTCTCACCTTAATTCAGTAAGGGTAGAGGCCGTGGTGACTGATTGAAGTCAGACTTTGTTTTAAACTACTTTTATAAACGAAACCTACCTTACGCCTTTTGTTTAATGATGAATGATGATGACCCTTAAGACCTTAATTACATAATTTTAAACCTATTAGGACGATTTACTGACTTAGTACTATTTAACTTAGGTTGAGGACTTCAGACCGTTTACTTGCACACCTTTCCCGACTACTACTTTACCGCTACATGTCATTGTGAGTTATAGCATTCCCTTTTTACTTTAACTTATTTTGGGAACTGAGAATACATGCGGATTTTATGTTTTACATACTAGGCACGAGTACTTAAACTTATATATGTGTGGGTTATATAACAGCAGAAACATTCCCTTTAGCTCGGTAACGTTTAATCATTGGTTTTTGAACCATGAACGCGAATCTTAGATATGGATCCATAGGGTTTGACATCCCCACTCGGGCTAGTAGCGCTAGCATTTAACGAGTGTTTAATACTTCGTAGACATACGCACTTGCCAAGTGTACTTTCAGGGGGTATAAACGTTAAGTTAGTTACCAAGTGCCCACGGTTAGCATATACTTTTACATACTTTGAAACGCTCGTTGTAGCACTGAAATCTCGTGGCCTACTTACATTACTGTTATACTTAAACTATAGCTCACCAACCTTTGTGTTGACATTTTTAAGCATGTATCTCTCAGGTGCTTGAGGTTGCTTCCGCTGTGTACTAGTCGTGCTGTAGAACCCGCTGCTTAGAGTTGTTATCGCATGACTACTTATCTTGCATTCAAACTTATTTACTTTTGAATTATGACTTGTAACGACCTTTGTGGTCACATACACTTATTATTTGCTTCTACTTAGTGAAGCATGCTTTTGAAATGTAAAACATTTGATGTCGGTTATTGATAATGCTAAAAACGAACATATATTTCATAGCATTATTTCTCAAGAAAGACAAGCTTTTAGTTGCAATTGTTCTATTTACAAGTGATATTCGTTTAAATAATAAAAGGTGAAGACAAAAGACAGATTCGACGAATTGAAGACGCAAACGACCAAAAAGCTCAAAAGTACAAAAGACAATCAAAAAGGTTCCAATTATTGATAAGAAACGTCTCGAAATTACAAGAGTACAAGATTCAAAACGCAAAGTACAAGATATTAAATTGTACGCAAGGACGTTCGAAAATCTGGAACCGGGACCAGAGTCAACTCTCAACGCTCGACGCAACGGACTAAAAATTACAAGTTAACTAGGTATATAAATATAATATAATATATAATTAATTATATTAATTATATATATATTATATTTATAAATAAAAACCGTCGGCAGAGAAAGACTCCAAGGGTGTGAGCTGTAAATTCATTCTCCGCGACTCGCGGAGTTTGAAGAGGATTTCACCGCGAGTCGCGGAGCCCCAAAATGAAATTCTGCCTATAAAGCCAACCGAATTTTGATCGCATTTTCATCATCTTTTTCTTCCTCATTCATACGTAAAATTTATATTTATATTTATAATTTATATTTTAATTTTAATTATAATTCTAATAATAAGGGTATGTTAGCGATTATTGTAAGGGTGTAAGTCGAAATTCTGTCCGTGTAACGCTACGCTATTTTTAATCATTGTAAGTTATGTTCAACCTTTTTACATTAATGTCTCGTAGCTAAGTTATTATTATGCTTATTTAAAACGAAGTAATCATGATGTTGGGCTAATTACTAAAATTGGGTAATTGAGCTTTGTACCATAATTGGGGTTTGGACAAAAGAACGACACTTGTGGAAATTAGACTATGGGCTATTAATGGGTTTTATATTTGTTTAACTAGATGAAAGTTTGTTAATGTTAATATAAAGATTTACAATTGGGCGTCCCTATAAATTACCATATACACTCAATCGGACACGATGGGCGGGGTATTTATATGTACGAATAATCGTTCATTTAACCGGACACGGGAATGGATTAATAGCCACTAGAATAATTAAAACAGGGGTGAAATTACATTCAAGGGTAATTGGTGTAATTGTTAACAAAGTAGTAAAACCTTGGTTTACACGCAGTTGATAACCTGGTGTATTCATTAAACAAAGTATTAAAACCTTGTTACAATTCGAATCCCCAATTAGTTGGAATATTTAACTTCGGGTATAATAATAATTTGACGAGGACACTCGCACTTTATATTTATGACTGATGGACTGTTATGGACAAAAACCAGACGGACATATTAAATAATCCAGGACAAAGGACAATTAACCCATGGGCATAAAACTAAAATCAACACGTCAAACATCATGATTACGGAAGTTTAAATAAGCATAATTCTTTTATTTCATATTTAATTTCCTTTATTTTATATTTAATTGCACTTCTAATTATCGCACTTTTATTTATTGTTATTTAATCGCACTTTTAATTATCGTACTTTTTAATTATCGCAAGTTTATTTTATCGCACTGTTATTATTCGCAATTTCATTATCGTTATTTACTTTAAGTTTTAATTTAAGTCTTTTATTTATTTAATATTTTACATTAGGTTTTAACTGCGACTAAAGTTTTAAAATCGACAAACCGGTCATTAAACGGTAAAAACCCCCCTTTATAATAATAATATTACTTATATATATGTTTGTATTTTTATAAAAGTAAACTAATATAGCGTTGAGCTTTGTTTAAAAAAGATTCCCTGTGGAACGAACCGGACTTACTAAAAACTACACTACTGTACGATTAGGTACACTGCCTATAAGTGTTGTAGCAAGGTTTAAGTATATCCATTCTCTAAATAAATAAATATCTTGTGTAAAATTGTATCGTATTTAATAGTTTTTCCTAGTAAAATATAAACTATTTCGTATACCTTAGCTTTGACATCAAGTATTTTTGGCGCCGCTGCCGGGGAATTTCTCTTAAAAGCCGGAAGCGGAACGCTAATATAAAAAAAAAATTTATTTTACTTTTATTAAAAGTCGCTTTTGTAAAAATACGTTTTAAATATTCGAAAATATAAAAAGAAAAACAAAAATATAAGTATTTTTAAGATTTTGTTAAATATTAAAAGTTTTATAAGTTTCTTTATTTTTATTTTAGTTTATAAAAAATATAAGTTTTATTTAAATATCTTTTATTTATATAAAAAACAGAAAAAAAAATAAATAAATAAATAAATAAATAAAGAAAAACGCGTTGAAATTATAAGCTGTCATCTGAATTTCTGAACCCCGCGACTCGCGGGGTTTTCTTTATTAAATACCGCAAGTCGCGGAGATAACCTGACACGCCGACAGAAGCCCTAATTCAGCATTAATTACGGTTAATTATTAATTATTATTATTATAACCCTAACTAATTATTATTATTATAATTACTTTTACTCTTTATTTAATTTATATATTTTAGTTAAATTAGTTTAATTAAATTGTAAAATTAGTAGTTTTATTAAATAAATAATATAAAAATAATATTTTTATAAAAATTGTACTTTTTACAACTTTTTGTATATTTTTATATTTTGTCCCTTTTTAATCGTTGTAGCGTAATATTTGTATTTTTAGCTCATATTTAGTTTTAAACTTAGTTTTTGCCATAGTCATTTTTACTCCTAGATTTTTAGGCTTTGCCGTAGAATTCCTTAAGTGCTTTTTCTTTAGACTAAGATTTAGGTACTTTAAAATTTTGCGACGCCTTTTTAAGTTTTAGTTTCTTTTTAAGTTATTTCCATTTGGGATTTAGTTTTTCCTGTAAGCTTTAATATTTTTAGACGACTTTTACTATGTATCAATTATCATTCCAATTAGTAATTTCAATTTGCGATTATAATTTTAAGTTAGTTGTAGTAATAAGGTTAGGTTAGTCAAGTATTGTTAAGTTTTTATAAGTTTCTTTTATTTTTTCGTCACCTTTTATTTTTCAACCATTTTTTTCTTTTTCGACCTTTTGCGACGAACTCTTTTTCTTTCTTATTTCTCGCTATTCTAGTTTTTAGGACATAGATTTTTTCTACTTCTTATCTAAATTTTCTTAAAATTACGAAAATTTATTTTAAGTGGTTAAATTAATAGACATCAAAATTTTCTGGTTCGTAGTAATAGTTGGATTTGTACGTGGACCGGGTTATTGGAGCCAAACAGTCCTCAATTATATTGAGACCAAACGAATCATGCCCCTCTGCTGCATCTTTTGGCTATTCAAAACGTGGGCAAAATCAGAAAAGTCTATTGGTTGGATAACTTATTATAATTTTTCTTTCCTTTTTAAAACTAATAGGATATTCAGTGAATGCACCGAGCAAGACGTTCACCACCTTTTGTACGTTCACCACCTGTAACTAGATCAAGACATTTAGCAAATATAACCGCCGTTGATTTTTCTTTAGAATCGTCATCCAGTCGACCAAGTACTTCAGTTCAAATTTCCGATAATCCATTTTTTGAACCCGACCTTACAATTGAGAATCCGGAGAATATTCAGGAACGGTTCATAGATCCTGAACCATTAAACTTTCCTCCGGAGCCACCAATCATTCAAACAGAGATTGTTGAGGAACGAACCATTAAATCAGAATCATCTAGTGATACCGATTCAACAAATTCAATTATGGAGAATCTGGAACCTTTAAGTATGGAAGACCGAATGAGAGCTAAACGCACTGGCCAAGGTCACGCAATTACTCATCCAGACATTAATGCGCCAGATTATGAAATCAAAGGACAAATTCTACACATGGTGACTAATCAATGCCAATTTAGTGGTACGCCGAAGGAAGATCTAAATGAACATCTACGTACCTTTAATAGGATCTGCACACTATTTAAAATCCGAGAAGTAGAGGATGAACAGATATATCTCATGTTATTTCCCTGGACTTTAAAGGAAGAAGCCAAAGATTGGTTGGAATCGTTACCTGAAGGGGCGATTGATACATGGGATGTTTTAGTTGACAAATTTCTTAAACAATTCTTTCCTGCATCTAAAGCCGTAAGACTTCAAGCAGAAATTGTTACGTTTACACAGAAGCCAAATGAAACTCTATATGAGGCGTGGACAAGATATGGAAAGTTATTAAGAGGATGTCCGCAACATGGTTTAGACACCTGTCAAATAGTACAAATATTCTACCAAGGATGCGACATCACTACAAGGAAAGACATAGATATAGCAGCTGGTGGTTCTATTATGAAGAAAACCGAAACTGATGCTTACAAAATTATTGATAACACTGCTTCCCACTCACATGAGTGGCACCAAGAAAAAGATATCATTAGATCATCTAAAGCAGCTAGAGCCGATTCTAGCCATGACTTAGATTCCATTTCTGCAAAGATAGATGCTGTGGAGAGACGAATGGAAAAGATGACTAAGGATATTCACTCAATACGAATTAGTTGTGAGCAGTGTGGAGGACCACATTTGACAAAAGATTGTCTCAGTATTGAATTAACAATGGAACAAAGAGAGAATATTTCATACATAAACCAAAGGCCTGGAAATAATTATCAGAATAATTATCAACTGCCAAGACCTATTTACAATCAAAATCAGAATTATAACCGAAATATTCCATACAACAACCAACAAGGTCCTACCAATCAACAAGTATCTAATAACAATTACAATCAGCAAAGACCTAATTTTCAAAACAAGCCACCACAACAAACCGATGATAAAAAGCCGAATTTAGAAGATATGATGACGAAGCTAGTTGAAACTCAAACGCAGTTTTTCACCTCTCAGAAACAAACCAATGAACAAAATGCTCAAGCATTTAGAAATCAACAAGCTTCTATTCAAAATCTGGAACAAGAAGTAAGTAACCTAGCAAGGTTAATAGGTGAAAGAAAACCGGGAAGTCTACCTAGTGATACAAATGCAAACCCCCGGAATGAAACAGCTAAAGCCATTACCACAAGAAGTGGTACAACACTTCAACCACCTGAAATACCTGTAACTTCTGATGAAGCTATTCCTACTCCACAAGAACCACAACCTGATCAAGATAAGGAAAAAGAACCGGTAGTTGAAAAGGTTAATGAAGATAACACAGTTAAGGATAAACCTTATGTTAAACCATACCAACCACCACTTCCTTACCCGAGCAAAATGAAGAAAGAGAAACTTGAAGCCGAGCAATCCAAATTCTTGGATATGTTTAAACAGATAAATGTAAATCTTCCTTTCATTGATGTGATTTCAGGAATGCCAAGATATGCTAAATTCTTGAAAGATCTAATCTCAAATAGAAAGAAAATGGAAGAACTCTCGGCTGTTACTATGAATGCTAATTGTTCAGCAGTGCTGTTGAATAAGATACCAGAAAAACTATCTGATCCAGGAAGTTTCACAATTCCATGTTTTCTGGGTAGTCTTAGTTCAATAGAAGCATTGGCAGACTTAGGTGCTAGTATAAATCTAATGCCGTATTCACTATACGCTAAACTAGACCTTGGAGAATTGAAACCAACCAGAATAAGCATACAACTAGCCGATAGATCAATAAAATATCCTAGAGGGATAATGGAGAACATGCTAGTTAAAGTTGGTACTTTAGTATTTCCAGTAGATTTTGTTGTTCTGGACATGGAAGAAGATTCTCAAGTTCCTCTCATATTAGGAAGACCATTCTTAAACACGGCTAAAGCAATGATAGACGTGTTCGGTAAGAAACTGACCCTAAGTATAGAGGATGAGAGTGTTACCTTTTTAGTTGATAGAGCAATGCAACAACCACAATCTGTAGATGATACATGTTATTATATTCAAACTATAGATGCACATGCAGAATTATTAGAAGAATTTCCAGAATTACAAGGAACAGGAGAATGTTCTTTAGGAGAAGGTAATGAACCAATTGATGAAGCTGAAATGTTAGCTACACTTATAGCTAATGGATATGAACCAACAACAGAAGAAATTCAAATGCTAAAAGAAGAAGACAGATATCGATATAAATCATCGATAGAAGAACCTCCGAAATTAGAGTTAAAGCCACTTCCAAACCATTTGGAATACGCTTATTTACATGGTGAATCTGAATTACCTGTAATAATATCGTCTTCTCTTACTGAAAATGAGAAATCAAAACTCATTTCTGTGTTGAAAGCTCATAAACCAGCCATTGCATGGAAGATTCATGATATTAAAGGAATAAGTCCTTCGTATTGCACACATAAAATCCTTATGGAAGAAGGTCATAAAACGTATGTGCAACGCCAACGAAGACTAAATCCTAATATGCAAGATGTAGTTAAGAAAGAGATTATTAAACTGCTAGATGCAGGTTTGATATATCCAATTTCTGATTGTCCATGGGTAAGCCCAGTTCAATGTGTACCTAAGAAGGGTGGCATGACTGTCATTACAAATGAGAAAAATGAGCTTATTCCTACTAGGACTGTAACAGGATGGCGTGTATGTATTGATTATAGAAAATTAAATGACGCCACCAGAAAAGATCACTTTCCCTTACCTTTCATAGATCAAATGTTGGAAAGATTAGCCGGAAATAGTTACTATTGTTTTCTAGATGGATTTTCCGGATATTTTCAAATTCCAATAGCACCCGAAGATCAAGAGAAAACCACATTCACGTGCCCTTATGGTACTTTTGCTTACAAACGCATGCCATTTGGACTTTGCAACGCCCCTGCAACCTTTCAAAGGTGTATGATGGCGATTTTTCACGACATGATAGAAGAATGCATGGAAGTTTTCATGGATGACTTTTCAGTCTTCGGTGATACATTTAAATCATGTCTAGTTAATCTGGAACGAATGCTAATTAGATGCGAACAATCAAATCTAGTACTTAATTGGGAGAAATGCCATTTCATGGTTAAAGAAGGCATCGTTCTTGGACATAAAATTTCAAAAGAAGGAATTGAAGTGGATAGAGCTAAAGTAGATGTAATTGCTAAACTTCCACATCCCACCAATGTTAGAGGAGTTAGGAGTTTTCTAGGGCATGCCGGTTTTTACCGACGTTTCATAAAAGATTTTTCTAAAATTGCCACTCCTATGAATAAACTCCTAGAAAAGGATGCTCCATTCATCTTTTCAGATGAGTGTATCAAATCTTTTAATATTCTTAAAGAGAAACTCACTAATGCACCGATCATGATAACACCAAATTGGAATCTACCATTTGAACTAATGTGCGATGCAAGTGATTTTGCAATGGTAGCCGTTTTAGGACAAAGGATTGAAAAACGATTTCAACCTATATATTATGCTAGTAAGACATTACAAGGAGCACAAACGAACTATACAACTACTGAAAAAGAACTCCTTGCTATCGTCTTCGCTTTTGACAAATTTCGATCATATCTCGTTCTAGCAAAAACGGTGGTCTATACCGACCATTCTGCTCTTAGATACTTATTTTCAAAACAAGATGCTAAACCAAGATTAATCCGTTGGATCTTACTCTTACAAGAGTTTGATATTGAAATCCGAGATAAAAGAGGAGCAGAAAATCTCGCCGCTGATCATCTTTCTCGTCTTGAAAATCCTGAGTTAGAAGTTCTAAATGAATCAGCTATACAAGACAACTTTCCTGATGAATATCTATTGAAGATAGATTATAAAGAAATCCCATGGTTTGCAGACTATGCAAACTACTTAGTTTGTGGATTCCTTGAAAAAGGATTATCGTACCAAAGACGAAAGAAATTCTTCAGTGATATAAAACACTATTTCTGGGAAGATCCACATCTGTTTAAAAGTTGTCCCGATGGAATAATACGCCGATATGTATTTGGAGATGAAGCTAGTAAAATTTTAAACCATTGTCACACAGGACCAACAGGAGGGCATTATGGGCCTCAACTAACAGCAAGAAAAGTTTATGAAGCTGGATTCTATTGGCCTACAATTTACAAAGACGCACACCTTCTTTGCAAATCCTGTGATGCATGTCAAAGGGCCGGAAAAATAAGTCAACGTGATGAAATGCCACAAAATGTCATCCAAGTATGTGAAGTATTTGACATTTGGGGTATTGACTTTATGGGTCCATTTCCAAAATCTCATAATAATCTATATATACTCGTAGCCATTGATTATGTATCTAAATGGGCGGAAGCACAAGCTCTCCCAACTAACGATGCACGAGTTGTAGTCAACTTTTTAAAACGTCTTTTTGCAAGGTTTGGAACACCGAAAGCTTTAATAAGTGATCGGGGTACTCATTTCTGTAATAATCAACTTGAGAAAGTTCTTAAAAGATATGGAGTAACTCATAAAATCTCCACCGCATATCATCCACAAACAAGTGGACAAGTTGAAAATACCAACCGAGCTTTAAAACGTATTCTAGAGAAAACCGTAGGATCAAATCCGAAGGAATGGTCCATTAAATTGGAGGATGCACTCTGGGCTTTTAGAACAGCCTACAAAACTCCAATTGGAACCACACCTTTTAGACTTGTTTATGGAAAAGCATGTCATCTTCCAGTAGAAATTGAACACAAAGCATTTTTGGCTTTGAAGACATGTAATCTTGATTTACATGAAGCCGGACGTCTACGATTAAGTCAAATAAACGAATTAGAAGAATTAAGACATGAAGCATACGAAAATTCGTTAATCTATAAAGAAAGAACGAAGAAATGGCATGATAAAAGAATCAGAAATTCAAAAGAATTTAAAGAAGGAGACAGAGTTCTTCTTTTCAATTCACGATTCAAGCTATTTCCTGGAAAATTGAAATCAAGATGGTCTGGACCATTCATAGTCAAAAGAGTTTTCCCATACGGAACGATAGAATTAATAAATTCAAATGGGATTGAATTTAAAGTTAATGGTCACAGAGTTAAACATTACATACATGGTCCGATGGAAGTCGACAACGAAGTTAATCACAATTTCGACACCACAGCTAACTAAGTGTGGGGAGAATCAAGTCTTTAAAGGATAATATGTATTTCTGTTAGAGTTAGATTGTCTGTTTTCGTGTAGTTCTCGAAAATGGAACCCGAATGGTCTTTCCCTAGCAGACCCTAAAGAACTAGTCTTCTCCCCCCATTCTGAATTTTTATTTTTTTTAGGTTTTTACAAAATGAAGACTGCCTGTGAGCTAAACCATGGTCTAATGCTACACGCTTTGATCACTAAACGTAATAATGACATACTACCGAGTGAAATAGTATCAGTAATCAGAGAAAGAATGGACGGAGTTAGAAAAGAATCCAGATGCGAAGATAATAAGTTACAATTTGGTAAAGGAAAATCAAAATCCGCAGCAAAAAGAAGAGCACGACACCTAGAACGATGTCACAAATGCGGAAAATGGTCACATGGAGGTAAATGTTCAAATAATCAAACCTATTCAAATACCGAATTTGTTACTTTATGCAGAGACGGACCGTTCATATGTTTAGAAGAAAAGACACTGAATGCTCGAGGTTACGCCTATGTAGCCATGGAAAATCAATTAAACCGACTATCTTATGAATGGGATAGATCATATAACTAAGAAATCTATTTCACAGGTATGTCTGTACAGTTTTTATTTTTATTTTTATTAACCTTTTGATAATAAACGCTAATTTGTTCGCTAAAAAGTATTAAATTGGTATTAAATAAAATTAGGTTTGGCGACCGAAATTATTGATATCATTCAAAAATTTATTACATCACTGCGAAATTTAACGTTTATTCTTAAGGTATAAATATCTTTAATCAATCAACACAAAATATTTCAAAAATTCATCATGAGTTAAATTAGGTCTTGGAACCGAAATTACTTTACCGAAAAGAGGGGCGCATATTTTTGATAATATTTGATTGATTAAAGTGGGATAAAAAGAATTTTATTCTTACCATGTTTTTAATATTAATATTTAAATCTTAAATTAATATTGTAAACTTTGTAAAAACAATATATTTAAAATTGTAAATATTTGAAAAATTAATATAAGTTTGGTATGAATTTATAAATTTTTAAATTAAGTTTGGTGTGAATTTTTAATTTTTAAAATATAAATTTTTAATTTTATGCATTTTAAATTTTAAGTTTGGTGTGAATTTTTAATTTTTAAAATATAAATTTTTAATTTTATGCATTTCAAATTTTAAGTTTGGTGTGAAATTTTAATATTAATTTTGAATTTTATATTTAAGTTGTGTGAATTTAAAAACAAAAATTTACTCTATCTCATTAAGTTAAAAATATGATTTTTAAAATTCGTCGTAAGTTGAAGACTAGGTCTTTGAACCGAAATTGCTTTACCCGAGGGAGGGACGAGAACTTTTATTATCATTATTTTTAATCTTATTGAATTAAAGTATGCCAAAAACATTGAAAAAACCCAAAAATCTTAGCTTTTAAAACAATCGCTACAAAAAGACAAATTTTAAAATTTTGTCGAGGGACGGACTAGGACATCGATCCGAAACGACCTCGTCCTAAATAACAAGGGAAACAAAATTTTAAAATTAATTACTTAATTGTTTTAATAAGTTAATGATTAAAAAAAAAAAAAATTACCAAACTCCGCGACTCGCGGAGTTTGGAGCTTAAATCTCCGCGACTCGCGGGAGGACCGGATTACAGAAAAAAAAAAAATAAGAGCTGCAACAGCTCAGTTTCACACTCCACAAACTCAAAAACAGCTGCGAAATACTCCGAAAAACCACCCAAAAACACCCCAAAAATCACAATTTTTAACCGTTAATCATCAAATCTTTTGCTAAAATCATGTTGAGAAGGATGCTATCTAAGAATTACTCAAGAAAAACGGTAAATTTCTACACCTAAACACCATTTAATCCGAAATTTAGTGTTCTTGAGCAATTTTTTCCCCAATTTGATTTTGATGCTTTTTAGTGTAATTAGGCTTAAATTGTTTATGTATTATACTTGTATAACCTAGATTGATGCTGTTTAACATGATTAGAAGCCTTAAACTTCAAATTTTGAGTAATCTAGGGTTTGTGTTCTTGAGCAAATTTGGGGCTTTTTGATATAAACAGGTTATGGCAGATTTTTGTCATGAATTGTTGCTAAAATAAGTAGTGTAACATGTCTAGGTAGTTAAAAGATCCAAACTTTGAGCCTAAACATGATTTTGAGAATTAAAGTGGACTTTTTCAAGTCTAAAATTCATGAACTTGATTTTTGAAAGATAATGCTATTTGAGACTTGTTTAATTACTAGTAATGATTATTTTGACATGTTATTTGAGTTGAATGCTTATGAACTTGGCGAACAATTTCGTATATGCTTATTTGAAAAAGTGTAGATTTGATGAAAATATGAAAATGAGCTTAAGTTTGATATAAATTGATAATGTCATTGTAATTATTTTGATTAATGATTTTGCTGACACTAATGCATATTTGGATGCACAAAATTTGTGTTTGATGTGTTTTGCAGACTGAAAGGGGTGAATCTTCATCCCAAGCCCGCAATGCTCCTGCTGAGAATTTGAAACAACAGGAGGTGGATAACTACTACAAGCAGGATATACCTCATCCAGTCATGACCTTTTCCGATATGCACTTGGAAGAGTTGCACCCGAACCTGAGATTTGACAGACTTTGGATAGATTATCCAAAATATCAACGAGGTTTGCATACTCTTCATTCTAAGGTTGTTGAGGTACCGAGGGTCATAGAATGGGGACCCTTAGAAGCTGTAGAATTGGCCGTGCCAATTAGGGAATTACTTGTACAGAGGTATGGTAATTCTTCTTTTAATGACTGGGTACATTTATTCACCATGCGTAGACCTGTATATAAAGTATGATGTGAAGAATTGTTATGTAGTATAGACTTGAATGATCGGGTAGCTAGTTTAACCGATCGTTCTTTTATTAGATTTTTGTTAGGCGGTTCGATGCGCCACATGTCTCTACTGGACATGGCTCAGGCTTTACGTATATATACGCCTGAGGAGTTAGCGTCTGCCGATTGTAGAGGATTGATACTAAACGGTAGAAAGATAGATGAAAATTTTGATACACACGGTGTGTGGAGTCAAATGACAAGCCATCACCGTTTTAAAGGGGGAAATTACTCTTATTTGGATATAGATAGAGCCGAATTAAGAGTGATACATAGGTTTTTAGCTAATTCGATTACACAAAGGGGTAAGAACAAGGAAAAAGTAAATGAACAGGATTTGTTTTACCATATGTGTATTCGAGACCCACAAAGCGCTGTAAGTATACCATATTGTGTGGGTTATTATTTATCAGCTATGGTTCGGGGGATGCGACCGCATAGCATAATAGGAGGTGGTATTTTTATTACTTTGATTGGTGAATATCTCGGTGTGGATATAAGTCGGGGGGGATTATTAGTAGAAGAACCAGAACCCCGCGATACTATAGGTTTAAATGTATACCATGGTGCGAAAGTTTTGAAGAGGCGAAATAACGCCGCAGTACGATACCATGGTAGACATCCACAGGTGGAGAGAAACCAACAGCAAGGTAATGTAGGAGGGGGGAATGAGATGCAAGAAATGCAAAGGTTTATAGCTTCTCAGGAATACGAAAATGCTAGACAGAGAGCATTTGAAGATTGGCAAGTTCATCAGAACCAAATCATAGCTCATTGCCAACATATAGGTAGAAACTATATTCCTACACCGAAACCCATCTTCCCTCTCTGGTCTATAGAGATGCAGCCACCGTATCCTACATATGACCCTGCCGAAGCATTCTATAGCACCTATGGTTATGCCTGGAACCCCTATTGGTACCAATATCATCCTTAGTTTACTTATTATTTTTTTTATTTTGTAATTTGTAATTATTGGTACGTTTAATACTTTTGTTAATATTGTAATCATTTTTATAATTATCTAACTTTTATTCTTAGATTTTAATAATTTTTGAATGTGGGGTAATATACCAAACTTCAAAAATATGTATATATGTTTGCAGTTTATCTTATGTACACAACAGGGTAAAACAACGCATTTTCAAAGACTGGCATTAAGTTCAGCAAAAGCAACTAATTTTGACGACAAGATGCAAAATATATGTGAAATAACAACAAGACGGAATGAACAAATGATGTGCACCATTTATCATTCAGCAAACAAACGCCAATATATTTGAAAACTTTGGTAAAAATTTAATCATTTTCACACAAATCACCCTCAATAATTTAAATTATTCCTGATTTCTTGCAAATGAGGGCATTGCAAGATCTTAAGTGTGGGAAGGGGTTAAATTCTTTCGGATTTTAAAATTTTTATCTTAAACACTTGGTTACCATTAAAAATACTAGTAAAGCAGTAGTTGTATTAGAATCTAGTGCTCTCTGATAAAAAAGAACAGCCCTAGTCTTATATACTAACTACCCAATTCTAGTAAAATTTTTCAAAATTTTCAATTAAATGAACTCAAAATCATGTTTATACATATTTATGAACGATAAAACTAGGTTTTAACACCGAAATTATTGTTACCTCGGAAAGGACATAAATTGAGAAACAAACTAAAATGTTAAAATTCATTTAAAATGGAATAGAGGACGATAAAAAGGAAAATAAAAGCCAAGTGTGGGAAAATTTACCAAGTTATCTTAAACATATGTCACATATATCTGTAACAAATAACTGAAAATACTTTTGCTTTGGACTAAACTAAACTGTTTTTACCCGATGAAAGAAAAGAAGAGATGGATCTACACGATGAATCAATTCCATCATTAAAAGGAAGTAAAGTCTTCCGAAAAAGACACGCGCTTCTTGATTTAGGTCAAGAAGTTGTCGTCCAGACCAGCTGTAGGTTGACGAAAAATCTAGAAAAGTCATCACTAAAATCGACTGGAAATCCACGGACCTCAGCATAAAACAGGGTCGCCAAGTGGTCAGATTTATCCTAACCATGAGAAGGATTTATCTTGTAAAATGGGGGGCACCATGCAAATTAGCTGGATAAGACTAATGAATCAAATCCCCAGAAAGGATAATCTCCTTAAAGATTAAAAATCAGCTTTTAAGACTGATATTACTCAATCCTAGAGATTGACCTTAAAGATTGAGAATTCAAACTCATGGAATTCAATGATATCTAAACTCGAGCTTGAACGAGAAAATATTTTGATCAAAATTATAAACCGATTTGTTTTCTGAAAACCCATTTTCAATGCGTTCATTCCCATTGAACGTAAAATCCTAGGAATTCACCTGGAATTCATTAGGTCACCTGAACCAAATCGGGTGTCAACCGTAAGAACGGTGGTTGCATAGTGGTCAAAGACAGGACCTTGTGCCATACCGAAAAATTATAAGGGTGAGCTTTACTATTGCTCCTACCAAGGATAGTAATTGCGTCCGACACGTTATAGACCATAATTAAAAGCATGTCAGGGGACATTGCCTTAACAGTTGCTTGTTCAACGCTTTCCTTTCAACCGGACGGTAGTTTACCGAAAGGTAATATACGGGACAAGTAAACTGGACGTGTTGCTTTCCAAATACAAGGTTAGCAAGTGGGTGACACAAAACCGCAAGTTTTGAGCTAAAATTTTCAAATCTGAAACCCACCAAACCCACAAAAATATTTTGCAAACACCGGTAAAGGGTTATCCCGGAAAACTTATCTAGGGTAAAAACTAGATTTCAAAAGATCAAATGTTTTCATAAAGATCCAATTTCCTTAATGGATCTAAATTTTTATAGTCATGTGGGACTGTAAACCATATCGTTACTACCATTGTTTATACCGCCGTATAGAAATCACTGATGTACAAAGTGTGAAGAATAAAGAAGTGATTCTAGTATTTCAAGACGATATTGCTTGAGGACAAGCAACGCTCAAGTGTGGGAATATTTGATAATGCTAAAAACGAACATATATTTCATAGCATTATTTCTCAAGAAAGACAAGCTTTTAGTTGCAATTGTTCTATTTAAAAGTGATATTCGTTTAAATAATAAAAGGTGAAGACAAAAGACAGATTCGACGAATTGAAGACGCAAACGACCAAAAAGCTCAAAAGTACAAAAGACAATCAAAAAGGTTCCAATTATTGATAAGAAACGTCTCGAAATTACAAGAGTACAAGATTCAAAACGCAAAGTACAAGATATTAAATTGTACGCAAGGACGTTCAAAAATCTGGAACCGGGACCAGAGTCAACTCTCAACGCTCGACGCAACGGACTAAAAATTACAAGTTAACTAGGTATATAAATATAATATAATATATAATTAATTATATTAATTATATATATATTATATTTATAAATAAAAACCGTCGGCAGAGAAAGACTCCAAGGGTGTGAGCTGTAAATTCATTCTCCGCGACTCGCGGAGTTTGAAGAGGATTTCACCGCGAGTCGCGGAGCCCCAAAATGAAATTCTGCCTATAAAGCCAACCGAATTTTGATCGCATTTTCATCATCTTTTTCTTCCTCATTCATACGTAAAATTTATATTTATATTTATAATTTATATTTTAATTTTAATTATAATTCTAATAATAAGGGTATGTTAGCGATTATTGTAAGGGTGTAAGTCGAAATTCTGTCCGTGTAACGCTACGCTATTTTTAATCATTGTAAGTTATGTTCAACCTTTTTACATTAATGTCTCGTAGCTAAGTTATTATTATGCTTATTTAAAACGAAGTAATCATGATGTTGGGCTAATTACTAAAATTGGGTAATTGGGCTTTGTACCATAATTGGGGTTTGGACAAAAGAACGACACTTGTGGAAATTAGACTATGGGCTATTAATGGGTTTTATATTTGTTTAACTAGATGAAAGTTTGTTAATGTTAATATAAAGATTTACAATTGGGCGTCCCTATAAATTACCATATACACTCAATCGGACACGATGGGCGGGGTATTTATATGTACGAATAATCGTTCATTTAACCGGATACGGGAATGGATTAATAGCCACTAGAATAATTAAAACAGGGGTGAAATTACATTCAAGGGTAATTGGTGTAATTGTTAACAAAGTAGTAAAACCTTGGTTTACACGCAGTTGATAACCTGGTGTATTCATTAAACAAAGTATTAAAACCTTGTTACAATTTGAATCCCCAATTAGTTGGAATATTTAACTTCGGGTATAATAATAATTTGACGAGGACACTCACACTTTATATTTATGACTGATGGACTGTTATGGACAAAAACCAGACGGACATATTAAATAATCCAGGATAAAGGACAATTAACCCATGGGCATAAAACTAAAATCAACACGTCAAACATCATGATTACGGAAGTTTAAATAAGCATAATTCTTTTATTTCATATTTAATTTCCTTTATTTTATATTTAATTGCACTTCTAATTATCGCACTTTTATTTATTGTTATTTAATCGCACTTTTAATTATCGTACTTTTTAATTATCGCAAGTTTATTTTATCGCACTGTTATTATTAGCAATTTCATTATCGTTATTTACTTTAAGTTTTAATTTAAGTCTTTTATTTATTTAATATTTTACATTAGGTTTTAACTGCGACTAAAGTTTTAAAATCGACAAACCGGTCATTAAACGGTAAAAAACCCCCTTTATAATAATAATATTACTTATATATATGTTTGTATTTTTATAAAAGTAAACTAATATAGCGTTGAGCTTTGTTTAAAAAAGATTCCCTGTAGAACGAACCGGACTTACTAAAAACTACACTACTGTACGATTAAGTACACTGCCTATAAGTGTTGTGGCAAGGTTTAAGTATATCCATTCTCTAAATAAATAAATATCTTGTGTAAAATTGTATCGTATTTAATAGTTTTTCCTAGTAAAATATAAACTATTTCGTATACCTTAGCTTTGACATCAGTTATGACATCACCTTTTTATCGTGAATGCAACTTCTTTAATTACAGCATATAGTACTTAACCTTGTAATGATCCTGTTGTTGATGATTCGTACACGATGGCTTTGTACGGGGCATCACATTTGGTATCAGAGCATTGGTTGTAGGAAATTAGGTTGCATTAGTGAGTCTAAGACCGACCCGAGTTGGATTCACTAATAGGACTAATCTACAACTTGCTAGTTTACTTGTTTCCGCTGAATTTACTGCATGCTACTGCTTACTTTTTTCGCTATATGTCGTATGCTACTACATGATTTCACTACTGCATGATGCTACTTGCTTTCGATTGCATGCTACCTTCATACGAATTACTGTTATTGCCATGCTAGTTACCGTTATACATGATTTAAACTGTTGGCCTATTATTTGCTTGCTTTATGACATACTGACATGGAAAATTTATTTTTCCTTGTTCAGATGTCGGATGTTCCACCTGCTGGCATTTCGGGCAGTACAGACTCAGACCCCATCACCCTACCTACTGCTACACCTGCTGCTGCTACTGCCGATACACCGGCCCCGACACCCACTAGTGATCCCGGCGCTTCCACTTCCGAAGCTGGTACTAGTGCACCTGCCCCAATGTCTGCTCCCGGACCCTCGAGGTCACAGCCCCGCATTGGTGGTATTGAGATCCCTGCGGAGTTCGGGGAAGGGCCGTTTCGTAACCGCATGCGCACGCCTTGCAGACGCACTCTCGACGAACGTTTAGTCATGATTCCGCCAGGCAGACACAGACAGATGTTGGCTGCCTTCGGACGCTTCGGATTACCAGCTCAGCCACCAGTGTCACCACCACACGATTCGGATGACTCATCATCTGCCGATTCTTCATCATCAGACGACTCCAGCGATGATGAGGATCCTGCTGATAGACCTATTCAGGCACCCTCCACCCCGCCGAAGAAGCGGTACCGTTTCGACGGCACCGTCATTCCAGGGGTGAATGGAGGTCGTGCTTTTACTGACGCATTTGGCCATCGTCGTAGGGTTACTGCTTGTAAACGAGTTGTGCCATACCCTGCCGACCCACAGATACGTAAGGTTCCCCGTTACGTATTGACTATTCCTGGAACCGTACCAACTTGATTTAGATACGGACCACTTACATCTAGGGACGTACCGTCTACATCCGGAGCCGAACCATCTACATCAACACCACCGGCACCACCCGCACCACCCACCCCACCTGCACCACCTGCCCCACCAGCTCCCTCTAACGAGGAACTGGTGAGGGAGGTTGAGACTCTCCGAGCTCGAGTCACTGAGCTCGACGAGCAGTTGGCTCTAGGAGCAGTTCACCCGCCTTCACCGTAGGACCTTGTATTTAGATTTCATGATGTAATCTAGATATAGTTTCATGTATTTCATATGTATTGTACGAACTTATTCAGATGTATGAAACTTATTATTATTAATGAATGGAACTTTGCGTTATTTAATTCTTGCACGATGTTCTATTTACTTTGCTGTACGATGATTCTGTGGTATTTGTACCTAGATGCATTATTTAATAACTTGTGATGTTTTGATTCCATGTTGGTCACTATATACTGTATTATTACTACTTGCATATTGGATTTTGACTTGAGTCAAAATTTTGTTTAGAATACCATGGCTAACGGAAGATCCACACCTACCGCCGCCCAGATTGAGGACATGATCAACGAACGGGTCGCTGCAGCCCTAGCAGAAAGAAATCTCGAAGCTCCACCGCCACCACCACCGGTTATTCCACCCGTTCGAAATGGGTGTACATACAAGGAATTCCAGAGCTGCAAACCACATAACTTCAGCGGCACCGAGTGACCAGTTGGTCTCACCAGATGGTTCGAGAAACTTGAATCGGTATTCCGAGTTAGCAACTGTTCGGAGGATAATAAGGCCAAGTTTGCATCTTGCATGCTATCTGACGGCGCGCTAACGTGGTGGAACACGTTAGCTCAAGCGAAAGGTATCGATGAGGCGTATGCTATGCCATGGGAGGAATTCAAGGCGGCTATGATTGATGACTATTGTCCGAGAACCGAAATTCAGAAGATGGAAATTGAATTCATGCAGTTGAAGGCCGTAGGGAACGACCTTAACAGTTACAATCGTAGGTTTTTGGAGTTAGCACTGATGTGTCCGACCATGGTCACCCCCGAATTCAAGCGCATGGAGAAATACTTCTCGGGACTCCCTAAGTCCATCAAAGGAAATGTCACCTCATCCAAACCACCGAATGTTCCCGAAGCAATGCGTATGGCGCATACTCTCATGAATCAGATTCTTATTGATGAGCCGGAGAAGGCTAAGTTTGAAGCTGGTAGTAGCGAGAAGAGGAAATGGGACAACAACCATAACAACCACAACAACCCCAACAACAACAACAATAACAACAACAACAACAACAACAACAACAACAACAACAACAACAACAACAACAACAACAACAACAACAACAACAACAACAACAACAACAACAACAATAACAGGGGGAGAAACTACGATCAGACCCCCGCCAAGAGGCACAACAATGGTGGAAACCCTAATCCCAATAACAACACCAACACCAACCCGAACTACAAAGGAACCTTACCACAATGCAAGAGGTGTTACAAACACCATACTGGATATTGCAATGTTGTTTGTAAGAAGTGTCAACGGGCTGGGCATATCGGGAAAGACTGCAAGGTCACCACTTTGAATGGAAAGCCGAACACCAATGGGCCAAAGAAGTGCTACGAATGTAGATAGATGGGCCATTTCAGAAATGCATGCCCCAACAAGCGAAAAGATGGCGGGCCACTCCATGGTAGAGCTTTTAATGTTAATGCAAGGGATGCACGCGATAACCCCGACTTGGTGACAGGTATATTCACAATCAACAATCTTTTAGCTTCTGTCTTGTTTGATACTGGTGCGGATAGAAGTTATGTATGTAGACATTTTTGCGATAAGATTAATTGGTCATTAGTCCCGTTAAAAGAAAGTATGCTTGTCGAGGTCGCCAATGGAAAACTTGAAAAGGTTGACCATATTAGTCGAGGAGCTATTATCAACATAGCTGGTGCAGATTTCGAAATTGATTTGATACCTATCAAACTCGGAAGTTTTGACGTGATCGTCGGTATGGATTGGTTGGGCAAGATAAAGGTCGATATAATCTGCGGAGATAAAGCACTTCGCATACCACAAGGAGATGGAGAACCACTGGTTATCTATGGAGAAAGATGTACCTCGAAGTTGAACCTCATTAGTTGCGTGAAAGCGCAAAAGATTATGAAGAAGGGACGTTTTGCTGTCCTAGCACATGTGAAAGCGGTAGAAACTGAGGTGAAGAGCGTGAATGACATTCGAATTGTGAACGAATTTTCCGATGTCTTCCCAGAGAAATTGCCTGGATTACTGCCGCAGAGAGCAGTAGAGTTTCAGATTGACTTAGTGCCAGGAGCTGCACCTGTAGCTCACGCACCTTATAGACTCGCACCTTCCGAGATGCAAGAATTACAGAGTCAACTACAAGAGCTGTTAGACCGAGGATTTATTCAACCAAGCTTCTCACCTTGGGGCGCACCTGTGTTGTTTGTGAAGAAGAAGGATGGATCCTTCCATATGTGTATCGACTACCGTGAACTCAACAAACTATACAATCAAGAATCGGTATCCTCTTCCACGAATTGATGATCTTTTTGATCAACTACAAGGATCGAGCGTTTACTCAAAGATCGATTTGCGATCCGGATATCACCAGCTGAGGGTGAAGGAAAGTGACGTGATGAAAACTGCATTCAGGACCCGTTATGGTCATTATGAGTTTCTCGTGATGCCATTCGGTTTAACAAATGCACCTGCCGTGTTCATGGACCTCATGAATCGTGTCTGCAAGCCTTACTTGGACAAGTTTGTTATCATCTTCATAGATGATATCCTCATCTACTCTAAGAGCGAAGAAGAACATGAGCAACACCTCCAATTAGTGCTTGAACTCTTAAGACAAGAGCAACTTTACGCCAAATTCTCCAAGTGTGAATTTTGGTTAAAGGAAGTACAATTTTTGGGTCATGTTGTAAGCGACCAGGGTATCAAAGTTGATCCCGCCAAGATTGAAGCCATCAGCAAGTGGGAGACCCCCACTACTCCAACGCATATTTGCCAATTCCTAGGTCTCGCCGGTTATTACCGAAGGTTTATCGAAGGATTTTATCTGATTGCGCGTCCTTTGACCGCGCAGACTCACAAGGGCAAGAAGTTCATTTGGGAACCCGCACATGAATCAGCATTCTAAACTTTGAAGAAGAAGTTAACCTCCGCACCTATTCTATCGCTTCCCGAAGGCAGTGACGATTTCGTTGTTTATTGTGATGCATCGAAGAGTGGTTTTGGTTGTGTACTGATGCAACGATCAAAGGTTATTGCCTATGCCTCCCGCCAATTGAAGATTCACGATCGGAACTACACTACGCATGATCTTGAACTTGGAGCCGTTGTCTTTGCGCTCAAATTGTGGAGACATTATTTGTATGGAACTAAGAGCACTATCTTCACCGATCACAATAGTCTCCAGCACATCTTCGATCAGAAGCAACTGAATATGAGGCAGGATCGATGGATCGAGACACTCAACGACTACGATTGTGAACTCCGTTATCACCCTGGCAAGGCCAATGTTGTACCTGACGCTTTAAGCCGAAAGGAGAGGACGGAACCTCTTCGTGTTAGGGCTCTGAACATCACCATCCATTCGAACCTCAACAGCCAGATCAGAGTAGCCCAAGATGAGGCTCTCAAAGAGGAGAACATATCTCACGAACATTTGAACATACTTGTCTCTCGATTCGAGGTTAGGGAGTCTGGACTCTGATGTTATGCCGGAAGAATTTGGGTACCTTATTATGGAGATCTACGAAACCTGATACTTGATGAAGCACACAAATCGAGATATTCGATTCACCCTGAAGCGGGCAAAATGTACCACGACCTTAAAGAACAGTATTGGTGGCCGAATCTTAAGAAGGACGTTGCGACTTATGTTGGTAAGTGTTTGACTTGCTCGAAGGTTAAAGCCGAGCATCAGAGACCTTCTGGGTTGCTTCAACAACCGAAAATCCCACAATGGAAGTGGGAAAGGATAACGATGGATTTCATCACCAAGCTACCAAAGACGGTGGGCGGATACGATACTATTTGGGTTATTGTTGACCGCCTTACCAAATCTGCACACTTCCTAGCGATGAAGGAAACTGATACAATGGAGAGACTTGCTCAACTTTACATCAAGGAGGTTGTATCTCGTCATGGTGTACCTTGATCGATCATCTCCGATCGCAATCCCCGTTTTGCCTCTAGATTTTGGCGTTCTTTGCAAGAAGCCATGGGAACTCGTCTTGACATGAGTACTGCTTATCATCCTCAGACTGACGGGCAAAGTGAACGAACGATTCAGACCTTGGAGGACATGATGCGTGCATGTGTCATTGATTTTGGAAAGGCCTGGGAAAGACATTTGCCACTCGCCGAATTCTCGTACAACAACAGTTATCACTCTAGCATTAATGCCGCACCTTTTGAAGCATTGTATGGCCGTAAGTGCATATCTCCTATTTGTTGGGCCAAAGTAGGCGAAAAGCAAATCACCGGACCCGAGGTAGTCCACGAAACAACGGAGAAGATTGCTCAGATACAAGTGAGACTTAAGACTGCCCGCGATCGTCAGAAGAATTATGCCGATCTTAAACGTAAAGACTTTGAATTCAACGTCGGCTACCGTGTAATGTTAAAGGTTGCGCCTTGGAAAGGTGTGATCCGTTTTGGAAAACGTGGAAAGTTGAACCCACGATACATTGGTCCTTTTGAAATCTTGGAACGTGTTGGACCCGTTGCATACCGTTTGGATCTACCCGCACAATTGAGCTCAGTTCATCCTACCTTCCACGTGTCTAACTTAAAGAAGTGTCTTGCTGCACCTGAACTGATCATACCATTGGAGGAACTTACTATTGATGACAAACTCCACTTTGTGGAAGAACCTGTTGAAATTATGGATCGTGAGATCAAAACTTTGAAACGCAACAAGATTCCGATCGTCCGAGTGCGATGGAATGCCAAACGAGGACCTGAGTTTACTTGGGAGCGGGAGGATCAAATGATGCGGAAGTATCCTCACCTTTTCCTGACTCCTCCATCTACCTCAGCTTAAATTTCGAGACGAAATTATCTTTAACATGTGGGTAATGTAACGACCCTGGAATTTCCAACGTTATTTTATTAATAATTATTATTATTAATACGTGTGATAAAACGAATGTATGTTATTACATTTACATGTTGCCATGACTTAACGTACTTGACCTTAATTGCCCGAAACATCTTTGTGACACCCGGAACTTTCACGAATAATATTTTAAGATATTATTTGCATTCATGATTAGTTTTATTAATCATTTTAATTAACTATGGTGGTTAGTTAGTTACTTGGGCTTTAATTGGATTTAATTGTTAATTAATGGAACTTGGGCTTGTTTAAAGTAAATGGACTCATGATATTGGACTTCCAAGCCCACCCTACCTTTTAAGTGGACTTAGTTAGCCCACTCTTTCATGTGTAAGTATCAAATTTGATGGAAACTAGTTAGTTGTTGCACTTAGAATCTAGTTAGCAACTTATCCCCATGAAACCCCATCTAATAACCACCTTTTATGAGCTTTACCATGCATGGACCATTAAACAACTCTCTTCCTTTTTTTTGTTGCTGCAGAACCGTGACCCTATAGGGCATGGGGAAGGATTTTTGTTTCATTTTCTCATCACTTCATTTGCTTGTTTCTCTCATTTTCAAAACACAAAACTTACTAGCTTTCTTTTTCTCTTTTTCTCTCTAAAATTGTAAGTAAACTTGAAGCTCTTTCTCTTCTTCTTTTCTTTACAAAACCAAACCTAGCAACCTTGAATCATCATCATCTTTTGTTACTTGTTCTTGATTATTGTTTAACTACTTGTCTTTGTTAATTGTTGTTACTTACTTACATGTTACAAGAATAAACTTTCTAGTTTGATTCTTCTTTTATCTTGTATTTTCAAGAACACATAAGAACTTAACTTACTAGTTATGTTCTACATACACTTTCTTAAAAGATTGCAAGTTCATGTGTTGATTAAACTCATACTTGAAGTTCATGAAGTAAACTTTAAAGTTTACTTTCTAAAGATCAAACTTTGGTTTGAATCTTTAAAGTATGAACAACCATGAATAATTTACTTGTTTACTTAGTTTACTACTTCATTCTTGCACTTTAATTTCATTATTTATGTTCTCGTTGGTCAAATGTTACAAGTTAACTTTGATCTCATTAATCTTGAACTTAAAGTTAACTTTAAAGTTCAAGAACATATAAAGGAAACTTTTTAATTATAACTTTGTATACTTATGATTGATCTAGACTTTTGAGTCTTGGATCTTCAAGATCTAACTAAGAACTATGTTCTACATTTTAAGATCTTGATTTCATAAGTTCATTTTCAAGTTTGTAACTTATTATTAGTCTTATAGTTCATGTAAGTGTCAAACCTAAGACTTTGATGTAACTTTGGTTCATCAAACTACATGCAACTCTTAAGTGAGTTGTGCTTCATGTCTTAGACTTGCACTAGGGTTATGATGGTCAAGACTTGGTTAAGATGATTTAGATACATCAATGAGTTGTACACTTGAAGCTATATGCATCAAGGATGAGAACCATGATGAACATCAAGCACCAAGACCACCGGAACCCTTTTAAACTTACTGTTTCTGTCCAAAAGCTACTGATCTGATGTTTCTGTAACATACCAGTAGACCTGGGCTGTTCTAACCTTGATTTTTAGATATAACTTTTCGAGTAGATAACTTTTCATATAGGACTCGTCTTAATCCGAGTTACGGTTTAGGATTTATGGCCCTCCGATCGTCACTATGTCCTTTAACGTTGTGCAGAAATTTCTGACCTACTCGCACTTAGACCGTCGCCACGGTCAAACGAAGACGAGTTTGCTTCTGGAATTTTTACCACACTTAAGGGACTCATAGACGGAGCCATGGCCACTGGTATCACCTTAATTCAGTAAGGGTAGAGGCCGTGGTGACTGACTGAATCAGACTTTGTTTTAAACTACTTTCATAAACGAAACCTACCTTACGCCTTTTGTTTAATGATGAATGATGATGACCCTTAAGACCTTAATTACATACTTTTAAACCTATTAAGACGATTTACTAACTTAGTACTATTTGACTTAGGTTGAGGACTTCAGACCGTTTACTTGCACACCTTTCCCGACTACTACTTTACCGCTACATATCATTGTGAGTTATAGCATTCCCTTTTTACTTTAACTTATTTTGGGAACTGAGAATACATGCGGATTTTATGTTTTACATACTAGGAACGAGTACTTAAACTTATATATGTGTGGGTTATATAACGGCAGAAACATTCCCTTTAGCTCGGTAACGTTTAATCATTGGTTTTTGAACCATGAACGCGAATCTTAGATATGGATCCATAGGGTTTGACATCCCCACTCGGGCTAGTAGCGCTAGCATTTAACGAGTGTTTAATACTTCGTAGACATACGCACTTGCCAAGTGTACTTTCAGGGGGTATAAACGTTAAGTTAGTTACCAAGTGCCCACGGTTAGCATATACTTTTACATACTTTGAAACGCTCATTGTAGCACTGAAATCTCGTGGCCTACTTACATTATTGTTATACTTAAACTATAGCTCACCAACCTTTATGTTGACATTTTTAAGCATGTATCTCTCAGGTGCTTGAGGTTGCTTCCGCTGTGTACTAGTCGTGCTGTAGAACCCGCTGCTTAGAGTTGTTATCGCATAACTACTTATCTTGCATTCAAACTTATTTACTTTTGAATTATGACTTGTAACGACCTTTGTGGTCACATACACTTATTATTTGCTTCTACTTAGTGAAGCATGCTTTTGAAATGTAAAACATTTGATGTAGGTTATGACATCACCTTTTTATCGTGAATGCAACTTCTTTAATTACAGCATATAGTACTTAACCTTGTAATGATCATGTTTTTGATGATTCGTACACGATGGTTTTGTACGGGACATCACAGGTAGTCATTTCCGTCGAAAGAACGACATCTTGATGACCATTTTGAAAAACATACTTTCACTTTGAGTTTAACCATGATTTTTGGATATAGTTTCATGTTCATAAGAAAAATCATTTTTTTCCAGAAGTATAGCTTTTAAATCAAAGTTCTTCTTAGCTTTTAATTATCCCAACCAAAACAGCCTCCGGTTTTACTACGACGGCGTATATCCAGTTTTATGGTGTTTATCGTGTTTCCGGGTTTTAAATCATTAAGTTAGCGTATCATATAGATATAGAACATGTGTTTAGTTGATTTTAAAAGTCTAGTTAGAAGGATTAACTTTATTTGCGAACACGTTTAGAATTAACTAAACTATGTTCTAGTGATTACAAGTTTATAACGTTGAATAAGACAGCTTTTTATGTATGAATCGAATGATGTTATGAACATCATTACTACCTCAAGTTCCTTGGATAAACCTACTGAAAATGAGAAAAATGGATCTAGCTTCAAAGGATCCTTGGATGGCTTGAAAGTTCTTGAAGCAGAATCATGACACGAAAACAATTTCAAGTAAGATTTCCACTCGAAATAAGATTGTTATAGTTATAGAAATTGAATTAAAGTTTGAATATGATTATTACCTTGTATTAGAAAGATAACCTACTGTAAGTAACAAAGGTTTCTTGATCTTGGATGATTACTTGGAATGGATTTAGAAAACTTGGAAGTAAACTTGCAATCTTGGAAGTATTCTTGATTTTATGAAACTAGAACTTTTGGAATTTATGAAGAACACTTAGAACTTGAAGATAGAACTTGAGAGAGATCAATTAGATGAAGAAAATTGAAGAATGAAAGTGTTTGTAGGTGTTTTTGGTCGTTGTTGTATGGATTAGATATAAAGGATATGTAATTTTATTTTCATGTAAATAAGTCATGAATGATTACTCATATTTTTGTAATTTTATGAGATATTTCATGCTAGTTTCCAAATGATGGTTCCCACATGTGTTAGGTGACTCACATGGGCTGCTAAGAGCTGATCATTGGAGTGTATATACCAATAGTACATACATCTAAAAGCTGTGTATTGTACGAGTACAAATACGGGTGCATACGAGTAGAATTGTTGATGAAACTGAACGAGGATGTAATTGTAAGCATTTTTGTTAAGTAGAAGTATTTTGATAAGTGTCTTGAAGTCTTTCAAAAGTGTATGAATACATATTAAAACACTACATGTATATACATTTTAACTGAGTCGTTAAGTCATCGTTAGTCGTTACATGTAAGTGTTGTTTTGAAACCTTTAGGTTAACGATCTTGTTAATTGTTGTTAACCCAATGTTTATAATATCAAAAGAGATTTTAAATTATTATATTATCATGATATTATGATGTATGAATATCTCTTAATATGATATATATACATTAAATGTCGTTACAACGATAATCGTTACATATATGTCTCGTTTCAAAATCATTAAGTTAGTAGTCTTGTTTTTACATATGTAGTTCATTGTTAATATACTTAATGATATGTTTACTTATCATAATATCATGTTACCTATATATATAACCATATATATGTCATCATATAGTTTTTACAAGTTTTAACGTTCGTGAATCACCGGTCAACTTGGGTGGTCAATTGTCTATATGAAACCTATTTCAATTAATCAAGTCTTAACAAGTTTGATTGCTTAACATGTTGGAAACACTTAATCATGTAAAATAACAATTTCATTTAATATATATATAAACATGGAAAAGTTCGGGTCACTACACAATAGATGCAGCAAGTAGCCAGGACCCTTTAAATTGGAAGCCCACAACTCGCCACTAACAAATCCAACTATTACTACGAACCAGAAAATTTTGGATGTCTATCAATTTAATCACTTAAAATAATTTTTCGTCGAAATTTAAAGAAATTTTAGAGAAGAAATAGAAAATTCTATATCCTAAAAACTAGAGCGTAGAGAAATAAGAAAGAAAAAGAGCGCGTCGAAAAATGTCGAAAAATAAAAGGTCAAAAAATAATAAAATGCAGCGTCGAAACTTAAAAGTCTAAAAACTAAAATTAAAACTTACGTCTAAAAGTATTAAAGCTTAAAAGGAATTCTATATCCAAAACGGCAATAACTTAAAATGTACTAAAATCTTAAAGCGGCGTCGCAAAATTCTAAAGCGCCTAAGTCTTAATCTAAAGAAAAAGCACTTAAGGGATTTTACGGCAAAGCCTAAAAATCTAGAAATAGAAATAACTACGGCAAAATACTAATCTTAAAACTAATTACGAACGAAAAATACAAATTACGAATAAAAAGATATAAAATATAAAAATAAAACTTAAAGTTGTAAAAAAAAATACAATAATATAAAAATATTATTTTTATATTATTTATTTTATAAAAGTAGTAATTTTTATATTAATAAAACTAATTAAAACTAAAAATACAAAATAAAACTAAATAATAAAATAACTATACCCTAATTAGGGTTAATCAATAATAATTAATAATAATACTCCGTAATTAATGCAGTACCAGGCTCAGTTGGGCGTGTCAGAACCTCTCATGCGATTGCATGAGTTTAAAACGCTGCAGCCATGCGATCGCATGGATGCAGTTTCAGATTCTGATGCAGGTCGAAAATTTCAGGTTCAAATGTTTTATTTATTTTTTTTAATTTTTTGTTTTTATAAAATATTTAAATAGAATAAATAAAAACTTATATTTTAAAAACTAAAATAAAAATAAAGAAACTTTATAATTTTATATATATTTAACAAACTCTTAAAAATATATATATTATATTTTTTTAAATTTTTGTATTTTTAATAATTAAAAACGTATTTTTTTTATAACAAAATTAAAACTTGATAATTTTTTTTTATATAGCGTTTCGCTTCCGGCGTTTAAGCAAGTCCCCGGCAGCGGCGCCAAAAATACTTGATGTGTGCAGAGGTGTATACGAAATAGTTATATATTTATTATGAAATACTATTAAATACTATACAATTTTACACAAGTTATTTATTTATTTATAGAGTGGAAATATCTAAACCTTGCTACAACACTTATAGGCAGTGTACCTAATCGTACAGTAGTGTAGTTTTTAGTAAGTCCGGTTCGTCCACGGGGAACTAGCCAAGTTTAACGCTATATTTTTAAAAACTATATTTGTATAAATATATATATATAAATATAAGTAGTATTATTATTATTATAAAAGGGGGTTTTTACCGTTTAATGACCGGTTTGTCGATTTTAAAACTTTAGTCGCAGTTAAAACCTAATGTAAAATATTAAAAATAAATATAACTTAATTTAAAGCGTAAAGTAAATGACAATAATTAAAGTGCGATAAATTAAAGTGCGATAAATAAAATGACAATAAATAAAATTGCGATAATTAAAAAGTACGATAATTAAAAGTGCAATTAAATAAAATGACAGTAAATAAAAGTGCGATGAAATATGAAATAAAGGAATTATGCTTATTTAAACTTCCGTAATCATGATGTTTGACGTGTTGATTTTAGTTTATTACCATGGGTTAATTGTCCTTTGTCCTGGATTATTCAATATGTCCATCTGGTTTTTGTCCATAACAGTCCATCAGTCATAAATATAAAGTGCGAGTGTCCTCGTCAAATTATCCTTATATCCGAAGTCAAATATTCTAACTAATTGGGTACTTAAACTGTAATAAGGTTTTAATACTTTATTATCAATTACACCAAGTGTCCTTGCATGTAATCCACCCCTGTTTTAATGAGTCCGTTAACTATTAATCCATTCCCGTGTTCGGTCAAATGAACGATTATTAGTACTTATAAATATCCCGCCCATCTTGTCCGATCGAGTGTATGTGGTTATTTATAATTACATCCAATTGTAAATCTTTATATTAAATTAACGAACTATCATTCAATTAAACAAATATAAAGCCCATTAATAGCCCATAGTCTAATTTCCACAAGTGTCGTTCTTTTATTCAAACCCCGGTTATGGTACAAAGCCCAATTACCCCGTCTTTAATATTTTAGCCCAACATCACGATTACTTCGATTTAAATAAGCATAATAATAACTTAGCTACGAGACATTAATTTAAAAAGGTTGAACATAACTTACAATGATTAATAATAGCGTAGCTTTACACGAACAGAATTTCGACTTACACACTTACAACATTCGCTAACATACCCTTATTATTATTAATCTTAAATTAAAATTAAAATTAAAATATTATATATATATATATATATATATATATATCAGAGAGATAGAGAGGATAGAAAAAGATGTAAGAAATTCGGCCAAAACATGCGAAATTTATAGGACCTGACCCAACTTTTGAGGCCATGCGATCGCATGAGTTTTGTTCTTCCAGGCCATGCGATCGCATGGCCAGCTGGATCAGGTCACATGCTTTTGTTTGCTAGTTTGCCGACGGTTTTAATAAATAATATAATATATATATAATTTTAAGAATTAATTATATATTATATTATATTCATGTGCATAGTTGACTTGTAATTTTTAGTCCGTTGCGTCGAGCGTTGAGAGTTGACTTTGGTCCCGGTTCCGGATTTTCGAACGTCCTTGCGTACAATTTAATATCTTGTACTTTGCGTTTCGCGGCTTGTACTCTTGTAATTTCTAGACGTTTCTCATCAATAATTTGAACCACTTGGATTGTACTTTGTACTTTTGAGCTTTTTGGTCGTTTGCGTCTTCAATTCGTCGAATCTGTCTTTTGTCTTCACCTTTTATTATTTAAACGAATATCACTTGTAAATAGAACAATTGCAACTAAAAGCTTGTCTTTCTTGAGGGATAATGCTATGAAATATATGTTCGTTTTTAGCATTATCAGCATCGAAGATTTGGCCACTTTAACTTTCACGCACTAAAAATCCTCCAACGGAAGAATATGATGAGAGACTTGCCTAACATAGAAGAGATCACCGACACGTGTGAAAGCTGTGTGATGAGCAAGCAACATCGAAAACCTTTCCCTCGTGACAAAGCTTGGAGAGCGAAAGGTATACTGGAGCTGGTGCACACCGACGTTTGTGGACCAATGAGGACCCCGTCTCTTAACCAAAACAGGTACTTCGTCCTCTTCATCAATGATTTTTCTAGAATGACGTGGGTTTATTTCATGCGTGAAAAATCAGAAGTATTTACGATATTCAAGAAGTTCAAGAATTTCGTAGAAAAAAGTAGTGACCATTATATAAAAACACTAAGGAGTGATAGAGGAAAAGAATACACCTCTACACAATTCAATAAATTTTGTGAAGATGAAGGAGTGAAACGCCAACTCACAGTTGGTTACGCTCCTGAACAAAATGGCATCTCTGAACGTAAGAATAGAACTGTAATGGAAATGGCCAAAACGATGATACATGAAAAAGGCCTTCCAAACAGTTTCTGGGCTGAAGCTGTATACACGGCTGTATATATATTAAATCGATGTCCAGCGAAAGTCGTAGAAAACAAGACTCCTATTGAGGCATGGAGTGGAAGGAAACCGTCGACAAAACATCTGCGATTATTTGGGAGTATTTGCTACATCCATGTTCCTAAGGAAAAACGTCACAAGCTCCAAGAAAAATCAGAAAAAGGAATATTCTTGGGCTATAGCACACAGTCTAAAGGCTACCGAGTCTATAACTTGAAGACCAATAACATAGTAATCAGCCGAGACGTGGAGTTTGACGAAGACGCTTCTTGGAACTGGGAAAAAGACAAAGTTGAAAAACAAACATATCTGCCGCGGATATCTATAGAAACTCCAGCTCAACAACCACTACAAACAGAGCATTCTGGTCACGAAAGCACAGGAGAAACGAGCCCTGCTACGCCAAGTTCTCCTTCAGCAACATTACCTTCAGCGCAAAAAGATTCAAGTCCGGAGTCAACACCGGGAAGAGTTAAAAAGTTAGCAGAGGTGTACGAGACTTGCAACTTCACAACTATAGAACCTGAAAGCTATGAAGTTGCATCCAAAGATGAAAAGTGGGTGGCTGCTATGAACGAAGAAATCAAAATGATCGAGAAAAACAATACGTGGGAGTTAGTTGATCATCCCAAAGACAAAGAAATCATTGGAGTTAAGTGGGTTTACAAAACAAAGCTCAACCCTGGCGGTTCTATACAAAAACATAAAGCAAGGCTAGTTGCAAAAGGCTACTCACAACAGCCAGGAGTCGACTACAATGAAACTTTCGCACCTGTAGCACGACTGGATACTATAAGAACACTTGTGGCGCTAGCAGCTCAACGAAGGTGGAAGATTCACCAACTAGATGTGAAATCAGCCTTTCTAAATGGGTATCTCGAAGAAGAAATATATGTAGAGCAACCACAAGGGTTCGTCCAGAAAGGAAAAGAAGATCAAGTCCTAAAGCTAAAGAAAGCCTTATATAGACTAAAACAAGCGCCACATGCATGGTACAGTCGTATTGACAGCTACTTCACAACTTTAGGATTCAGGAGGAGTCAAAGTGAGCCCACACTCTACATCAAAACCCAAGGTAACTCTAACACTCTCGTTATTTCCTTGTACGTCGATGATCTTATATATACGGGAAACAATGAGATAATGATACAAGAATTAAAAGAAGACATGATAAAAACGTTCGAGATGAGCGACCTTGGTTTGATGAGCTATTTTCTTGGCATCGAAATCAGTCAAGAAAATGAAGGCATCTTCATTTGTCAAAAGAAATACACATAAAATCTCCTGAAAAAGTTTAAGCTATACGGTTGTAAAACCGTCGCGACGCCACTAGTTGCCAATGAGAAGATGAGACAAGAAGATGGATCGGAGAAAGCAGACGCTTCAAGATTCAGAAGTCTCATCGGAAGTCTACTATATCTAACAGCAACAAGACCAGACATCATGTACGCAACGAGTCTACTATCCAGGTACATGCAAAACCCTACTCAAATACAATACGGAGCTTCTAAAAGAATACTACGATACTTGCAAGGTACCATGGACTATGGTATATGGTACAAGCCCACTATAGATTCGAAGCTTCAAGGATACACAGATAGTGATTGGGCCGGATAGGTAGATGACATGAGAAGTACTTCTGGATACGCATTCACACTTGGATATGGTGTATTCTCATGGGCATCAAAGAAACAAGAAACGGTGGCACAATCATCAGCTGAAGCCGAGTACGTCGCAGCCGCAAACTCAGCTAATCAAGCTTAATGGCTAAGAAGAATACTTGAAGACATGGGCGAAAAACAAGACGAAGCTACTCAAATATTCTGCGACAACAAGTCTGCAATTGCAATGGCAAAGAACCCTGTGTTTCATGGTAGAACAAAACACATTGATATCAAATATCACTTCTTACGAGAAGTCACGGCTAAGAAAGAGATTGAATTAAAATACTGCAAAACTGAAGAGCAAATTGCAGACATATTCACCAAAGCACTTCCAAGACCAAAGTTCGAGTTCCTGCGCAACATGCTCGGAGTAACATCGAAATACATTAAGGAGGAGTGTTGAAATATAGTAATTTATTTCTAGACTCATCTACATGTATTTAGGAATAAAAAGATTAATCTAGAATTATGTAGTAGTATTAGATATTAACTAGTAGATATTTAATTAAAATAATCTAGATTAGCAATTGCTAGATGATTCTAGCCAACTTAGGAGGCCTATAAATAGGCTAAGATGTTTGCAAAGTTGTTGTACACAAACACAAACACAATTCAATAGCAATAAAGAATTTCTTTCTAAAAACTAGTCTTCACCATTTCTTCTATAAAATTCCCCTCATAACATTTAAATTAACATCCATCACTATTATATAACATCTAAATTAAAACTAATCAATTAATCTAAAAACATAACAATTCTATCGGTCCCACTTCTTGTGGTGAATGTCTGAACCAGTTTGGCTATTGTAGTGAAAATTGAAATAATATTTTCCAGCTTTAAAAAAAATATAAAAAAACGAATATTAGTCCAGCCTTGTTATTATCTTTGTTATTGTTATTATTATATGGTCTCATTGAAATTTTACTTTCTTTACTAGTTTTTATAATGGTTAATTAATACTCCAGTTAATAAAGTTAATAATTAATGGTATGGTTTGTTTCTTTGTTACTCAGTATAATCTACACCTCTCTAATTGGAACTCATGGGTCCTAAAGCCGTTGTAATTCTCTCTTAGCGCCTTGCTAGGGAGCGTTCGTTATTAAAATTTTGGCCGTTAAAAAAAATGCTTTGTGCCTGTAGTTGAAATAGTGTATAGTTCTTGAATATTGAAAGCACCGTTGCTAAAGTTTGTATATATTTTTTTTTGTAATAATCAAGCTTTATGATGATTTAAACTTTGTTTCAAGAAAATGAAACTTTAGACAGTACATTGCTATAATTGTGACGGTTATTTAATCAAAATCTAATAATGTACTCAGAAAAGGTAGCTTACAGACTCAAGCGACGAGTTGGGTGAAAAATCACCCCGTATTTCATGTGAGTCAGTTGACTTCGATTAGACCAGACTGACTCACCCAGAGAGGAACGTACCCACGAGGGCACCACCAGATGTATTATTTCAGTCTCATACCAATAATGTAAGTTTGTTTCCCCAAATCTATCATTACAAATCCGAACATCTCAAACATGTTCCTTCCCGATATATTGAATGTTATGTATCAAACTATGTGCAAGTTTTCTTTTATCGGGTGGCACTGTGGCAGGTGCATTCGATTGTAGACTATGCACATGCCTCCCAAGACGGCTCTGCTACAGTTCATTTCTTTTTTTTCGGCAAAAAAATGAAAACTCGTTTTGTCGTTTTCTGATAAAACTCATTTATAAAAATGAAGCTGCTACAGTTCATTTCTGATATTGACTACTTAAGAATTGTGTGACTACTTTTGTAACACAAATTCAAACATGCCCCAACACAAATTTAAATAAATTAATGTACATGATTGTTTCTCACAATTCTGGGTCAAGAAAATAAAAAATAAATAAATAAACGAAACACGGTTTTTTCCGCGTAAACCAAGGTGTCTTTATAGCACAACTATTTATCGACAACAACAACAATCGACATTCGCTTACAACAGGAAGAGAAATGATATCATTTGGCTCGTTTTTTGTCTTCAAGGGCGGCAGCTTCATTCAACATATCGACTGCATCTTTGTGCATATCCAGCTTCGCAAGAGCAACAGCCTGCATGTAAAATGCAGTTGACCATTCAGGGTACACGCATTGTGCTTGCATTGCGTCTCGCAATGCCGCATCGGGTTGATCGCACATTAGGTGGCAAAGACTGCGCCTTGCGTAAACGGTTGGTGATATCATAGTCCCCACATCGATAAACTGTATGTTAGGCAATATAACTGATGAGTTCATAAATGTATGTATCAAGTACAAACATACAGATTCAAACCATTCAACAATATTTTAACATGCGTCCTGTTTATAGCCACATAAAAGTCGATACAAATTTGTTGTCAAAGATAAAGATGTATATTAGTGTATTAAAATAGAATATGGACTGAACCAATCCAATTGTATAGATGGGTTTGGTCCGTTAAGGTTTAAGTAGGTGATTAGGGTTTCTGCTGTACTCTATAAATAGTTATCTGTAATAACATAACTAACCTACGGAGTTTTCATATTTTACAATGTAAGGGTTGCGATTAGTTGCAGAAAAGTTGAAGTCTTTTCCAGAAATAATTTTATGTAAAGCTTGAAAAACAGATTTTTTTAGAAGTTTCACTAAAAATGAAAAACCTAATTTTTATGGAGTTTATAAAGATGTGTACCTGAGAATAACAATCAATAGCAGTTCTAAAATCTTTATCACGAAAAGCAAGATCCCCACGTTTCCTAGCCTCCAGCATATCCCTCATTTGTTGGGTCCACTCTTGAAAAGAAAGCTAAAAAACGATCATTGTCCATAAACATACATCAGAAGCATGAAATCAAGTAAATTTAGTCAAGAATATATTAATTTGATAATAATAACCTCATTGGTGCCTTCATCATCTTTATAATGTGTCATCACTAATATCTGGTGGATGGCTGTCAGGTCCACCCTTGAACACGCATCACCCATCGGAGAAAGCGGGTGCGGCGGCGTTGCGGGTGCTTCTTCGTGTTTTGGGATTCCGAGCATCTGATATGAAGGAACCTGCATACGCGTACTGCTTTTTAGTTTATTGTTATTTGTTATTATTTAAAACAACTGAACCCTAATTGACCGATGCAATGCATTATGCACCAACAACATTTATTCAGAGTACATAAAGGATTTGAAACTGACATCCGGTTTATTCTGCAATGGAGAAAGTGTGGCCACTAAATCTTTAGTATTTGGTCGCTCCCTAGGTTCGTACTGCAAACATCGTGATGCAAGATCGAAAACAACAGTTGCTTCGTCTGTTGAAAAGTTACCCTCCAAATGTGAATCCATCAATAGAAGGATGTTTTTTCCTCTTATCATTTCAAGTGCCTGCAACATATAAAACCAACTTATAAACATCAAACTCTTACCTCGATAAAGATTTCAAGTGTTTTGGGTCAACCAACCCCAACTTGTTTTGACCCATATAAGAGGTACCCATTTTGACCTGTGACCCAACCCACCATTTTTATCAAGTATTGGAGTTAATACAGCACACGTGACACAATATGAAGTTAATCAGTCATGGAGCATTGAAATTGCATGTTCAATTTATTCATAATTCTCTATAGGTATAATCATTTTAAGTAAAAAGTTCGGGACTACTTACATGACTTGGGGGAATATGCTTTCCACTCAAAAGATCCAAAAGAACAGTCCCAAAGCTAAAACTAACACTTTCAGGAGTAACTCTCCCTATAACAAAAACAAAATCATCAGGAAAAAAAAAATTTAATTAATTAATATAAAAGCATAATCATGCTGGTAGTCAACACTAGATTCAAATGTATTTTTACTTTAACATGGGCTTATACCATTTCTAAGATATTCGGGAGGAGTGTATGCAAGATTTGTGCTGTAACTTTTTCCATCCCTACTATTTTTCATCAGGCCGAAACACGACAGCCTTGGATCACCATTCTGCCACAATTTCCAGTCGGGTTATCACTTTGATTGCATACACATATTTACTATTCTTCATATAAAATAAAATAAGAAACTAGTGCACCTCATCAAAGAGAACTCTGTATGCATTCAGATCATGATACAATGGACGACCTCCACTACTACAATAATCCAAAGCTTCAGCAATACATAGAGCAACACGTAAACGCATTGCCCACTCGATTGTTTGATTCTCCCCTGTGAAAGATATCACAAATAATAATTGAGGTCCACCATGTATCTATATCTATACTCTATACTATATATAATAACAAACATAAAAATAGATCATCTAAATATCTAACAATTAATCCTAGCCATTCATTCATAAACCATCACTAGATCTAAACCATTAAAAAAGATTATGACCTCATAATGTTCAAGATTAGAAATAATGAGACCAAAATACCCTTTCAATTAGAAAAAAATACGGGATGAAACAAACAAAATAGGGTTCTTTACATTCACGTTATTTTCTCTTTAAAAAAACCCTAATTAATTGTTCTACGCTACGATTAGGATGATCCAAAAAAAACGGCGAGCAGTTTGTTTTCCTGGATCAAAGCCCTAGATTTGGTCCTTATAAATTAGTTAATCAAAGCATCATAGACAAACATCAACGCTGATTGATCGAATTTGTTTTATATTTTAGAATGAAATTGTTTTATATTTCAGAATTGTTTTCTCAAGTAATCGGAACATTTGTCTTCGTTATCGATATCGGCGTTGGTTTGATCTGTTTCCGTTTTATTTTGAGCCTGAGCAAGTGTTTATTGCTCAAATTGATGGTTGTCTATCCCCTTACATCTGAATCGGTAACAACCTTTGATCGATATTGTAGCTTTAGTTATTGATTTTAAATTGTAATTTTAGGTTTTAGTTTTTAATAACATAACTGTATTGTCATAGTACGTATTGATTTTAAATCTTAATTTTAGTTTTTGATTTCATATTGTGATTTTATGGTTTTACAAATGTGTTCACAAGAGAATGTTTTTATTCGCATATGCAGGTAAAAGTATCACTAATGGCAAGGATCATGGATTCAGTGACTTACCAACAGGTAAATTCTTTTGTTATTTTTTATTATTTGAATGTGCAAGCTACTAAAATTTGTGCGGATGTAAAGAAGTTATTGTTAATAAATTATTACTGGACTTTGATCAATTGGTCCCCATTCCAAACTGTACGAATTCACAAATATTGCTGATAATTCTCAGATTTTTTTTTAATTGTTCTTTGCTTGATCATTTTTCTTTGTCGTAATTATGAACCATTATATGCTTACAATTGCAGTTAACATCTCAAAAGAGATACTCGGGGCCAGTAGTTATCAAGCAAAACATAACATACATGTAATGCCCAAAGAGGTTACTCCTTCGCTATGCTTGCTCGAAGTAATTATGCAACAAAAACAAGGTAATTGAGGGGGTATTCGTAAGGGTTGTTTGTTTCAATAGCATGTAAAAATGGGTGGACCTGGGCGCGTCAATGTTTGAAATTTGTAAAGTTTTGTCCCGACTCAAAATAGCTTTTGCTCGGAACTTACAAAAAGCTAAGTAAATATCGTATAAAAAATGGTTACAAAAATACAATTATTACGATGATACTATGAGTTCAATGCAAACTTTGGCGAAGTTTTACACTGGAAAATTATATTCTGCCTAGCTGTAAACCCATTTGTGAAGTTTTATGTTGAGGTGCATTTATTATCATGCTCTTATCCTTATTCATCCAATACTTGCAGGGTCTGAATGGAATCTTGATACTTGCAGGGTGAGGATATTGATATCCATGTGGTACCTGCTGGTATGGTCATCTTATCAAATCCATTTTTTTATCCGTCTCATCCTTTTCTAATGTTATCGATATTTCGGTGTGTCAAGTGTAATCATCTTGCAAACACTCCTGTATGTTTTCTGTAAAAACGTGGTTGCTAGGATCGGATAATATACTACTCTCCTAATGATCTTATTTTTTTTATGGGAATGTAATCGGACAAAGATATGGTGATGAACCAGATACAATTACCATTCATTGAACGTATTGGGTCAAAACATTCTTATGATGCACCTGATGTAGAGGTTAACTTGATAACTCAAACAAACAAAACACATTTGACCTCTTGATTTGGTATTCAATATTTGTTATTGCTTAGATTTTGTCTACAAATTATCTTATTGATAAATTGTTATCAATCATCCCAAAATTAGATAACAAACCATGTCAGATGTTCTTTACTTAAGGGCTCACCATACACACTATTTTATCATTCACAATTTTTATTCCTCCCTCAATAACCACCATTCTCTAATCAATGGCTAATGTTGAAGGAGTAACACCACTTAATGAACTGACCAGGAAAAGAGATGACTACCGTGTTAGAGTTAAGGTACACCTCGTGTGGAAGAAGTACTACAAATCCAGTCAAAAACTGTTCCATCGTCCCTTGAGATGGTTTTGGTATTTTTTTTGTCTTTTTTTTTTGGTTACTTCATTAATCACAAGTTTTCATTTGCATCACCTTTTTGAACTTTTCGTTTTCAATGTAGGGTAACAAAATAAGGCCAATGCTGGGCAAAGACATTATTCCAGATTAGGAAGCCACTTTTAATAAAGCACGATTGTTATACCTTACTAGGTTTAAAGTATGACAATTTAAATGGTGCTTCTAATGACAATTCTGGTTGTAATTTCTTTGAGATGATAAGGAGTACAAATATAAAGTTTGTTGTTCTTTCAATTATTAAGGCAGATGTGGATCATTAATATTTGCTACATCAAGACTCAAGAGTATTTAATGAAGTACCATTGCTTTTCAAGATCAATGTTCTTCTGAATCACTTTTGTTCATAGCTATTGGATTAGACGATAAGCGTTATTACTATCATATATATATATATATATATATATATATATATATATATATATATATATATATATATATATATATATTCATCTGATTCTTACGACATAAAGTGGCATTTACTGAAGATGTATTAGCTTCACTATGATTGTTTAACATTTTAATTTGGCGCAACTTGCATTTTGTTTCAAAAGTCATCTAAATCCTACTATGTATTGATTATTAATGATATTTATGTTATGGTACATCTTGCTAATGTGGTTCATTTATTATAGTGGATAGTTTAAGTTACATTTTTTCTATAAAGGACTAAGATATAAAGGACGGATATATATTTCAGTAAAGGAGGTGACAAAGCTAACATTTGATGTTAACGGAGGTAACATTTTATGTTAAAGTCTCTAGAATAGAAATCAGGGTTGGCAATTCAAGTTGGTTAGTAATGAGTTAGAATGGGTAACATTTTGGTATATGTGGACACATCTTGTTTGACCCAAAGCACTTTTAATGCAACACTTCGAGTTCTCTTAAGACGCTTTGGGTCATATGTATTAATAGGCCGTTACCCTATTGGTATTACAATTTCCAAGGTGTAACTAAGGTGGTGTTCAAAAGTCAGAATATTATATTTACTGGTTTGAAATGTCTTATTTAGCAACATATATAGAATAATATTGTGTAATCAGGAAACTGACATGGTTGGGTATAGCAGACGAAACATCTTAAGTCAAGAAATAAAGTTCCAACTTCATTTCTCAACGTCGAAAGTAAAACAAACAGCATTAAAAGTCACGGGCAACATTTATCTCTCCGATTTGGTCATCACAATAAGTTAAGTTATTTAAAGGCATAACACGAGCTGCAACAGATAACGCAGCTACTTCACAACCCGCATCCTTAGAGGCGGATTTTCTAATCTCCATTTAGAAAAAAATGTTGGATTTTCTAATATATATTAGTACTACTAACTAAACGACATTAATAGATTACTATTATATTTTCTTTTGCTTTGTAATCGAACAAACATATTATGTATAAAGCTACTTTACCGGAACCATCACCATTTCGATAACGTTCATACAAAAGTGCCCGCGAAATCGCGGGCGTTAAGCTAGTTTATAAATAATAACTGATACGTTATTTTTTATTTAGAAAACGGTGGTATTCTATTAACAGTTACAGTAAATCTTTGGATTAAACAATTTTAAGAGGTTAATAACATTAACAATAGACTTTGTTTGACTTCCAGGCTTCCACTCCTTTAAGCCATTCAAACCATTTGACCCATTTCTTTTTTAAGATATTTGTTCTTTGGCCGATTTGCCTCGTTTAAGGTAGAACTACTTAATTTAACCCATTTAAAAATTAAACAGAACAAAACAGCCCCCTTAAGTATTATTGAATCATTTACTAATGGTCCTTACTTTCTGAAGTTAGAAAGTACTCTAACTTTATAAGAATATACATTATTACTGTTCGCATACAGTGTTCACAAAACTCAAAGCACAAATTTCCAATAAATTATAGCCGCCACCATATGTATCACTTATAGCCCCAAGAACTGTATAGCCTAATAGCTCACAAAGCCTGTAGCACTCTAGCAGTGCGTAGAGGTTGTAAAATAAGCAGATTCGTTGATGGCCTAATACAACTTTCAACTTGTTTGACCCGCTAGAGATAAACCACAATCCAATTAATCTTTCATAAAAAATCATGTTAATATTTGCTAGTTTGCTACCTCTAATAAAATGAACTGAAGTTTGAACGTGAAGGTCGATATAATGTTGAATACAGAAACAAGAAACATGCAACATAAATAGATGTATAGTTAATAAGATTGAAGAAGACATACAGTGAAATAGATGTTTGGCAAGAGTATCATTAGGCATATACTCTGCAACAAGTAGCCTTTCGTCTCCATCACAACAATATCCGATCAAATTCGCCACTCGTTTGTGCCTCAACTTTCCAACTCCCCATGCTTCATCCTTGTATAAAATAACAAACAAAATAAATTAAACATATGGCATTTTATACCTATTAGAAGCTATCAACATAAGGGTTAATATCGTTTCAAACCATTCCAAATATACTAAACTTTGCAAGAAATAAGAATGAACAAAATTTAATCAGACCAATCCTAAACATCCTCTTGAACACCTAGATATTTTTAAATAAGAAAAAAAATGTTGATCAGAATTTGCTTATTTGCAAGAAATACAAAGCATATAAACATTATAAATAAGCAAATCTTAAACACCCTCTAAACACCTATAAAATGTTTAAGTAACAAAATAACCACAATCACCCAAATGCATAATCAATATTCAATCAAAATACATATAATCACCATTGTAAACCTTATTTAGCACATAAAGGATAATGTGATAACAAAGACAACAGTAAACCCCAAAAATGATAAACAAACAGTAAACCCTAAAACCCAAATCAATGCCATTCAACTCAGCCAAATAACTAAAACCAATTGATATACCGCAAACTGTTTCGGATCAGGCCACGCCATTTTTGAAAACTTTTTAACAGCAATCCATCTCCTATTCTGAAGCCTGCCCTTATAAACAACATTTGGAGCTTTTTCACCGCTTTCAGAAACAATAAATTCTGAGCTGAAGTTATTAGTTGCAGCTTTCAAGTCAGCCAGTGAGTACTCGGAAAACACCGGCACGCCGCCGCTATCTCCGGCGAAAGCAGCTGTTTTTCCGGGAGAGTGACGATTGTTAAGATTATCATTTCCTGATTTGGGTTGTTTAGATAAACAAGAATTACAACAACCCATTACTCAGAAACAACAAAAAGATTAGAAAGATTGAATCTTTAGATGAAATATGATCAGTCAAGAACCATATTCACACTGACAAAGAAAAATGGACTAAAAGGGGTTTATGGGAAAATATAAATATTCCTTCTTGGATTTGATTTTTTTTAAAATAATGGAGTAAAAATAAAGAAAAAGGCGAAAGATTTGAGATATTGTGAAAAAATTTGGAAGTATGTGGAATGTAAACACACTCGTGTGGATAGAGAGAAAGATCTGAAAGAAAGGCGGTAAGAATCTCAACGAAGTGTTTGTCGAGTAGAGATCTCAAATGGGTTCCCAAAATCTTCTATCTATCTATTTATTTATCAAAGGGACACGTTAATTTTTCATTTATGTACACATAATTACCTTTATACACTTAACTAGATTTTGAGCCGTACGTTGCACGGTGCTCAAAAATCGTTTTCGCACAACATGTTACCAAAAACAAAAATGGTCACATTTTGATCAAAAGAGTGATCACAAATAGTAAAATTTGTTCCATAGTAGATTAAAACAACATTACAAATACATGTAGTCGACTTTCCTTCAACCCAAATTTAGTATCCAAATAACCACTAATGAATGTAATAACCATTCCTAATATTAGTCAACAATCAAATATTTGAAGTTTTAAACAACATTTGCTAAACAAAAAATCAGAGCAATAATATATCCATGACCGTAACTAATACCTAGCAACACCGACACATGACCTTAACTAATACCAATAGCACCAACACAACTTGATTTGTCTTTCTTATTTCATAGCACAAATTATTACTTCGCAATAGAAATTTCCAAATACATCATAAAAACCTTTAACCAAAAATGTCAAAGTAATCAATTTCACCCACTACAAATTAATTCAAACACTTATATTCTCATAAACTTTCACAGACTGATAGCATTTAAACTTAGCATTCACAAATATTTCTTGTATTTTCTTCAGTTTTGGAAATTCAAGATTTTTTTTTTTTTTTTGGAAATTCAAGATTAACAATGATAGACACGTTAGAATTTGAAAGTTTTGACTTCATTAGTAAAATATCAAAATCATAAGAATCGGATAGGGTTTGTTTGAGGTTAGTTTGGAAGAGATTAGGAGTGTGAAAAAGAGATGGGTAGATAGGAACTCTTTCAATTTTTTTTATTTAATGTATTTAAATTTCTTTCAAATTCGTTGCACGGTTCATTTGTTTTAATTTTGTTTTTTCATAAAAAAAAGTAATCAGAAACAATGAGAGTTTGACGTGTGTAAATTACACTTGTCATTAATCCCTATTAATACTCCTCTAATGACATCAAGGCTAAGTTAATCTCTTTTTTATATAAATATATAGATATAGATAGATAGATATATAGATAGAAGATTGTACTTACAATAATAATATAATTTCAACTCTCTAAATTAATTCAAAGGTATAATTGTGAATTTATGAGACAAAAATGTATAAAAATCAAAAAGTAGTGTGTGTGTGTGTGTGTGTGTGTAAGGATCACATCTCCCATCTTTGTGGTTATATTTTTAATTTTATTTTTGATTTTTGATAAATCCACTATTTTTTTGAAAAGCAAATTATATTATAAAATCACGAATGGGCCAGGCAGTAGCCGAGTCCGATACACGTACATACAGCCCAGTTACAAAACTCTCTGGGACTGTAGAAGATTTAAAAAAAAAAAAGGACTCGATAGAAATTATGATGATATCTTTCAAAAATACCTTTAAATATATCCTATCAAAAACATTGTGTAAGACATGATTTAAGTGTAATCTACGTACGGTATTTTCACTCTTTCACTCATGCTGGTCATGCCATATGTGCTTTATTTTTGGGTGTTTATTTATTTTTGTAAATGATGTGGTTTGTGTCAAATCTTTTTTACTGTTGAAGTTCACAATACGAAGTTTATGGTAATTCAACTCATGCATATTAAGTAATTAGAAAATGTGTAAGATAGAGTGCTAGTTTGGAATGATGTTTGACACATCTATAAGTTCTTTATTCTAATCTTCATAAAAACTGCCTCATCCAACGTGCTAAAGTCCATCAGTTTTGTTACTTACAAGCCCTTACTTCTCAATCGTGAAAATGGGATCTTTCTCCTTGCTACGCCACAATTTGAACATGACGCTATTGATGTTGTTGAGCTGCATCTGTCACTCATTGCTCAAAGTAAGGTAATCTTTGACCAATAATTCTCCTGCTTGTTCTGCATTGATCGAAGTATGATGGAGATTTTTCAATGGGCTACCTTTAGCAAGTTATGTTCAAGTCTTCAAAGAAATGTTTCGGATAATAATCCAAGGGTGATCATTTTAAGGCCTAGATTAGCTTTGTATGGATTCTTTTTGGCTTCATGCTTATATGCTTAGTTTTTTGTTTGATGTACTTGCTTCCAGTTAATTTTGTTTCTGTAAATCATTATTTTGATGAAGTTTCTTTTTTTTAATGACTTCGTTTCTTTTCGGCAAAAAACAAATTACCATTTGTTATGAGGCGTCTTTGAGGTTGAAAAACACCTAAACACGTTCGTTGTGGGATATTTTTATCATTTCGTGATGAGCTTTTTAGTTGAAAAAAAATTGCAATTTGTTATTCGTTGGTGTGGAGGCCGCTTATACGTGTTGATGTATTTTCATTTACTAATTTGACTCCACTCCACCACTAATAATTTATCACATCACTCAAAATTCCCCGTAAACAATTGCGGAACTTGAATTTAAATTAGAGGAGGCAAAATTTTATATTATACATATTTTCAACGAAAAATATTGGTTTTCATTATAAATCATCTAAGTTGATTTCTTGAACTTACGATACTTATTTAGTTAAAAATTGATATCAGTTAAAGAAATTAGATACGGAAAAAATAAGTAAATTTTTTATAAATCCAAATTGTACGAACCTTCACCATTTTGGTCATTACCTCATATGGACTCCGATTTAATTGATTTAAAAACTCAGACATTCGTAATTCAGAGGGCTATAAAACTATATTGTATTAGATTAAGTGGGGGTTGGTTGCCCATCTATGCTCTTTAAAACATCCAACCCTGTCTGTAAAGTCTCGTACAAAGACTAATATAATAACCGTACTTCATAACTTTCTCAAAATATTATCACATCACCCACAAAACTTATAGAAAGTCCATAAAAAACCTCTACTTTACGAGTGGTCTAAGAAGGATGTGTTATATCCTAACATTTATCCATGGCGGGCCATCCTGTCAAATTTATAAGCCATGTGCAATAAAAAAAAATGGGCCTTTATATACGAATCTTTTTCATATATAGTAGTAAGTTCAATAATATTAATAAATTCATAAGTACCGTGTTCAATCAAAATAACGAGCACATGACATTGATTATGTATTAAATTATTAAATTATTAAATTATTAATTAGTAAATATAATTATGTATGTAAAATGGGCCTAGGTATATATTATTAAAATATATATATTTTTGGCCCTTATAGATATTCGGCCATGTGCGGCCGCACGTCTTGCACGCCCTAATATCTGGCCCTGATCCATGGTTGTAAAGTTCACCACCAGGCTGACTAGTGTTTGAATAGTCGGGATTTTAAAGTAATTTCTTTAGTTTCGGAGTAGTTTATGACTTGGCTTATTCAATTAAATTTGCTAAAGTTCTTTTTAGGGTGCGTTTGATTAACTCTTAGTTGAATGGTTCAACACTGAACTATGAATCATTCAACATTCAATACGTTTGTTGTCGACCTCTGAATGACATATGATCCTGAATGATTCAGAATTTAGTGATAAAATATTCAGAACTAAAATACTCTTTTAACCATTAAGCACCTAAATTTTATGTAATATTCTCTTTAGAAGAACTCAAGGAAAATGTGGAGTGTAAAAAGAAAGAGCTTGAAGTATAAATTGAAGAGGAAAGATAGGAGACAGAAAGGAAAGAGTTGGAAAGATTGAAAGTCATGAGAAAAAAATATCCATTGATGAGTGTTTTGTTGTTCCACCACCACATCCAATTGTGTCACATGACGAATGTACCACTGATGAATTTTAACACAAGGAAAAGAAAGGTATTTTTGAAAAGATCAAGGAGATCAAAACTTCATGGGCATCATCATTAGAAGATCGAAGAAAAGGAGAATGTGTTACTAATAACACAAGTTTGTTTGGTTGGTATGCAGCCAATGGTGATTTGTAATATGTTTATTGTGTTTTGTAATTTGCAACATGTTTATTGTGCTCGTTTATGATTTGCAATATGTTTATTGTGTTTGTAATTTTGTATTTTGGTTATGTTACTGTCTTATATTCTTAGGTAGCAATTTGTTTGGTTATATTCTTAGGTAGCAATTTGTTTGGATTTTCTTAAGTGTGTTGTTTATGATTTATGTCCAAGTCCACAAATTTGTGCTCCTTTTGAAAATTTGTGTAGAAGGTGATGTTTGTATACTGAAAAGTTGGTTGAATATATTTGTTCCTTTTGTAAGATCCTTACAAGTGTTGCATCATTTGCTAAGAAATTTCCTAAAATTTTTGTAATCAAATTGTTTTCAAAAATAATTGTGGGTTAATAGAACTAAAGGTTAACTAGACCACCGATAATGGTCGAGTGGTAAAAAGCTTCAGTTGATTTTGAACCCGCATCCTTGGAAAAAAAATATGTGTAGGTTCAAATTCTAGGAGAATTTTTTCCAAGGTTGTGCCTCTGGTATCCTTCACTCTATGCGGGCCAAGCAGTTAACCTAAAGCATTTCGTGTACGCTTTGCGCGATGGATGCGAGGAGTTTCTTCCTAACGGGTGTGTGAGTGACAAATGAGAGGATTTTATGCCAAAATTGCCGTTCTAAAAAAAAAAACTAAAGGTTGACCGGGAATCAAAAAAGAAAGAGACTAAAAATTAACATATAGAATATAAGTGTCACAACCAAAGAAAAAAAAGTATTTTATGTTACCAACATGCAATTTAGAATGCCGATTCATTCCTCAAAGTTTATTTACCAGTTGATAACTGTGACTTGATGATCCAAGTCGAGTAGAGTTCTTCTTAGATGACATATAGTTAAACGCTCTAGATAACAACACGCGCACAACATTACACAAGGATGATGAACATATATTAGAGTTGTATGACTCACGAAATGCCACTTGCTTGCAAGAAATCATAAAGATGATCTTGTACGATTAAGGTCCACAAATCCAGCAAGAACCACTCTGTTTCGTTCTTTAACCTTTGTCTGATACAAAACTCTGCAAAGTATTCCTTGTAAGTTAGAAGGCACAACCAAAGGAGCAATTTCAACCCATGAGTGAGTTTGAGTGACTGTTAAGACTATAACATGTGATGGCCAAATAAATGTAAGTTTATGGTTGCATCTAGTGAGCGCTGGTTGGGGTTGCTAGTAAATCAACCATTAGAAATGTTATGGTTACACTAAGCTTTTGTAAAATTATATTCTTCCATAATTTCCCACTAAATCTGAATTTCATTTATATGTGCATGTATAAAGAAAATAATAATACCTCGAGTCTTCAAGCCACATTTCGGTGAGTAATGTTTCACCAGGATAAACATGCAACAGAAATCGGCCTGAAATGGCTTTGACGAGGTTTGCATCACCATTGCAGATGGTTCTGACAATGGCCCTGACAGCGAAGCCTAACGTACACAGACCGTGAAGTATTGGGCGGGAAAATCTACACACGAGTAGTCAGGTAATTAAAAGGAGTAAAAAATAGCACATAAAATTGCAACCATTACTACAATCATTTTTGTAATAAAAAAAAAAAAAATGTGCATACTAGTAGAGTATGTAAATATAAAGTAACCATTAATAGGCAGGTAGAATCTTGTGATCCAAAATTAGGTGAGGCAATTCTGAACCATTTTACTAAATGAGCATAGTCAATATTTTGACCCAAAACTAATTGATCAACTATATTTTCTTATCGAATTTTTACCCTTCCGTGGAATCAAAATTCATGTTAAGACACTCTTTGTCTGTATGGGTGTATTTTTTATGCCAAATATATTGAGATTTAACTTACTGAAGGTTACTAAATGGATAAGTAAACATTAAAACCAAATATGAAATATCTCAGAAGCCAATGAATATACCCTGCAACTGCTGCAATCTTAGGATCGGAATGCAAAGGGTTGTAATCACCAGATAGCCTGTAAAGTAGTGCCTGCGTAGACGATACTATTAGCTTAGTCCTATATATATATATATATATATATATATATATATATACATACATCAATACGAATTTCAGAAAAAAGGACACTTTACTCCGGCAAATGATACAGGGGTGTATGATTGTGCAGCTAAGTGATTGTTGTAAAGGTTCGGCAAAAACTGATTCTAACTCTTATGTTGTGTTGATCCTAAATAATCCAACTCTTAGTAAAGATGTTTACTGAAGCCCAATTCAGTCAACTTTAATGGAAATGAGATTTCGGAAACCAAACGCAGCCTTAGTTACTGATGGGTCAAGATATTCATGAAAAATTAGGTAGACTTGTAGCAAGATGATTGGTTGTCTAGATAAATGTGGAACTGCTTGACTATTCACAATCGTAACCAAATGATTATCTGAATCTGATTCTTTTAATCACAAATACAATGATCAATTGAAAAAAAAGCACAGGTTTTAAATACCTGTGGTGGCTGAGTACATTCCTCGTGTATTGCAAATGGTCGGGTCCTGGGAGTTTTTGAAGCTGTCTGACCTTTTGGATACTTAGAAAAGGAATATGGTTGAGATGATTTTGAAAAGCCACCAGCACCCCTCAAATAAACCGTCATTCTGAAAAGTAAATAGACTAGATGGGTCAAAGACATCACATTAATAAACACTTCTATTTCTACAACAAACATTAAGGTGGTGAAATGGGTTGGTCAAGTGGCTTAGGTTATGGGTCAAAACAGTTAAGCTTTTAGTGAAATACGAAGTTGGTTGGCCGACAAACACGTTTCATATTGTCTTTATATTTGATTTGTCATTGAAGTTTTAAATTATCATTACAAATTCTATATCAATGCAATAATATTAATAGTGTATTTAACGAAGCAATTTACGAGGTTTACTCCAATTTGGATGACTTTAAACCCCATTTGACCCATGCTTTCTTTAGCCAAAATAAATTTGGGTACCCATATGGCCATATGATTCGTGAAATATAAAACACAACCCAAACCGACCTATCAAACCATAATTGGGTCAAAATTGCCAGATATTAAAGAAGTATTAACCTGTTCATGCATAGTGGTTCGCCAGTCTCTTTATCGTAACTCAGAACTTCCACCTCAAGAATTGCAGCTTTACCTATTCAAGCAAACACTTAATTGGAATTAAGTCATGTTACTGTTGACCATTAAACTGTGAATGTACGTCAATAAAAATAAAAATGTAAATAGCGCATATGGATAGATAGAATTCAATTTGACCAGACCTTTATCATGCAATCCAACAATGCTTGCCTTGTTGTCCATCTAAAAAGGAATAGAACAACATAAAAATATTAGGAAAAATAAATTCTTAAAAAACAGACAGACACACACGCATTCTGCACAAATAGTTTAACCATCACCCAAAGGGTATTGATGTAAAAGATGGGACACTGCGTGTTAAAAAATATAAGAGTATCAAAAAACAAAAAAGAAAGGGAGTGAGGCGAAGAAGCTAAAAGTTGTCGAATGCAACTCAAAAATGTTTACAGCCTCCTAAATCATACTATTTAAAGAAATCAAATCACTTATCTCATTACACTTGCGTGATTATGAACTGTCTCCTAATTTGAATTTATTTACAAAAAATTTTAGGCTTATGCAGGGTCACATTTAAACATCTGAAAAGGTAAAAAAAAAACACATAAAACAGTAAAAGTTGCATGAAGAAAGCGCAGACCAGATCCTCACCAAACAATTAGAAGGTAAAGGCTTGTAGATCTCAATATATTGTTGTCCATGTAAAAGAAGACGTGGATCAAACCTGAAGCATTTAACAGTTTTTATATAACTATTACTTGTAAAAAACCAAATTTTTAGATTATACAGCCGATTCAAGGATAAAAAAAGGTAATATTCTAGCAATAAAGTACAGACACTTACACAAATCCTGGCAACTGTGATAGTTGTAAGGTAAGATTATTCGAAAATAAAGCAGCAAATGTCGGATATACCTACAAAGGATGATGCACCACAAAAGACTCAAACAATGTCACTGACATAAATTCTGGGCGTAAAATTCATTGTTTAAAAAGTATCAATTACTTGCGTAAACCATTATTTCTCCTCTTAAATAGGGAGAAATAACATGCAGCTCAATCTGTTTTAGAACCCACAATGGAACCTCAAAGAAGATTGCTAGACAGTTGTGGATTTCACAATAGAGGTAGCAAAATGGACGATTTGGAAAATAATCAAAACGAGTACTCTGCCAGTGTTAGTCGAAACATTTGAGTTTTGTGTCAAATATGAATACAAAGAAAGTTAAATGACAAGTATCTTTAAAAAAATATATAATTTTAATTAGGATATTGGGTAACTTTAAACCTGTTTTCTTTAATAATTATTTTGAGAAATGGTTAACCCAAATCGACCCTTTTTATAATGAATTGAAATTGTCACCACTAGTATGCATTTTCATAACAAGTTTTTCTCCAGAGGAAGCAACTGAATAATTATGTTAATTTTTTGACTAAAAGTAAATTTCATTGCAAAAATTTGAAAGAAATATATCCATTTGTAGCACCTTAATTGATTGCTGCCCATCTTCATGGTACAAATATTGGAGCTCCTTATCATCTAACGCATCTTTGGCACATGCTCCAATTCCAAGGGCGTATAATGCAACATCTCTATTTTAAATTAAAGGAGAAGAACTGGTTTGTGAAAGAGCCATAAAATTCGACTTCACGAAAATGTTGTCAGAAAGAACAAATAATACAAATGTTATCTAAATTAGCAGCATACCTTTCACTATAGGTGTAGGTCGTCTGCAACATAACAGAAAAATATCAAATTAAACCAATACCTGTAAAATTTATACTTTCCTACAAGTAATTGATTAATATAGCATATCATATTCATTTATATATATATATGATCGATCTGAAAAAGAAATCGATTTATCCAAACTAAGATACTATTATAATCCCTTTTTATAGCATCGTCTCAAATGAAGCATCAGCCAAAAATGACACGTCCACAAGATGACTGAGTGCTGACTTTAACCCTAGAGACTCGAAAACTACGTATGTCAACAGGAAACAAGTACACAGTGACCTACCCCACCAATTTTCCCATAGTCTGTTCGAAAAATTGACCTAATGTATAAAGATTAAGGGCATGTATGGACGAAGTAATGCAGTAAGTAGCATATTGATGTGCTTCTGCAACTAAGCTACTTTAAGTAGTACAATTCACTTTTGATTCATTGATCCGTAAATAATCAGATAATTAATCACTAGCAGAAATTAATTACCCCAAAAAACTCAAAGCTATTGTGGCAACGATCACTTAATCATTTTAAAGTTGAAAAAAAAGAGTTAATCATTTTAATTTTACAGAATCAAGTCACAGCTATTACCTTAATATGGTACCAACTAAGACAGTAATTTGTGATCTGCTTCAACTTAAAATAATCATAGTAGCTAATAGTCACAGTGATAATAAAATTATAAAATTAAAGAACATTTATCTAAATATAAACTAGGGTTAATATTTTATAATACCTCGGGAAATTTGTGATTGATTACAAGCTCTGGATTCATTATGGAATCATCACTCATGTTGGTACTTGCAGCAGATATCTAAATTAATAAATAAGGTTATAAGATAAATAATTATTAGATTGATGAAACAAATAACAAAACTACAAAACTTTAGAAGGCTTACCGGATTTAGAATTCTAACCTGTTTCCACCGGTTGACAGTAGTATGAAAAAATATGAAGAAGAGTGTAGTTGCGTGGGGAAAAGGGTTTAATACAGGAGTATGATAATTTCCAAGATCGAGGTAGGGAGATAAATGAAAAAGGATACGAATATGATATGAACAAGGTTGCAAAATTAGCTATTTCGGATTAATTGGTCGGCACTTTGAAAGGATTAATCGGAAATTCGGAGATTTGTACTGTATACATTAAATTTTTAAATCTTAAAAATTAATATATATGTGTAACTATAGAAAAAAACATAAATACAAATACAATTTATAATATAATTGTCTAAAATTGTTCATTTTACTTCAAAACTGTAAAATTCTAGTTTAAATTCATGTTAAAATGTTCACCATTTTAGATTTTGACTGACTTTGATTACCAAATTCGATTTTGATCTATCAATTGACGTTGATCGTTTAATTAAACAGATTTTTGGAAATCGGAACGAATTGCTCCCAAAAATGATTAATCGGAGATTAATCAGCGAGTAATCGGGTTTTTTACAACACTGGATATGAATATGATATTTTTCCGTTATTTTGTTAGACCAATCAATCAGTGTTACTATATAATTAAATCGCCAATTCAACAAAATAGAAATTAAAATAATAATAATAATAATAACTGAATTATCCTGTTAAAGAATTGTAGGATTAGATTTTGTTGTTGTTATATCCGGTTAAAGAAATATACATATTTTTTTCCCCTGAGAGTGTTAAAACGTAATCAAGTCATAACATATCATATCATATCATATCATATCATCATACTATACATTAAAAGAGAGTTTTTATTAAGTAATAATTAATTTTAAAACCCTCTTTTAAATCATTAGATTAAAAAATGACAATCTAATACCTTTAATCTAAGGGCCTATATTCATCTCTTATCACTGTTAACTAATAAATCACTTTTTTGTTTTAATCTTCCTTAATTACCCTTTTAAACAAAAACACGGAATAGAAAATCAATTTTCTGGGTTTCATCGATACACTTTTCATTCACTCTTTTATCATTAAAAAAACCTAGGTTGCTGCGGAACAATTCAATCGACTAAGATGTTGAAAAAAGACATGAAACCTCGATTACATTAGGGTTTTGCAGGTCAATCAAAGCAGAATATAAATTAGGAAGGGAGAAAAGAGATGGTGGAATACAATTTATCGTTGTCTTAGTGTTTGTCACTAGATCCGATTTCGATTGGTGATCGAAAAATTGATAAGTCGATTGAGTTGCAAATGGTTATGGTCACTCGAAGGCTTTAACACCTGTGGCGGTAGCTGAAGATTTAAAGCGGTTGAGATCGAGCGTTGTGGATACACGTACAACTGCAAGGTATCTTTTTTGTTATCTTTGCACATTTTTATGTAAATTTCAGCTCTTTATGTGCTACAAATTCGCTGAGAATTTAGATTAGTATAGTACAAAATAGTTGGTAGGGTTATGGTATAATTTGTTAATACTCCATGATATTACTCTCTCAGCAGAATATAATTTCGTAGATGTTTGGTTAATATAGAAGTGCACCATGTGCATTGATTATTGTTTGATTGTATATTGTTTATTTAAATTTATACATTGACTATAACTAATATCTATAATTTTTTATTATCGTTTATGATTATTTTTTGTTATCCTATTATTTATTGATTGATTTCTCATCAAACAACTATTATTTGCAGATGATCAATTGATTTCTCATCAAACAACTATTATGTGGTTACCTCCTGAAATTGATTTCAGCAACCACATAGGTAAGTTTTACTGATATTTATAAACAATTCATATGTTCACCAATGTATGATGTTACCATGTTATGTTTTAACATCTATAGATTCTTGTAGAGGAAAATAATGCAGTTACGAATGTGTCATATTAATATTTCGGTAACTAAATATTCAGTAACCACAAAGTTTGTTATGTTTGACTTTTCTTTTTGTGCCATAGTTGTAACATCATACGAGTATCATGCAATTGACTTTATTAAAGACGTGTGGAATGCATATTGTAAACAAAGAAGAATACTCCGGTTGAGAATAAGAAAAAAATGAAATTGGGGAAATCTTTGAGCATATCAAGGAAAGATCTTTAAAGATCAGTGTATACCCAGTTGGAAAAAATAAAAAAGATTGAGATTTTAGCTTTAAAAAAATGGTTTCAAGGTACTATATTTCTATAATTTTTATTAATAATTATATAATATACTATATAGTCAAATATATGTATGTATATATTCTATGTGTTGGTGTTTGGTTATTGATTATATTGGTTTGAAGGATGATATAGATAGATTGATAGTATGGTATTAGTTTATATTGTTTTGGGGGTTATTAAGAATTCGATATAGATTGATAGTATTACCATTTTCTTTTTCTAACTCTAATATCGATAGATATTGATTTAAATATTCAGAGAATTAGATGTATTAGCTCTAAACGGGTAGAGAAACGTATAAGGTTTTCCGTGTTTATTTACTATGGGAAGATGCGCGCGGTTATCCCCTGACCGTGTCCGACTATTAAATGCATATACTACGTATTTGTTTTGAAGTTTCTACTTTTATAGTTCTATATGTACCCATAGTGATGGTTTATTCGAAGATCAATATTCCTATTTTTGATGATTGAATTTTTTTTTTGTTGCATAATTATTTCAATGTTATTCGATAGTGTGATGAGCTATAAGAGCATGGTGCCTTGGTAGGGAAAACTCTTGCAGAAGTAATTGAGAAGTGCAGGTACACAATTGGGATGCCATCAGATTCTCATGCAGCTCTTTCTATTTGTAGAAATTTTACTAAACTGGTTGTGTATGCCATAGTTTGTCTTATAAACTAGTTGTGTATGTCATAGTTTGTCTTTAATGGGTCTGGTGGTAAATTAGTACACTAACACAACCAAAATGTTTTTGCTTTAATTTGAAAATTTCATTATCATCGCAATGCTTCAACATTTTAAATAACCGAATTTAAATTGTTTATTATCTGTAAAATAAAAAAGAAAAAAAATATGTTAGTTTCCCGATCTAATCCGGCCCGTTTTAGAAATTAGTTATTTTGACTCAAGTTGTATGTGATGTGACACCCATCCCGCTCATTTTACCACCTTTAATGCATAGTTTTATATCGGCAGGCGGTAAAAGAGAAGGGTGGTAATTTTTCTTTAAGGTCCCGTCTCAGGTACTTAAAAATCAACTGAAGACGGGCGATTGGTAACCTTTGCTGTTGGGAAAAGGTAAGATAAAAATTAAAATGATTTTAAATAATTACTGAAAAAACTTTAATATAACTTAAATAGTGGTATTGTTCTATATGACAGTTTAGAATGTTTTTAACACTCGAATATGATATGGGTAAATTTTGAATAGTGCAACTCGTATAATTTGTAACTATTTTCCCTTTTCCAGTTTTATCGTTATCTTGCTGAGAATTTACTACTCCATCATATTCTATCATATTAATCTCTTTTTTTTTCCAATGATTATTCATCTCAATACATTTATGCTTACCTTTATGATTATTACATTTAGGGTTTAAGGTTAAGGGTTTAGAGTTTAGGTTTGGTTTTTAGAATTTATGTTATAGAGTTTATGGTATAGGGTTTTATGGTTTAGGTTTTAGTGTTTAGATACAGGGTTTAGGGTTTAGTGTATAGGGTCTATGTTTAAGAGTTTAGGGTTTAGTGTTTAGATTTTAGAATTTATGGTTTAGGGTTTAGGGTTTACTGTGTAGGGTTAAGGGTTGGTGGTTTAGAGTTTAGGGTTTAGGGTTTAGAGTTTAGTGTATAGGGATTAGGGTTTAGACTTTAAGGTTTAGATTTTGGAATTTATGGTTTAGGGCTTAAGGTTTAGTTTTTACAATTTATGGTTTAGAGTATAGATATAGGGTTTAGGGTTTAGTGTATAGGATTAAGGGTTTAGAGTTTAGGGTTTAGGGTTTAGATTTTAGAATTTAAGGTTTAGGGTTTAGAGTTTAGGGTTTGGTGTGTAGGGTAAAAGGTTGGTGGTTTAAGGTTTAGGGTTGGTTTAGGGTTTGAATATAGGGTTTAGAGTTTAGTGTTTAGGGTTTATGGTTTACAGGTTAGGGTTTAGGGTTTAGATTTTAAAATTATTGGTTTAGGGTTTAGTGTTTAAAGTAATGTACTATTCCTACTCAACGGTGTATAATGTGAATTGGTGGATTACGTCCAACTGATATGTTACAGGCAAGTACACGCAACTATTTCTTTACTTTATTTATTATTATTGGTTTTATATTAACTACTTTTTCATATTTCAATTTCGAGATTAACATACATGAACTTAATCTTGATTGTGACAGTTAATCAACAATCATATTGAAGTTTTTGGACCTAAACTTAGAAAAATGGAATCTTTAACATCTGAAATTACGAACGAAGAGTTTGAACTTACTACAAAATTTAGAAATTTAGAAGCTACAATATCAAATACTTTAACAGAGAAAGATTTTGTGAATAAAGGAGACGAAGCGACAATGTTAACTTATCACAATTTTATGTCATTTTTTGTTGGAAAGCTTACTATTATATACAACTTTATGGATAAGGTATACAAAATCATAAACTTCATACATCTTCTGAATAATTAAAAAATATATTACAATATTATGTGTGACGACCCGGAAATTTCCGACTAAATTTAAACTTTATCTTTATATTATTCTGACACGATAAGCAATGTTTGTTAAGTTAAATCTCAAAGATTTTAAACTATGTTTATACATTCATTTAATCCTCGACCAAATTCCAATGATTCACGAACCAATAAATGAACATGTATGTATATGTATGTATATGTGTATATATTATAAATTGAAAATGTCAACAAAGTATTTAAACGTATAATGCTTTATATGAACGTATTTGTTTCAATATGATTATTGAAGAAATTAAAAATATATATATATATTAAATGATTGAATTATCAGAAACATTGAATTATGATTACAAGTCTCTGTTGAGAGGTCCACTATGATTTGAGAAAATCTATTCCTCTTAATGATATTCGGAATAATTTGTAAAGCTATTTATAAATAAAAACAAAAAGTGTCATTTACGAAAGTTAGACAAAAGTTAGTGGATAATTGGTTTCCATAATATTCTATTAATCTATTTTCAAACGTACAAAGACGTTTTCAGTTTAAAAAGAACTTTATTATTAAAACGTATATAACTTTTATAAATATCTAGAATCACTTTTGACAACTCATTACTTAACCAGTATAATAAATATAACGATATTTATATTTTATTTCATTAAATATATATAACGATTTAAATTAATATTATATATATTTATACGCGTATTATACATACATAGTTTTTATACTTTTACTATACTTTAACTTTACCTTTACTTTACTTTAACTTTACTTTAAATTTAATAATTCACTTTAATAATTCACTTTAATAATTCATACTTTAATAATTCACTTTAATAATTCATACTTTAATAATTCACTTTAATAATTCATACTTTAATAAGTCATACTTTAATAATTCACTTTAATAATTCAAAAATATATTATAAATAGAATTCAATAGGTTTCATTATTTTATAGAAACTTGAAAATATATTTCTCTAAACTCTATCAATCGATATATATATATATATATATATATATATATATATATATATATATATATATATATATTTGCTCTGTATTATTTCAAGATATTATTAGTATACATAAAATATTACGACGGAGTGTTGTCCGAGTGATTTCAGAATAGTTTTTTTAATGAGTCGAAGCTAAGGAAATTATGGGTTATAGCTATGGAGGTGATGGGTATGGTTCATGGGTATGCTCGTGAGGTCAATCTAGTATTTATCATCTCCGTTGCGTCTACGTACTTTTCTGCAATATTGAATCTCAATATTGATACGTGAGCACTCATAACTTAACTTTTATATATCAATAGTGTATCCCTGACTAGTGCTCGAGTATATAGGATTATGCATGCTTGTACATTCGATATTGTCCTTAGATAGGTTTGTTGAATCCTGAATTAGATACATATGCTACTGAGATAGGGTATATGATATGCATGTCGTTGGAAAGCTAGCGAAAAATTAAGAACTTTTCATTTAGATATCGAATGGTTTCGATGAACGGATTAGAAGTTATAGTCAACTGAATTTTAGTATTATTGTTAAAATGATTATTATTACTATCGTCGTTATTATTTTAATAGAAATATCATTGTTATTATAAAATATCATTATTACTATTATGTTAGTATTATCATTTTATCATAATAACATTTTTAGTAAATATAAATATTGTTATTTTTTTTATAGAATAATAATAATTATTATTATTACAAAATAATACAACTTTTACTTATTATTATTATGATCAATATTATTTTATCAAATAAATAGGGGATACAAAGATATTTTTCACCACGCGTAATATAATTACATTAATAATACTTACCACTATAATTTTACGATATTAAGTGAACTTTATAAATTTTACTACTTAAGATATATAAAAGTATATTTTATCATATATAAACGTTAATAAAATTTTTTATTAATAAATGACTTTTATTATTATAAAATCTAATAAATATATTTAAATATATAAAACGACTATAGTTAAGTTATATAATAAACACGTATAAATTTTAGAAGTCATTTTGAGTCAAGTTGACTTTTGTTGACTTTTGTTGACTTTTGCATATTAGTCTCGAGCATTAGGATTGTGGTACACTGTGACTTGACCAAAAATTGTTAGACAAATATTGACCAACATATAAATATATATAATTAATATAGGTTCGTGAATTCGAGGCCAACCTTGCACTTGTTAAATGACGTTATATGTATTTTTACTACGAAATACAGTATGGTGAGTTTCATTTGCTCCCTTTTATATATATTTTTGGGACTGATAATACATGCGCTGTTTTTATAAATATTTTACGAAATAGGCACAAGTACTAAAACTAATTCTACGTGGGTTTAAACCAGAAATATACCCTTAGCTTGGTAACATTAAACTACTTGTCTATGTACGGTAGGCGCGAATCCTAAAGATAGATCTATTGGGCCTGACAAACCCCATCCTGACTATGGGATGCTTTAGTACTTCGAGGTTATTTTAAACACACCTGATCTGGTGTACTTCAGAGGGTAAAACATGAACGTTAAGGCTTGTTACCGGGTGCCTACAACTTATAGAATACTTTTATACACTTGCGAGTGTACATATATTTATAAACGGAAATCTTGTGGTCTATTAATATATTGAAATGATTGTTATGATAAACCTATGAACTCACCAACCTTTTGGTTGACACTTTAAAGCATGTTTATTCTCAGGTATTAAAGAAATCTTCCGCTGTGCATTAGCTCATTTTAAGGATATTACTTGGAGTCATTCATGGCATATTTTGAAAGACGTTGCATTCGAGTCACTGAGTTAATCAAGATTATTATTAAGTCAATTATAGTTGGATGTATTATGAAATGGTGTGCATGCCGTCAACTTTCGTTGTAAAGAAAGTTTGTCTTTTAAAAACGAATGCAATGTTTGTAAAATGTATCATATAGAGGTCAAATAACTCGCGATGTAATCAACTATTGTGAATCGTTTATAATGTATATGAACGGGTCCTTTCATTATGCATTTTATTACGAATATAATGTTTCAACTCATTATAGGCTGACGAATACGACATTAGACTTTCTCAGGGATGCAGAAAGTACTAACAACAAGACAAAGAGTTATGACATTATTCACAATTCATGATCATTTAACAAGAATAACTACATTGTCGAATATGTGGGAAGATACAACGAAGATCTGAGATAACCATCTACAATTCTTAATTCAATCCCCTAAAACTACATCACGATATCGGAGATGATTTATTTCATTTGTATCAAAATTTTGTTTTTTTATTTATTACTTAGTAAATTTTGAAACTTTAAAAATTTTAATCCCTTATAAAACATTTGGTTTAATGTTCATCATAGACTTAAGAATAGTTCGTTAGTACATTTTGAAACTTTAAAAATTTTAAGCCACTGAAAAACATTTGGTTTAATGTTCATCTAGACATAATAATAATTTTTTAATTTAAATATTTAATTTTATAGTTTAAATGATTTGACCTTTCAAAAATTCCGCAAAACCGCGGGTCTTTAACTAGTTTAACTTTTAAAATTCAGAATTAATTGAAAAACATAAATATTCTTTTTATTATGTTTGATATTGCTCATTCTATAATAACTCTTTATCCTTATTTATACATATACATATATAATATAAGGTCATGTTTTCGCAAATATGGCTCTATTTATCGAGTCAATAACAAGCGTCGATTTATTGGCGTCTTAACTGCCGCTTAGAGTCTAAATTGAACTTTAGGCAGGTTTAAAAATCATGAAATTTGATTCTACTTTTTTCATGGTGTCTCACACAATTTTCTTAACCTACTTATTGGTTGGAGATCCATTCGGAATCAATCTCTCTATTCATAGAACATTGTGAGGGAGGACTTTCTCTACTTTTGGATGTGTTTCACTCTGAGTGCAGAAATGACTTCTCGTTATTCTAGGATAGGGGAAGGATTGTTTACATCTTACCTCTTTCATACCACACTTTTGTGAAATGGGGTTTTGTTGTTGTTGTTATTGTATATCTTTATAAAATCACATTCTATAAAATGTTTTAACGAAGTTCATCCGATGATGTAACGTTAGTGAAACTACTCGTCAAAAGTAACAATTTTGAGATTTTCTTTTAGGAATAGTAATAATACAATTAAATGTTACAAAAATAGAAATGTTGAAATTTGTTTTACAAAAATAGTAAAAACCGGAGTTTGGAACTACGGTTTGTCACTTTTTACCCAAACCGGAGTTTGAAACTCCAGTTTGCATACAGATGGTTTGTTTTCAATGATCATAATTGCAGAAATATGAGGAGAGAGGACGCAAACCGGAGTTCCAAACTCCGGTTACGGGTAAAAAGTGACAAACCGGAGTTTCAAACTCCGGCTTTACTATTTTTGTAAACCAAATTTCAACATTTCTCTTTTTGTAACATTTAAATGTATAATTACTACACGTATTTCAAACAAAAAAAATCCAATTTTGACATTACGTTATAATTTCTGAAGAAGAAGCAGAAAGTTCTAACTGATCATGCTTACGATCGTGACATATATCATGAACACTTATAAACGAATAATCTGTACATACATCATATTAGTTAACATGATTATTGAGTACAAACATGTTTAGTATTATTATGATGCAGTGTTATGAAAATTAAAAATGTGCAAACTTCAGATGAAAGATGTGACACATATAAGAAAATAATCATTGGCATTATGGGATAAGGAAATGTACAGAGGTCTTGGTGATATTGTTCTTGGTGATATTGTTGAACATGTTTAGATTTCTCGATAAATTTAGAAAATAAATAAGTTTTTTTTCTTCAAGTATTTGTATTTTTATATCTAACAATTGAAGTTTATTACCGAGTTGCCCAATGAAGCACACCACACGGGTTCAATTCCTGCTCGCTCGATTCGCAGATTGGTCCGACTCGTAATTCACTTCTGACCCCGTGTTCGATAGCCCGACCGTAGTGATGTTGCTATGCCAAATTTTTCAAAAATTGAGTGTGACTAGAGGGAGCACATAATGTGCAATTCACCAAGTACCAGGTCTCGCGCTCGGGGGGCTTGATTAACCGAGGTTTTACCTTCTATGGGAAGCTAATGTGCACGTTCATAGGAAGGTTTCCTCGCTTACAAAAATAAAAATAAAAATTGAAGTTTGTTTTAATATTTAATGAAAGTTTTATTTTATAAATAATGTCTATTTTTATTTTTATATATTTAATTCTTTTTATCAAATTCATATAATTTAAATTGAAATGATAATTTAAAATAATATTATTTTATTTGGAACACTAAAAGATGCACTAATAAACACTACTAACACCACTTCCTCTTCTCTTTCATCCTTAAGGGTCTGTTTCAGATATTTGTATTGGAAGGAAAAGAAAGGAACTAGGAAGAAGTAAAAAAAAAAAAAAAATGGTGTTCTTGAGTTTTGGTTGGAAAGAAAGGGAAGGGAATTGATTGATTATTTTGCCTAATTTCCTTCCCAATCTTTCCTTTCAAATTGAAAGGATCTCACTCACCTCCCTTTCATTCCCCTTCATTTCATTTCTTTTATATATGAACTCTGGAACAAAGCCTAAGGCTTCAATGTCTTCTTAAAAGCAGTAGAAGAAATACCTAACTGAATGGACTTTCTATATATATATATATATATATATATATATATATATATATATATATATATATATATATATATATATATAGTCATAATCAAGAGGGAAGCACTTTTTTTTTTAGGAAGGGGACCCTTGAGTAGCCTTAACACTATATATATATATAGTCATAATCAAGAGGGAAGCACTTTTTTTTGAGTAAGGGGGAAGCAAATTATTTTTTTTTTTTTACTTTTTCGTTTTTTGAAAAACTTTGTTCACGAACATTATAGATTAGATGAAAATATGAACATTTAAAAAAGACACTTTGAGATGAATGTCATTATTTTGGCGGGAAAACACTCGAAGAAAAAAATAAAAACATTCAATGGAATGAATGTTTTGCTGCTGAGTTTATTTGCATCATTTTGTTTTCATCTTGTGTGAAGTGTTTTTTTCGAATTTAGCTCGATTTAGAGTTTAGGGTTTTGGGTTTTGGGTTTTGAGTTTTGGGTTTACTCCGTAAACCCTAAACCCAAAACCCTAAACCCTAAGCTCTAAACTCTAAACCGTTCGTGTTAAAATATTCAATCTAAACCCTAATTTCTAAACACAAAACTCTAATTTTTAAACCCTAATTTCTAAACCCCTAATTTCTAACCCCTAATTTCTAAACCCTACTTTCTAACCACTTGAAAAAAACTTATCAGCAAAACATTCAATGAATTGAATGTTTTTATTTTTTTCTTCGAGCGTTTTCACACCAAAATAATGATATTCATCACAAAGTGTCTTTTTTAAATGTTCATATTTTCATCTAATCTATAATGTTCGTGAACAAAATTTTTTAAAAAAACGAAAAAAAATTACTTCCCCCCACTTCTCCACAAAAAAGAGCTTCCTTTTGATTAAATATCTCTCTCTCTCTCTCTCTCTATATATATATATATATATATATATATATATATATATATATATATATATATATATATATATATATTTGGCCAGAGGTCCGCACTGAAGCAATCTCTCTACCCTGGAGTAGAGAGGAGGATGACTTTCTTGTGCTGTGGGTGGAGAATTATTTCTCTACTCGTGGTTAGAGAAACGACTTTACTTCTATTTCAGGATAGAAGAAGGATTGTCTACATCTCACCTCCTCCATACCTCGCTTGGGCGGATTGTGTATTGTTGTTGTATATTTTTCTCTTACATTGTAACTGAATGGACTTCATCCATTTTCATATTACATTGTACTTGAAATTGCATTTCATTTTATCTATTTTCGTGGAACTAGCTTCACCAAACATGATCAAAAGCTATACAAACCGCAATTGTGGATGTGGTTGTTGAATATTCATTCATGAGCCTCTCCATGTTCCAGTCACATTACACATGGTGACATGAAAATTTATGGAGACAGCATACCTGCAGGTCTTTTTCATCAAACCAGATCATTACCTACATCTGGCTATTCATATCGTCCACATAAACTGAAAATATCCATATCTACTATTAATGAAAGCAAGAGGAAGATTATACCCGAAAATCGCATTCAAAATTAGTCTACAAAACCAAGCAACATCAGTGCTGAGTTATTGACCAAAATCACTAGCGTCGCCTAGTGCACCAAGTTTTGTTCATATGCTTATTTCAAACAAGTTATACGATGAAATTGCTAGCTGGGAAAAAAATATCATTGTTCTTCACAAAGATACGAAACTTCATTTCTTCACTTCAGCAGCCTTGATGATGTCAATAAATTCAGGCTACAGGGCAAAGAAAGAGAAAACAGTTATAACAAGATACACGTTTGACGAAAATATAACATTCCTTATGTCCTATTGATTCCAATATGTATTATCCAAAATATCCTAATCATTTGTTGGTGGCAAATTTGGTGGTTCAACCTGGCATTGTATTAACTAAAGTGATATTAAACATAACGCAAGTTATATACATTTACATATATACCCTAATAATCTAGATATTTTACTAGCTTGCATGCAACTATCAATAGTTGCAAGCTTATAGGGTGAAGGAAGTAAGAAGCATGAGAGCCACATTTACCTTGAGGGAAGCTCCACCAACTAGGAAACCATCCACATCTGGTTGTCCTGCTAATTCCTTGCAATTTGAACCACTCACAGATCCTGCAATGTCACACCACACACATTTTAGATCTCGCAGATAAAAGGAGAAAACCGGATTATGGGTAACTAAATAGAGTTTAAGGATGTGATTAGTTATAGAATATGATGTTTGAAAGTTCAATAAATCACAGAGGTTTAAAGAGTCTATAGATGAAACACGGAAAAAAAAGATTGTGAAAAAGGAAGAGGTGGTTTAGGAAGAAATAGGATAGTTTTTCACCCTTTAGGGAAGAAATTTTATTAGTACTGTTCACTTGAAGATCAGTCTAGCAGCAGGTATGAAACTGATTGATACAAAAATAATCATTTGATATAAACATTAGAAGTTGATTACCCAAAAGAATCAGAAGTATGAGCAGAATCTGATTAATCAGACCTTAAGAAGACCTTAAGAACTGTTTATGTAGCAATAACAAGATAACTGATACAAACACTACAGGGAAAAAAACAGGGGTTTACTAACGCAATGGAGTAAAAAAAATACCTCCATAGATGATCCTGGTTGAAGCAGAGACATCAGCGCTGATCTTTTCCTGGAACCATTTCCTTAGTCCTGCATGTACCTGTTAATTGGAAGGTCAGAAATGCAATTTGATCTGATGAAAACACAAACACTTCTTCAACTCATAGATCACATTCGCCAAAAAGAAACAGTTAATATTCCACTGGTTAAAGTCACAATATTAAAAATACAATCGGTAGAAACTAACTAAAGAGTTAAGACACGCTTACTTCTTGAGCCTGAGCTGGAGATGCAACCTTTCCGGTTCCAATAGCCCAAACTGGCTCATAAGCCAAAACAACATTGTCCCAACTTGAGATTTTATCTGCCAATTTATATATAAATAATTATCACAAACAACATTACAATCATTCACTCAAGTTAAACGGCATCAAACATAAGATAGCCATATGGAAATGTATTTATTTATATAAATTGTAGTTCTGAAATAAGTACCTGCGATAGCCTGGGTTTGTGCAGCAACAACTTCCATGGTGGTTCCAGCTTCTCGCTGCTCGAGTGTCTCTCCAACACAAGCAATCACCTTCAAACCTTGAGAAAGAGCATAAGCCACCTTGTCACCGACAAACTGGATACGAAGTTACAAGAAAAGTATGAGTTAAATTGCATAGCCTAATTAAATTTTACAAAGTGCGAATTGGATCATAGAGTGATTACATCCATGCAAGAAAAAGGTGTACCTCATTTGTTTCATTTAATAGTGCTCTTCTTTCAGAATGACCTAGGATGACCCATGGGACGCTCAAATTGACGAGCATCTCAGCACTACACATATAAATAACAGATTTCAGTATTTCATGTAAGACTGAAAATTACAATCTACAATTAAAATGCATTAAAAGATAAACATGATCATTGTATCTGCAAAGCAGATTAGAAACCAAACCAGTACAGGTATGCAAGAGTATACATTTAATGAGATGAAAAACCAATCATATAGTCCATATTGACAATCCATAGTCAGATACATACAAACAACCATTTGAAAGTTCTCAAAATACTAAACAGCACTTGTAATTACAATTTAAACTGAATACAGTTACAATCAAGTTGTTCCGATACCTTGCGTAAAGGGAAGCCAATGCACATCCAGTAAATGATAAACAGTAAATAACACACAAATAGATATGGTCAACGTTAAGCCACTATTGAAAACTTGGTGATACGATGAGACATACCTAACTTCACCAGTGAAGGCACCACCTTTCTTAACCCAACAATTTTGGGCAGCAACTTGGATTTCAGGCCTCAATTCACTTTTAACAGAGGTAAGAAAAACAAATGGAGGGCTCACCACCACCTCTGCAAGAGTATAGCAAGATTAAACGAGTTTTTCGAGGTAGATAGATATATTGTGCATACATTCTTACAATAAACAAAGGTACACAATCTCAACAAACCAGATTTATGATCCGACCACAATAGCATAAGTGTATGACTACTTACCAACAACATCGGTGGATGGCAAGTCACCAGCATTAAGTGTTGCCACAATCTTCTTCACATCTTCAGTAGTTCCATTCTACAATTATGTCATCATCAAAACAAAATCAGTTTCAAAATGTTAAAGAAAAACATTGCAGATCCTTTGATATCAAAGTAGATTTGATTTAGATCTACAAATAAACTATATATCAATAACAACATTACACAAATTGTCGATATGGCTAATAATTTGCCAAGTCACAAGAGAACACTGAACACGGCGTGAATTTAACAATATATGTCACAATCAGATCATCAAAACAGTACAATCATGTATATCGAGTACACCTCTTCAAACTGATCCTTCTAGAAATCATTCTCTCGGCCTAAATCCGAATTCAATATGCGCACATCAACAATCAAACATTAATTTACTATTCTAGCTTAACTATAACAACACATTCGTCAAGATAACATCATATATCTAAATCATCCACGCAGCTAACGATCTACGATATTTCAACACTAGAACTGTATAACACGTCAATTACACTATACATATCTCAGTAAATCGTCAAATCATTACAGACTAAGCATAAAATTCGAAACATACGCATCAATTATTCACTCAATCGAGCTTCAAGTCTCATGATAACTACTATTACTTAGCTATTATAACAGATTTAATAATAGATTTACTGAGTCAGTAATAAAAAATTGATACATACATAAAGAAGCGTGATTTACAACGATAAATCAGATCGGAGACTTACGCATTTCCAGTTACCGCCGACGAAAAACTTACGGCCCATTTTAAGATCGAAAAATAAAGCTTGGAGAAAAAGAAAGGATGAAAAGTTGAGATTGAGAAATTTAGGTAATGTTTATTGGCCGATCACGGATTTTTGTAAGAATCGGTCATTTATATAGAGTTTGTGGATCACAGAAACATAAATGACGAAATTACCCTTGATGAACGTAATAGAAAATTGAAGAATAAAAGAATATGCTTGAGGTCAACAAGGGGTAGTTTGGTGAATTAAGCGTGTCATTGGTTTGTGGTGAGCTCATGGGTTTTCTTTGAGGCAACGATTAACCGGGTAGGTGGGAGATGATGTTATTGGGCTTGGTGAATTTGGGCCTATTTTTTTTATTAATCGAAATGTTTTGTTTTCAACCATAAATAAAAATAAAAATAAAAGTTAATTACTATGTTAAGAAAAAAACGAGTTACTATGTGTCAGTCGCGCGTTATTGCAGTGTATTATTCTGGTTTAATAAGACGTTTTTTGATTGCGTTTAATTATTTGCGTTCTGTAGTATTAAACCCGTTGCTTTAGTTCATATCATAAGTATATGTATATTATATGTCTTCGCTTTGCGGCGGGAAATTAATTGTATATATATTCAATCCAAGAATTAATGAGAAAAGTATTAAATATTATTTTAATAATTTAAAATTGTAATAAACATATCCATTTATTATTGGTATAAAACTTAACACTTGCATTTTCTTAAGTTTTTGTATACGAATTAATAAAACATTATGTAACTAAAATAAGAAAAGGAAAAATTTTAAAAAGGAAAAAAAAATAAGTTTGTTTTTAAGTTACTTTATTTAAAAAAATTGGAAAAGGAAAAAAATAAAAAAAAAGCGAAACAAAATGATGAAAAAACAAATTAAAAATAGGAAAAAGAAGCAAGGTGGAATGCGAAGAAGAAAAAAAATATTGAAGGTGCAAGAATTAAACCACATGCGAGTCACATTCGTACATGACTAACCATCTAAACTGAACTTTACTTATATATTATGCTCTTCAATTAATTTTGGAAGGTGTTTCTCACATACATTTTTTATCGATCTACATTTTTGTTTCATAAACTTACAATTATATTTTGAATTAATCTAGCGAGTTGAACTTATATTATTATTCTAAGTATAATTAATGGTATAACAAGTAATTAGGTGTAGATGGATCAAAAAGTAGTGTGTGAGTATCACTTCCCATTAATTATATACGGAATAACATTTAAATATGTCGATTAAAAAAAGACTAAATATTATGTTATGAAAGTAGTTTTGTAATATTAGTATACAAAGATAATGGAAACAAAAAACCCGAATAAAGATTTATGTATATCTATTTAAAATCTAGATATGCAATTCAATTATTATCACTTAATAATTTTGAGCCACCGGAACCCTTTATGCACTAACGACAAAAACGACATGCATTCACAACATTTTTGAAAACAACACGACAATTCAACCCCTGCATTGTTATATATTATTATTAATATTAATACGAAGAGTGAAGGTGGAACATGTAGGCGTTCGACTTTTGAAAACGTTCAAGCACTCTATGTTGGTAATCTGAATTAGTGTTCATCTTGAACATATTAGTGTTATCTTGAACGCTAATATGTGCTAAGATCTGATACTCTGTATTTTTTATTCTTCTTTTACACCGGTTGGTTAAACGTTATAATTTTTTGTTCGTTTTAACTTTAAACATTGTAACTATTCCGCTTTTTTGCTTCATTATCCTTAAAAAAACAACGTAAAATACAAATGAGAGTCAAGTTATGACATTCAATCTCATATTGTGAGAAATCCAAGGACCGAAACAATGAAGTTAACTCATTTCGGCTTTGTGTGCTGTTTATCGTATAGTTGAGCATTTTCACTATAATCATTGATCAAAATAACACTTATTTAACAAAGGATGAATCTTTATAATAACAAGAAACGTGAAGTAAGACGTCATTAAAAAGAATAACTTTTTTTTATATAATAATATCATACACACTATAATAATCAAAGTTGACTACAACATTTTGCGTCATTCACTCGTACCCAAGCATGACTCTTAAGTTCCATTCTAAAAGTTACTCCGTATATCCCAACAACTTACCAACATAATGCTACATAAATCAACTGTACGTTCTTAACCAAGTTCCATGTTATTACCAGAGACATCGTTAAAATTGTACAGAAACAGATACACTAGAAAGCATATATATGTTTAAAATGACACTGTAATGGGAGAGTAAGTGTAAGTCCTCGACCTAAACGCTTGTAGTTTTCAACAATGTCTTAAAAGAGATCATAACGAAGTGTCAACAACATTTCATGTTCTCTTATGTCTCCCCCGCAAGTGAAGTGCAGTAGTAGCGTTCAATGCCTCGTCCTAAAATGTAACGAAGCAACCAGCTGTATGCCGATACCACCAACTGACCGAGTTGGAGCCGTGGCTCCATCCAGGTCATTGGGAACACCTTCGGGATGTAATGCAATAACAGCATCAACAATATTGGGATCAGTTCACCACTCAATCCTCACACTACAATATTCGAACGCACGAAGAGTATGAGCCAAGCACTTACGATATCCTGATGTATGTAATGTGAGAGATGGAATATTGTCAAACTATAGAGACGCATGTAAGAATACAGACAGTTAAGCGTTTGTAACAGCTTAAAGTCTATATCTAACTAATTCCCTAATGGCTAATATTCTAATTTTATGATTAAGATATCTATATCTAGAATTCTATATCTATTAATCGTATAACATTACTAATATTATACGCAACTAGACAAACATTTGAAATGGAAATGAAAATAATCTAAAAAACGAGAACCACAAAACAACAAACAAGACAATTTTAGAACAAATGGACCAAAGATGTGGACCCAACACAAACGATGCTGTCTTTCTGTCTTCCAAGAATAAATATAAAGGTATTCACATATGCAAAGTCTTCTAGCATGTAAACAAGTACTGTATAAATCACAAGTAGTGGTTTTCCTAGAAAGCAGTTTAAACAGTTAAGCGCTGAAGGTATGATCAGTTTGTGCATGCCGTCCAATTTGAAGGAAGCCGATTTGAAGCCAAAGTAGGCATATTTCGGACATTAATATCGACTGGAAGCATTCGGTATTCAATATCGAGGTCCCTGAATATTTTAATCATCTCTTCAACTAAAAGAGCTCTTCTTTGCCATCTTTCACCCATGTCTTGGAAATTCATTCGATGCGAAAGCCATATTGATATCTTTAGCCGATTCAAGTCCTCAACGTCCCTCACCACAATCAAAGGTGCAGGGTACCAGTGGTCACTCTTGTTCTCAATGTAGCTGCATTCACATGAAAAATATGAAGATCTATATAGAGTAATATAATAAGATCAAAAGAGGATGATGAAAGTAATATATAATCATTATTATAACTTTATAAGTATCCTTCCAATAATTCAAATTCAAGTATGTATGATAAAATGTTTATTTGACAATGTCAAGCAGGATAAAGACATAATGTTGAACCCCACATTAATGGGGATTGAAATTTAAAATGCAACATTAGTTTAATGTTGGAGCAAAATTTATATGTCAAAATTAAAATGATTAAAATTAGAAATTAGAAATTAGAAATATAGGACTTATTTCGATTTACTTATGAACGGGTCGATTTTGATTTATGTATATCTCTATCACTTAAAAGAAATTAAAAGCTAGAATTGTAATAATATAAGTTTGTAATCCAATTTAACACCTTAGTTAATTACTTTTTAAACATAAATTGACCAGACCAAATGACGCTTAATGGTTCATTAAAACGATTTTATGAACAAACAAATGGACAGAACAAAAGCAGAAAAGATGAGTATCGAAACATACCTTGTTATTCTCTCCTTCATCAAGGCAACCTTTTCTACAGGAGTTGATACGTGTATACAGAAATCGATAGCATCTCCCATATCCGGACTACGATAATAGTTGGCTATTGGTTTCGTAGCCAAAACACTGTTCGGGTATGTAATTTTCTGGTTATCGTATCTCAAGAAAACTGTGGTTAATATGTTCATCTCCTCCACCACCATCTGCAATCAGTAAGGTCGTAATATAAAACCAAGAAATAATACATACCAACAATATCGTACAAGGACAAATGATGAAATTTAACAAATCAGCCTTTAAAGTTGATTTGTGTGTATTTTTTTCAAAATGAAGCCATTACAGATAGAATAAATATTTGAATGTTTACCTGAACAGCATCAACTTCACAACGATCGCCTACATCAAAAGGATGCATTACGAACAAGAAAATAATGGCCTCAAATGTGGTCTTGCATGTGTTACCAAACACAAATACAACCAAGAGCAGTTGCGAACTTAGGAATATGAAGAAATGTGTCGTTGCAACTTTGAGAATAAGAAGCCAGATGACGATAATCAATATCCCAACAACTATGTTCAACATTTGATGTAGTTTGTTAACAGCTGTTTTTGTATCATTCAGAGACAATGCAAGAGCTCTTCGTTCTCGAAATACATTAACCTATAAAGAAATTAAAATTACTTATTACTTATTCAGAATATACAGAACCCCACCTTTCACTATAGAAATGTGGCAACTTCAACTCATTCGCCAACGAGTTAATAGATTCGGATTACGTTCTATCAACAAAATGGGTCAAACACGTACAAATGGTTTAACAGAAGTAGCTTAATCATGTAAGGATCAACTTGTCTCCTATATCAATTTATTAATAAGTAATTAAATAATTATATTACAATATTAATTCTTCATTTCTTCTAATCAAATTTGGAGCACTATCTATAAAAAGATTTGGACGAAGATTACTTCTAGGTCAACCCAACCCAAATCAACTTCCTAATTTGACCTATTCCCGGGTCGCCCAACTAAACACCTCTATTAAGTGAAAATTCATACCACCCAGTTTTTTAGAGCTGCTTTGCTAATTCCTTTGGTCTCGGTTTCTCCATCAAAGAGTCGTATTGCCTTCAAAGCTTCATCCTCTCTCAAAAACCGCATCAAGTCCTCTAAATAAATGCGTCTGTCCAAGTTACATACAAGATACGATAAGAAGAAGGTTAATAAAGACACAAGTTAAGGTGTGTGAACATCAAATTAGCCTTCAAGTATATTAAGCTTACTAAAAAACAATTATAGAGAAAACGGGGTCAAACGCTAATGTTTAAAAAGTTATAGTTATAAATCATTTTGTTAGAAAACAAGTAACCACTGTTCCAATGATTTATTTTTCAATCATATCAACACAATAACTATTCAATAGATAGATTTCAAAATATATATACAAACAAAAAGGTATAGTGAGATCAACCCAACCCTACCCCGTTAAAGTACCCACTTTCACCCATACTATTTTGACCTTTAATCCAAACCAATTGCTTTAACACATGTATTATATTATAGTAGCATCAAATTAGCATCACAAACTTACTTGGAGCCTTGTTTAGCAACATTCAAAAATATTCTCTTTGCTGCAACCTTAGCTTGCTTTTCATTGGTGATCTGAACTGCAGATTCATCTTCATCCCCTGTAGCACCCTCCAACTGCTCATCTAATGTAGATAATACCCCAGTTCGAACAATATTCATCAACCTTTTCATATTCCATGCTGATATATTCTTTTGGTTTAACCTATGCAAGTGATCAATTGTAATCCCTTCATCAACTTTCTTCGGAGTATTAACTTCCGAAAATTTACCACTTTTACCAGCCATTGGTGTATTCATTCTTGGTGTTCCAATAAACCTCCCACTTTTCTTGAATATATTCGCCTTAAGATCAGCTGGCAACGTGGCCCCCGCACTCTGAAGTTTTTGAACTTCTTCTATCACCCTATCTTCCTCTTCCCGCTCGTGTTGAATTTCAATCAACGGTGGACCAGAAATTGTCTCAATTACATACTGATTAAACAAAGATTCTTGAATCCGGTCAAAAAACGTGCTCACGTGAAAAGAAGAAGCAAGAACTTTAACCAACAATGTTTTCAATAACCAAACGATCGTACCCACCAAAAGACAAATCCAAATCTTGGTCACATAAGGCAAAACATCTTTACCATGTGCCATTCTCTCAACTTTTGGATCAAATATACATTGCCAAGCAATCAAAATCAACGTCAACCAAACGCAATTCTGAACTGCTTTTCGCAACCCGTAAACAAAATACAAAACCCTTTTCCTCAATACGAAATTCCGCTCTATCAATATCACTATAATCCTAATCCCCCAACCCGAAACCAATCTTCCACATATCACAACCAATATCATAACACCCCATTTCCATAATAATAAATCATACAATTGTTTATGCTCAAGAAATGGAATAGTAAGTGTACAAATCAAAGCAGCAAGAATTAAGATCAAACTTAACAATTGAAGTAAAGTCCATTTACTATACCTCAACTGCTTATACTCATCCGGTAAATCATCATCCAAAAACGGATCCTCTTCATCGATTTCGCTACCGACCTTTCCTATAACCCCGGATTTGGATACCCTGTCCGATCTCTGATCTATCTCCGGCGGATCAATTAATCTAGACTTCGTTTTAGTCCGCAACAAAGTTGACTTCCTCTTAAACGAAGCATTCGCCGAACAAATCACAACCTCATCACCACCGCCACCAGCAGCTGTTCGACCGCTTCCATTAGACCGCTGCCGAACCGGTTGCGGCTCAATCACCTCTTCATGAAATGAAACCCTAACTTCTTTTGGAGTAAGTATGCCGTAATTATTCGGACTTTCAGCTATCCTAGATAACGCCGGCGACTGTTGCGGTGACGGCGTATCAGATGTACCGAAATCAAATTTATCATTATCATTACTAAAATCATAACTAGCATCTCTCCAAACCTTGTTAGGATTGGGGTTAGGGTTAGGGTTTAACTGGTTAGAGTTGAACTTATAACCCGTTAACTCAGCTTCTTTAGTAGCAACATTTACCGCATTACCGTTCGTCTGTTTTCCGTTATCTCTCCGTAGATCGTCGGAATCCGGCGACGGCGACGGAGACGGTGACGGCCGCATGGTTTTTGTACTTGCAGTAGTAGTAATATCAATGGTGTGATTGTTTTGATGAAGTAAGATTTGTTTTTCTTCTGGTTCGGAGTTTGTTTCAGATTGAGGTAATTTATTGAACGATTTACGTAACTTGTCCATATAAATGAATTGATGTGAAGAATTTAAAGTGAAAGAGTGAAATTAAATTATTAATTTTTATTCGGCGGAATGTGTAGAAGCAGGTGATGAATCAGCAAAGTTAAAAGCAGCTGATATCAATTTAAAAAGTGTAACGTAATTTTGTTGAAGGAGGTAGCCCTTCAAATTTACGCCGTTTTACATTTAAGGTCCTAGAGGATATGTTAACGCTTTTATTACATGGAAAGTTGCAATGCCTTTTGTATTTTAGCACGAGATGTAATAGTTTTATTTTTATTCTTAGTAAAAAATCTGGTGAATTCAGGATGGATTTTGGAGGATTTAAATATATTTGCAGTGAAAGTATATATTTATTTTTACCATATAGTGAAAATATTTTTCTTTTTTACTTTTGAATAATAAAACAGTGCCTTTTTATGTTACGCGTTAGTTTGCTTGAGAAGTAAATTTTTTATAAGTATATACTTACTTCAATGATCATTAACCGATCAAAGTTGTTTAATGGAGGTGTTTTGTTACTTGTACTTTATAGCACATACGTTAAAATATATTTAATTAGATTGAACTTTTCTGTATTATAAATTTTTTTGATTTCTATACGTCTGAAAAATATAAATTTTAGATCGTCTAAATAAGTATTAATATTAAATGTAAATTACACTTCGTAATAAGTATATTTTTTGCACTTAATTAAATATCTCTTATTGTGTGTTATAATAGAACACATTATAAGTGTTAATCAGTCCAGTTTCGATTTATTCGGTTTAATCGATTCAATTTCTCAAATTTAACTCATTCAATTTAACTGGTGTGATTTTGTTTGTTTAGTTTTAAAATTTTTGGGAGCAAAATTAAATCGAAAAGTGAATTTGTATGGCAAAATTGAACCGGGATCAAATTTTATTTCAGTACAACTGAAAAACCTCTTATTTTTAAAAACTATTAACTTTTCATTTATGGAAATTCAATGAACATTGATCGTTGAAAGCTGTTTAATAAATGTGTTTCGTGAACTTGTACTCTATAGCATAGACGTTAAAATACATTTTATTTAATTGAATTATTCGATAAATATATTTTTTTTTTTATTTTTACACTTCGAAAAAATGTATATATTAGATTGTATAAATGAGTACTGCATGTAAATTACACTCCTCCGTTCTAAAATAACTGCCCCGTTTGACTTTGCGAGATCTATTTGCATAAATTTGAACTTTAATTTTTTTTATATTTGTATTATATAATATTTATTAAATTAAAAACTACTCCGTATATGAATAGATTTGGTTATGTGCTCATTTTAACTTATAATACACTAAATAATATTTAAAGTCAATTTCGTACGAGAAACACTTAAAAGTCAGTGGAACAATAATTTTGAGATGCATTAAGTAACATTTAATTTTTGTGCTTAATTAAAGTACATCATAACGTGCGTCTTATTAGCACACATTATGGGTGTTAATCGGTTCAGTTTTATTTAGTTTAATTTGTTTGGGTTATTCAACTTCAAAACTTTTGAAAGCAAGATCAAACTAAGAACCGAATTTGTATGTTAAAATTAAAATCGCATTTAAATTCGGTTGAATTTTATTTTTATAAAACTCTTTGAAACTTGTAACTCTTCATAAAAAATAAGAAAAAAACCAACAACACCACGTATATAGATACTACTAACAATATATTTGTTTAATTGAATTTGGTTTAATGACTTCAATCCAATTCAAAAAAAATTAAGAACTTAGAGAATATCAAATTTATTGTGAGTTCACGCTTTCGTGTTTGAATATATGTACTATACCTAAATGTATGTACATTTGTTGTGTTCTCGTGGATGGCACAATTGCATGCTTGGATCAAAATTCCTCATGTTTTACCCAAATTGTTTTTTTCGAACAACAGTTCGGGATCACTCAAGAGACTAAATCACTCACGCGTTTATCTCCCGCAGTTGCATAACCCGTCTTCAAATGTCAACTGCTTTCGAGAGGAAACCCAGCTCAATCCGAGAGCATGAGTGGTAAAACTCTCCTCCCCCACTGCCCCCGCAACGCGATGTGCGGAATGCACCCTTGGGTGGAATTTAAGGGTTAAGGTGCAACCTTGTGTGCAATTTTGCACCCCACGAAAGTCGAACTCTTAACCTCTCGATAAAAGAGGCAGACCACTACCACATGCTTTAAAAAAAAAAAAAAAAAAAAAAAAAGAATATCAATATCGATTTTAATTTTGATTTATATGAAAACCCTTTTCATATTTAATATTATTTTTAACGATTTTAATAATTATAATTAACCTGCTATTCAAATTCAAATAAAACATATTCCAAACCAATATTGAACATTCAGCACAAAATTAAACTTAGTATATATATATAGTATATACTACAAATACTATATTACTATATTCATATTACCATTTACTATTTTACTATATACATTATATATTACTATATAATAACAAACTACAAAACTATTTTATGTATCGAGGTTACGTACGAGTTGGAGCATCTTAGAACGTGTGATTATAATCATTTGCATGTATATGTAGTTTGTGTGTTTGTTATTTTTTAGGTTGTTCTAATATACAATTATTATTATGGTTGGATGAGTTTGTCTATTGAGCGTTCAATTATAGATTCTGAAAGGGTCTTATTCTGTGAAGGACCATATATTGAGGTTTTTTTTTTTTTTTTTTTTTTTTTCCTTCTTATTTATTTATTTATATTTTTTTTGTGTTTCATTGGAATTGAAGATTCATGATGAGTAACATTATCTTGGATTCCTACTTTATCGTATAAAATCTTCACCCTTCTACCGACCGTAAATATGACAAAGTGAACAACTAAATACTCACTAAATACTACTATCTAGCAAGGTTCGGGGAGTTACAACACTGTCTAGCAAGGTTCCCTCAAGGATTTTTTTTTATTGCAATATCTCGAAGTTTTCTCAATAAACGAGTGTAGGAAGTGAGCATGACTTTGTGACTTATTGGATATGATTGAAAGGGTAGGCAATGCCTCTGTTGTTGAGCTTAGTACCGCCGTTTTAAAATAAAAGATAGTAGGTTCGAAGTGTGAGGAAGTGTAAGTTTATTCGCAAATTGAATCGCTCTATTGCGGCCATGGAGGTTCACAAGTGGTGACATAATCCAGTTGTAATTTTATTTTGTACTCCATCTCTTTTTAATTTCTTTTACACTAAGACCAATGCCATTAAGTTCGCCTCGAGGACACCGATAGCATCCTCGTTTCCTTGCCTCTCCCTCACACGTAGATCCTCTAATCGTGGTTATTTTAAAGAAAGCCGCACAAAGTGAAACATTGTAAAACAATGAAAAAAATAAAAATAATTAACGGTAAAAAGACGGTTAAAAAATAAATAAATAAACCAAAAACTCTTAACTCTTTAGATTTTTACCTTTTTATTTTGTACTCCGTATTAAAAAATAACTCTTTTTCTCAGTATATATACACACACAAATTAACTTATCATTTTTATCACACAAAGTCAACCTCTCTTTCACATTCCAAATCAACTTCATTCAAACATTCAAAATGTCTAAAAAATCAGCATAATGCCAACTCAAATCAAACCTTAACCATCTAATTCACAAGCTCATGATATGTTTCAACATCTGCTCGATTCACATATATATCCATCCTCTACCGGGTTATGTTCCAACCCGCAACAATCAATGGGTTTTGCGGCTTTTTCACGAATGGCACCGTCGCTAATTCATATCCGTTACCACTCAATGAACAAGTAACACAAACATATATGAATATGTTTTTACAACTTCAACAATGTGGTTTCCGTCCTCCTCCGCAATGTCATTCTTTCCAAACACCATCACAATCAAATATCGTTAAAGTGGAAGAGACGTAACCCGAAGCCGAACAACGCGATGCGAAAGGGAAAAAAGTAGTGTGTAAAAAGCAACCGTAGACCGTCGAGGAAAGTGGTATTTTTTTTTTTTAAAAGCAAATTGATTAAATAGCACCGCTAAAAAATACAGTACAAGGCACCGATCATTATGGAAGATCGGCCCAAAGGAAACGAGAATACAAGGAGTGTGCGAAGATAGCACACTTAACTACATAACTATACATTAAGAAAAGTCTGAGGATTAACTAGCCAATTTGGCCATTCAATTTTACAATTTTTCACACGATTTGAGATCCATTCAAAAGATTTAACTTGAATTTCATTCACCAACACCGGAGCACACCACGATTCATTACGAAATACCATCGAGTTGCGATTCTTCCACAAGTAATACGAGCCTATCCACACTACGGCTTGCCAAATCTTTTGGCCAAGCGAAGACGAAGAACAAGCAAGGTTACCTTCTAGTGCATCGACATTTAGAAAAGGACAAGGACCAAGTTGCCACCAATTATGAATACGCGACCAAACATCCGAAGCAAAATTACATGAAATAATTGAATGATCCACCGACTCAAGACCGTCGTCGCACACTGGGCATCGAACACTATGCAAATCTATCCCCCTTTTATCAAGCTCAATTCGAACCGAGATTCTCTTTTTCAAAGTTCTCCAAGCGAAGATTTCGATTTTTTTTGGCACAAGGTTATTTCTTATAGTTTTTTTCGCACCAATAGGGTTACCAAGTATATGCTTATCGATGAGGGGATGTAAGTTTCTTAACCGTAAAAACTCCGTTTTTTGCAAGGTCCCACTTCCAATTTTCTTGCGAGTTGAGGTCCAAGTGGACAGAATTCAGGAGATTTTCAAGCTCTAATAACTCCGTTAAAGTCCTCCCTGTCGGCATACGAATCCATTCCCAAGTAAGTGTATGTCTAGACGAGATACCTGTATGAGGAGAAGGACCTGCAGCACCAGCATTCGAACCATTAGGAACTGAGTTTGCTGCAGCGACTGGAAACACGGTCTGACTTGATGACGGGTCAGAAGTTAAAACCGTAGCACCCTCTGATGGAGAAGAAAGGTTCTGGTTGACAGCATCGAGGTCAAGCGAAGGAGAAACAGCAACAGTTACCCTATGGTTTATGGTTGGGACCCGAGTATGTGAGGCAACAACAGTAGCATTTGCACCCCTTGGAACTGCAGAAGGATTAGGATCATTACAGCTAGCAAGTCGATCACTTACCAAGGCTTCCTTCTTTGATTCCAGCCGATAAAGCCTTGAGAACATTTCTTTGAAACACATTGAACCACACCAATTATCTTTCCAAAACAGCGAACTCTTGCCATCGCCAATCGACTTTTTGAAAGAATTCTTGAAATTAACATGACAGCTTTCAATGACATTACCTGCACGAATAATATTATTCCAAACACCCGAGGTCGATTGATGAGCAAGCCCATCGCCCGACCTCAAGCCACCGTCAATTCCATAGATACTTTTAATAATTTTAGTCCAAAGACAATTGGTTTCGGTTTTAAACCTCCACCACCACTTGCCCAAAAGGGCAAGATTTTTGCCTTTTAAGGACCCGAGATTAAGCCTGTGATGCCCCGTACTAAATCATCATGTACGGACTATCAACAACAGGATCATTACAAGGTTAAGTACTATATGCGATTTCAAAAAGAGTTTGCATTCATTAATAAAAGGTGACGTCATAACTAACGTCAAATGTTTTACAATCCAAAAGCATGCTTCGCTAAGTAGAAGCAAATAAATAAGTGTACGTGACCCAAAATGGTCGTTACAAAGCATAGTTCAAAAGTACTAAAGTTTGAATGCAAGATAAAGTAGTTAATGCGGTGACAACTCTAAGCAGCGGGTGTCTACAGCATAACAAGTACACAGCGGAAGCTAACCTCAAGCACCTGAGAAATACATGCTTAAAAATGTCAACACAAAGGTTGGTGAGCTATAGTTTAAGTATAACAGTAATGTAAGTAGGCCACGAGATTTCAGTGCTACAACGAGTGTTTCAAAACAGTATGATAAAGTATATGTTAACCGTGGGCACTTGGTAACTAACTTAACGTTTATACCCCCTGAAAGTACACTTGGCAAGTGCGTATGTTTACGAAGTATTAAACACTCGTTAAATGCTAGCGCTACTAGCCCGAGTGGGGATGTCAAACCCTATGGATCCATATCTAAGATTCGCGTTTACCGGTTCATAAACCAATGATTAAACGTTACCGAGCTAAAGGGAATCTTTCTGCCGTTATATAACCCACACATATATAAAGTTTAAGTACTCGTGCCTAGTATGTAAAACATAAAATCCGCATGTATTCTCAGTTCCTAAATTAAGTTAAAGTAAAAAGGGAATGCTATAACTCACAATGATAATGTAGTCGTAAAGTCGGTTCGGAAAAGGTGTGCAAGTAATCGGTCCGAAGGTCCTCAACCTAAGTCAAATAGTACTAAGTCATTAAATCGTCTTAATAAGTTTAAAAGTATGTAAACAAGGTCTTAAGGGTCATCATCATTCATCATCAAACAAAAGGCGTAAAGTAGGTTTCGTTTATGAAAGTAGTTTAAAACAAAGGCTGACTTCAGTCAGTCACCACGACCTCTACCCTTACTGAAATAAGGTGAGACCAGTGGCTATGGCTCCGTATATGAGTCCTTTAAGTGTGGTAAAATTTCCAGAAGTAAACTTGTCTTTGTTTGACTGTGGTGACGGTCTAAGTGCGAGTAGGTCAGAAATTTCTGCACAACGTTAAAAGGACATAGTGACGATCGGAGGGCCATATATCCTAAACCGTAACTCGGATTAAGACGAGTCCTATATGAAAAGTTATATACTCGAAAAGATATATTTTAAAATCATAATCACAACAGCCCAGGTCTACTGGTCTGTTACAGAAATAGCAGAACAGTAGGCAGAGAATAGTAAGCAGAAAAATAATGGGTTCCGGTGGGTTTGGTGTTTGATGTTCATCATGGTTCTCATCCTTGATGCCTATAGCTTCAAGTGTACAACTCATTGATGTGTTTACATCATATTTACCAAGTTTTGACCATCATAACCCTTGTGCAGTCCAAGACATGTAGCACAACTTCACTTAAGAGTTGTAAGTGTTTTGATGAACCAATGTTACATCAAAGTCTTAGATCTAACACATACATGAACTTTAAAGCTAATAACAAGTTACAAACTTGAAAGTAAACTAACTAATCAAGATCTTAAGATGTAGAACATAGTTCTTAGTTAGATCTTGAAGATTCAAGACCCAAAAGTCTAGATCAAGCATAAGTATACAAAGTTATATTTAAAGAAAACTTATTTATGTGTTCTTGAACTTTTAAGTTATCTTTTAGTTCCAAGAGATATGAGATCAAGACTAACTTGTAGTACTTGACCAACAACAACCAAAATCATAAAATTAAAGTGCAAGTAACACTAAATAAACAAGTAAATGAGTTCATGGATTTCATGCTTTAAAGATTCAAACCAAAGTTTGATCTTTAAGAAAGTAAATTTTAAAGTTTACTAACATGACTTACAAGTATGTTTTCACAACACATGAACTTAAGTCTTTGAAACTTTAAAATTAGAACATAAACTAGTAAGTTTATGTTCTTAAATGTTCTTGTAAATACAAGATGAATGAAGAATTAAACTAGTAAGTTTGATCTTGTAACTAGTAAAGAACAACAACAACAAAGTAAGCAACTACAACTAACAATTACAAGTAAGTAAACAATAATCAAGTAACAAAAGATGATGATGATAAAGAGGTGCTAAGTATTCGGTTTTTAAGACAAGAAATGAGGAAGAATGTTCATGTTACTTACACTATTTTGAGAGAAAAGTGAGAGAAAAAGTAGAGAGAAAAATGTAAGTAACTTTGTGTGTGTTTTGGAATGAAAGAATGGAAGTAAGAAGTAAACAAAATTTGAAACCAAACCCTCCCTTTACAACCCCCAAAGTCACGGCCAAAGAGGAAAAGAGGGGTAGGAAATTATCTACTAGTCTCATACATGTAAAGCCTTTAAAAGTTGGTTAATGTAACGTCCTCTCAATAGGGTCTGGAAGAAACGTTACTAATATCAAATAAACCAACATATTATAATACGAGAACAATACTAAATGAGAAAATTTAACTTTATTGAGTACGCAGCGGAAAATGAAATGTCGTTACTGTAGTGACCCGAACTTTTTCATGTTTATATATATGAATTGATATTGATATTTATATGATTAAATGTTTTCAACATGTTAAGCAATCAAACTTGTTAAGACTTGATTAATTGAAATATGTTTCATATAGACAATTGACCACCCAAGTTGACCGGTGATTCACGAACGTTAAAACTTGTAAAAACTATATGATGACATATATATGGATATATATATATAGTTAACATGATACTATGATAAGTAAACATATCATTAAGTATATTAACAATGAGCTACATATGTAAAAACAAGACTACTAACTTAATGATTTTTAAACGAGACATATATGTAACGATTATCGTTGTAAAGACATTTAATGTATATATATCATATTAAGAGATATTCATACATGATAATATCATGATAATATAATAATTTAAAATCTCATTTTATATTATAAACATTGGGTTAACAACATTTAACAAGATCGTTAACCTAAAGGTTTCAAAACAACACTTACATGTAACGACTAACGATGACTTAACGACTCAGTTAAAATGTATATACATGTAGTGTTTTAATATGTATTTATACACTTTTGAAATACTTCAATACACTTATCAAAATACTTCTACTTAACAAAAATGCTTACAATTACATCCTCGTTCAGTTTCATCAACCATTCTACTCGTATGCACCCGTATGCGTACTCATACAATACACAGCTTTTAGATGTATGTACTATTGGTATATACACTCCAATGATCAGCTCTTAGCAGCCCATGTGAGTCACCTAACACATGTGGGAACCATCATTTGGAAACTAGCATGAAATATCTCATAAAATTACAAAAATATGAGTAATCATTCATGACTTATTTACATGAAAACAAAATTATATATCCTTTATATCTAATCCATACACCAACGACCAAAAGCACCTACAAACACTTTTATTCTTCAATTTTATTCATCTAATTGATCTCTCTCAAGTTCTATCTTCAAGTTCTAAGTGTTCTTCATATATTCTACAAGTTCTAGTTACATAAAATCAAGAATACTTTCAAGTTTGCTAGCTCACTTCCAATCTTGTAAGGTGATCATCCAACCTCAAGAAATCTTTGTTTCTTACAGTAGGTTATCATTCTAATACAAGGTAATAATCATATTCAAACTCTGGTTCAATTTCTATAACTATAACAAACTTATTTCAAGTGATGATCTTACTTGAACTTGTTTTCGTGTCATGATTCTGCTTCAAGAACTTCGAGCCATCCAAGGATCCGTTGAAGCTAGATCCATTTTTATCTTTTCCAGTAGGTTTATCCAAGGAACTTAAGGTAGTAATGATATTCATAACATCATTCGATTCATACATATAAAGCTATCTTATTCGAAGGTTTAAACTTGTAATCACTAGAACATAGTTTAGTTAATTCTAAACTTGTTCGCAAACAAAAGTTAATCCTTCTAACTTGACTTTTAAAATCAACTAAACACATGTTCTATATCTATATGATATGCTAACTTAATGATTTAAAACCTGGAAACACGAAAAACACCGTAAAATCGGATTTACGCCTTCGTAGTAACACCGCGGGCTGTTTTGGGTTAGTTAATTAAAAACTATGATAAACTTTGATTTAAAAGTTGTTATTCTGAGAAAATGATTTTTATTATGAACATGAAACTATATCCAAAAATTATGGTTAAACTCAAAGTGGAAGTATGTTTTCTAAAATGGTCATCTAGACGTCGTTCTTTCGACTGAAATGACTACCTTTACAAAAAAGACTTGTAACTTATTTTTATGACTATAAACCTATACTTTTTATGTTTATATTCATAAAATAGAGTTCAATATGAAACCATAGCAATTTGATTCACTCAAAACGGATTTAAAATGAAGAAGTTATGGGTAAAACAAGATTGGATAATTTTTCTCATTTTAGCTACGTGAAAATTGGTAACAAATCTATTCCAATCATAACTTAATCAACTTGTTGTATATTATGTAATCTTGAGATACCATAGACACGTATACAATGTTTCGACCTATCATGTCGACACATCTATATATATTTCGGAACAACCATAGACACTCTATATGTGAATGTTGGAGTTAGCTATACACTGTTGAGGTTGATTCCAAAATATATATAGTTTGAGTTGTGATCAATACTGAGATACGTATACACTGGGTCGTGGATTGATTCAAGATAATATTTATCGATTTATTTCTGTACATCTAACTGTGGACAACTAGTTGTAGGTTACTAACGAGGACAGCTGACTTAATAAACTTAAAACATCAAAATATATTAAAAGTGTTGTAAATATATTTTGAACATACTTTGATATATATGTATATATTGTTATAGGTTCGTGAATCAACCAGTGGCCAAGTCTTACTTCCCGACGAAGTAAAAATCTGTGAAAGTGAGTTATAGTCCCACTTTTAAAATCTAATATTTTTGGGATGAGAATACATGCAGGTTTTATAAATGATTTACAAAATAGACACAAGTACGTGAAACTACATTCTATGGATGAATTATCGAAATTGAATATGCCCCTTTTTATTAAGTCTGGTAATCTAAGAATTAGGGAACAGACACCCTAATTGACGCGAATCCTAAAGATAGATCTATTGGGCCTAACAAACCCCATCCAAAGTACCGGATGCTTTAGTACTTCGAAATTTATATCATATCCGAAGGGTGTCCCGGAATGATGGGGATATTCTTATATATGCATCTTGTTAATGTCGGTTACCAGGTGTTCACCATATGAATGATTTTTATCTCTATGTATGGGATGTGTATTGAAATATGAAATCTTGTGGTCTATTATTATGATTTGATATATATAGGTTATACCTATAACTCACCAACATTTTTGTTGACGTTTTAAGCATGGTTATTCTCAGGTGATTATTAAGAGCTTCCGCTGTCGCATACTTAAATAAGGACGAGATTTGGAGTCCATGCTTGTATGATATTGTGTAAAAACTGCATTCAAGAAACTTATTTTGTTGTAACATATTTGTATTGTAAACCATTATGTAATGGTCGTGTGTAAACAGGATATTTTAGATTATCATTATTTGATAATCTACGTAAAGTTTTTTTTAAAACCTTTATCTATGAAATAAAGGTTATGGTTTGTTTTAAAAATGAATGCAGTCTTTGAAAAATGTGACGACCCGGAAATTTCTGACTAAATTTAAACTTAATCTTTATATGATTTCGACACGATACACAGAATCTGTAATGTGAGTCTCAAAAATTTTTGAACTGTTGATATGGAAAACATTTGACCTTTGACCATTACCCGACGATTCACGAACCTATAATTGAAAATATAAATATATATAAATAAATATAAGGATATATATAATAATTTGAATTAATAAAATACAATTTAATCAATTAAAATTAGAAAGTACGAAACAATATATAGAAGTATTAAGTTATTATCAAAATGAGAATATATATATATATATATATATATATATATATATATATATATATATATATATATACACTACATAAATAACAATATGTAATAATAAAATTTAACATAATAAGTATAGTTATAAAATATATTTGTTATAACAATATATTTATTACTTTCCATATTAAAATCTATATTAGTTAGATTAATATGAAAATATATAGATATAAATAAATTGTATTATTACTAATATTATAGTGATTAGTATTATTAACAATATCATTAGTAATATTACTATTATCATTTTATAATTTCTCTTAAAGTATTTTTAGTATAATTTAAAAAAAAATATTATTATTATTATTATTATTATAATTATTATTATTATTATTATTATTATTATTATTATTATTATTATTATTATTATTATTATTATTATTATTATTAGAATTAGCATTTCTAATTAGTACTAATAATCATAATAGTATTATTAACATTAATTATATTTAGTATATTTAAAATAATAATAATAATAATAATAATAATAATAATATATATGAGGACAGAATATCATGTGTATAAGGATATCTGGTCATTTCTTTTTTTTTTTTTTTTTTATCCTTCTTTTTCCAAAATTCCTGTTTTTCTCGTGAGGACTTGTCGACAACCACTCCATCATCGCCTATGTATTGGTCATCTATTATCTCTGTTATCAATTAACAAATCTCTACCATCAGTATCAATTACGTATCAGATAGCTGCTATAATTGAGGGACTCCACTGGAAAAATACCAGAACCTCATTCGGTCTTCTCTATTCATTCTGTGTCAAACCAACAAGTAAAAATCGAATTAATTTGGAAAATCTAAAAATACAGAAGTATTCTAAATCATGCCTTGAATGTTTCTTCAATTTTTCAGATTTTAATTCGTTGAATCAAATGCGAATTCGAAGAGTCAAAGTTTTATTTCAAAAGTCAACTGTTTTGGTGCATGAGGAAATTCGAGTTTGGTTTCGTGTTTTAAATTAAATTGAGGATCCAGGCAGTTTTAATAAATGATATACTCCACATTTCATGTTATAATCATAGTCTGAAACCTGCTAAAAATTCGAAATTGGTTTTGGGTTAATTCGTGTTCATCAGCGATTAGGTTCAGCTTCTTTTAATCATTTTTTTTTCTTTTTCTGTTTTAAATAAGTTAACAAATCTTTAAACGTTTTTGTATCTGTGATAAATCCTAAAATATGTTAAGAAACCTATTGTGGTTTGGTTTGTCTACTGGTCGACTAGTGTGTTGAAGGAGAAAGAGGTTAACAGAAAACTATATAAATACATATAGGATTCTTATATTGTCAGAAAAACGAGATAGAGTAGATGGTTAAGAGGGGTATTGGTTAATCGAATGGTTGGAGGTTCGAGCCTGGTTACTGTGTTCTTTGTTTATTTTTTTTTTTTTTTTCAATGTTGGGCCAAGTGTGTACTGCTGATGGGCCGAATTCCTTTTCTTCAGTTGGGCTTGCGGGTTATACATCAAGTACGAGTAAATAAACATAAGTGGGAAAATAAAACACAAATGACGAAATAGAGGGATGGTTTGGTGGTGAGTCGGGTTAACAAGAGGTTGAGGGTTCGAATCTGAGGAGTGATATATCTTTTTGAAAGCTTTTGTTAAAACCCTTGTTAAGGTAACAATTCATTTCTACTAATTATTGTTATTATCGTTATTATTATAATTAGTATTATTGTTATTATTATTATTATTATCAATGTTATCATTATTAGGAATATAAATACTAGCATGATTGTTAAAATTATTAAAAAAAAACAAAATTATAATTAACATTACTATTATCAATTATTATTATATTATTATTATTATTATTATTATTATCATTATTTTCATTTTTAATATTAGTAACATTCTTATTATTATTATGAGTATAGATACAAATATTATAGAAACAACTAAGTTATAAATTAAATAAAAAAAATTTAAATTTATTATTACTACCATTATTGTATTATTATTATAACAAGCAAATCTTTTATTATCTATAAATAACTACATTTAATACATGTAACATAACTATATTAATATTCTTACTAATTATTTATCTAAGTATATAAAATACATATATTTAATTAAATTAATTAGGACACCTATAAATTATTAAGTATAATAAATATATTACTAATAATATTATATTAATTTGTTCGATTACAATTATATGTGTTAATATATGTAGAATTGATATAGGTTCGTGAATCTGAGGCCAACCCTACACTTGTTCATTGTCGTCATATGTATTTTTACTACAAAATACAATAAGTGAGTTTCATTTGCTCCCTTTTTAATTGCTTTTGCAATATATATTTTTGGGCTGAGAATACATGCGCTGCTTTTATAAATGTTTACGAAATAGACACAAGTACTTGAAAATATATTCTACGTTGAGTTGTACCACTGGCATACTTCCCTGTAGCTTGGTAACTACTATTTACATGTGGTATTGTAAACGCGAATCCTGTTGATAGATCTATCGGGCCTGACAACCCCAACCGGACTGGACGACCAGTATTCAACGGTTGCACAGTACTTCGTTTTGGCTACTACACTTGGTATGGTGTAGTGAGATTTCATAATAAAGGGAATATGCGACGTTGATTAAATGTTAAGTATGGTTACCAAGTGCTCAACCACTTAGAATGCTTTACATACACTTGCGAGTGTATTATGTTTACGATTATGAAATCTTGTGGTCTATTGAAACTATTGATAACTGTTGTTACGATAAACCTATGAACTCACCAACCTTTTGGTTGACACTTTTAAGCATGTTTATTCTCAGGTACAAATTAAGTCTTCCGCTGTGCATTTGCCCAATTGAAAGATATTATTTGGAGTCATTCATGGCATATTTAGGTCAGTACCTCGTAATGGGACCAGATGATGATGACTTCGTCCAGGTGGATAAGGACGGGTCGTTACATGTGGTATCAGAGCGGTGGTCTTAGCGAACTAGGTCTTGCATTAGTGTGTCTAGCTGATAGTTGTTAGGATGCATTAGCGAGTCTGGACTTCGACCTTAGCCGCATATTATAAGTTTTGCTTATCATTTCTTGTCGGAAATTACTTGCTTATCATCCTTAAGTTTAGACACATCTTACTACCACTATTACATCGATAATGTATAGACCAAATTCATATCTTAGCATATCTGTTACTGTAGACTTTGCCTGACAGCTTCCGTAGATTCCTCCGTAACTTATGGGATTTTAGTATTATATATGCATATGTAAATTTATTTATTGCAGGGTACTAATCTACATCCTATAATCTATTTCTTATCGAAAATCCTTCACCTGATCGTACGAGATGAATCCCTCAACCAGTTCGAGTCCCTCGAATTCCGATAGCTATTTCGATAGTTATTCCGACAGCTATTCCGACGTGGACGGTCACCTAAGCCCCGAAAGCAGCGTCACCAGAATGAATCAATTAATCAGTCATCCCCGATTCATCTGATGGGTTCGTAGTCTACTCAATCATTGGAGAAAAGAAGAAGGTGATCCCTTCCACCAACCGAATTCACCTCTCGGCGAAGAACCTGAAGCACTTACCGGCGAACCTATCCGAAACACCATTTTTAGCCTCATTTCCAGGGTAGCTCGTCACAATTACATTCTATCTAAAATTCTAAACCTTATTCATCCGCTCGTTCCCAACCGACAATCATCCCGGAATAATAGAAGAAGTCAACGAACTTCGCGCTCGAGTTGTAGCTTTGGAAAATATGGTGCGAAACTTACCAGCTTCAGCAGCATCACCGACACCAACAGTACCACCAACAACCTAAGTTTCAACATCACACGCCTCAACATCTCATTCTGTACCTCGAGCATAATCATCATTCTACGTATCGTTCTATCTACTTTATCTTCGTTCTACATATTGTTCTACATCGATTATCTCCCCTCAACATGGCGATTATGTAATTTCTAAAGTTCTAGAGATTATGTAATCTAGTATTAACGATAAGTCAAATGAGTTTAATATCTTATTGACTCATTAAATCCATGATTACATCTGAAGAAAGTATATATGTACGTATATTTTCATAAAGATTGTAATTAAAAATTCTTTTGTACAAACTATTAATGGTGAAAATATTTTAACGGGTAGGTAATACCCGAGGAATATTTAGATTTCACATTAATCAGTTACACGATACATTCTGCGAATCTGATTCAACAGTCATTTACTATCCTACTTACATACGTATCCGTTCACCACAGAATCCATTTTCGTTCAATTTCATATTTGGATTTTGACCTATCAAAATCCAACAAGTGGCATAATGAAGAAAACATCGGACAAAGTAAAATTTGTTAGAAACAAACGAACTAAATAATTGAAATATTGTTAAGAATCCACGCTAACTGTTCCTAGCTAACTGGTTATATTTTATTTATCGCAATTTAATTATCGCAATTTACATTCTCGCAATTTTATTTATCGTCATTTAATTTCTGTATTTATTTTACGCACTTTAAATAACGGGACACGTATACAAGGTTTCGACATATCATATTGACCCATCTATATATTTATCTTGGAACAACCATAGACACTCTATATGCAAATAACGGAGTTAGCTATACAGGGTTGAGGTTGATTCCAATATATATATATAGTTTGAGTTGTGATCAATACTGAGATCGGTACACGGGTCACGATACGTATTAATTAATTCGAATGTTATATATTAAACTATATATGAACTATTGGACTGTTAAATGTAGACTATCGACTGTGGACGAATAATATTGGACAATTAAAATGAATTAAAATACTGATTATAACATATGAAACTAAATAATTCTTCAAGTTTGCCACTTGATTTCATCTTAAACCACATTCGTATCTTGATGATTACAATCTGCGTTCAAACCTTTCACGATTCTTGAAAACATCTCGATCAAGAGGATGAACCAGCCGCACTTCATCTACGGAAGAAAAGATTGATGCATATAGTTATGCATCTGAAAAACTCTCGGAAACTGAGTAAAGGTTTAACGCGTAGCTGTGCTAATTCCTTTAGTGTTATTATTACCCAAAATAATTTGGTAATTCCTTTCAAAGTAGCAAATTTTGTCACAGCTCCAACAAATCAACTCCGACTTTTCATCCGAAACAACCTTATTATAACCTTGATATATATGCGTACTCTTTATTGTTACTGGAGAACCTTTTATATTCCACCATATTACCAACAGCGTTTAATCATCCAAAAACATAATTCTCCTGAAACCACCTCCGTTTGATAACCGATGACCCAGATCTGTTAACTTTGAAAATACTGATGAAGCAGCATGTTGTAGATGGTCTTAATGGCCAAAAGTTGATGATAAAGAATGGAGTGTTGGGAAAGCTCGATAGAAAATTTGGTACTGAAAAATGGATTGAGCTAACCATGAAGGAGACCAAGGACAAATACAAGGACCAAACCCTATATTTAAAGAATCCAGGTAATTCTGGATCCGATGAAATCTTTAGAGAATATCTTGCTCCGTAGTCATGTTAAAAATTTTGCGGAAAAATTTTCTTCATCAACCTTCGAACTTAGAAATTCCAAAATATCATCATAAATATCTTCGATATTTCTGAGGATATTTTCATCAATATTCTTGTCCGAAATTATCTACGTCTTCGTGTCTTCTGTATTCCATTATATTGGAAACTTCCGTAAAATCTAAGTATAAATTATGAATGAATTCTGGAGAAGTGTAAGGAATTAAAGCATGAGTTAGTATAATATAATGACACTTGGCCAACGTGATTATATTACAGTAAGTCATGCTAAATTTCTAATGTAACGTGATGATGATTCACAAACCTTATCCTCATCATGTGCCATGTTACACGGCTCTTTCATTCTACTTAATCTCTAAGCATATCATAGAAATATTTTCTTGATATTTCCGTTCTTCCGTATTTCCAACAGTTGCATATAATTCGTGCCAATATATTTTCTTTCTGATTAGAAGATTTCCCTGAATCCCATGAATTCCAAAATTCAACAGTGACTAAGTCAAAAGTTAAGACGAATCTCTATTTCTTCAGTTCACTCTTTTGCGACAGCTTCACTCGTACGCTTCACATAACCGAATCGTTTTATCTATATTATCCAATAATAATAAAACTCTATTTTACAACTCATATTCGTCATGAAAACATTTTGAGTGTTAGCCATGACGATCTCACTCAAATTTCGGGACGAAATTTCTTTAACGGGTAGGTACTGTGACGACCCGGAAATTTCTGACTAAATTTAAACTTAATCTTTATATGATTTCGACACGATACACAGAATCTGTAATGTGAGTCTCAAAAATTTTTGAACTGTTGATATGGAAAACATTTGACCTTTGACCATTACCCGACGATTCACGAACCTATAATTGAAAATATAAATATATATAAATAAATATAAAGATATATATAATAATTTGAATTAATAAAATACAATTTAATCAATTAAAATTAGAAAGTACGAAACAATATATAGAAGTATTAAGTTATTATCAAAATGAGAATATATATATATATATATATATATATATATATATATATATATATATATATATATATATATATACTACATAAATAACAATATGTAATAATAAAATTTAACATAATAAGTATAGTTATAAAATATATTTGTTATAACAATATATTTATTACTTTCCATATTAAAATCTATATTAGTTAGATTAATATGAAAATATATAGATATAAATAAATTGTATTATTACTAATATTATAGTGATTAGTATTATTAACAATATCATTAGTAATATTACTATTATCATTTTATAATTTCTCTTAAAGTATTTTTAGTATAATTTAAAAAAAAATATTATTATTATTATTATAATTATTAGTATTATTATTATTATTAATTATTATTATTATTATTGTTATTATTATTATTATTATTATTATTATTATTATTATTATTATTATTATTATTATTATTATTATTATTATTATTATTATTAGAATTAGCATTTCTAATTAGTACTAATAATCATAATAGTATTATTAACATTAATTATATTTAGTATATTTAAAAAAAAATTAATAATAATAATAATATATATGAGGACAGAATATCATGTGTATAAGGATATCTGGTCATTTCTTTTTTTTTTTTTTTTTTTATCCTTCTTTTTCCAAAATTCCTGTTCTTCTCGTGAGGACTTGTCGACAACCACTCCATCATCGCCTATGTATTGGTCATCTATTATCTCTGTTATCAATTAACAAATCTCTACCATCAGTATCAATTACGTATCAGATAGCTGCTATAATTGAGGGACTCCACTGGAAAAATACCAGAACCTCATTCGGTCTTCTCTATTCGTTCTGTGTCAAACCAACAAGTAAAAATCGAATTAATTTGGAAAATCTAAAAATACAGAAGTATTCTAAATCATGCCTTGAATGTTTCTTCAATTTTTCAGATTTTAATTCGTTGAATCAAATGCGAATTCGAAGAGTCAAAGTTTTATTTCAAAAGTCAACTGTTTTGGTGCATGAGGAAATTCGAGTTTAGTTTCGTGTTTTAAATTAAATTGAGGATCCAGGCAGTTTTAATAAATGATATACTCCACATTTCATGTTATAATCATAGTCTGAAACCTGCTAAAAATTCAAAATTGGTTTTGGGTTAATTCGTGTTCATCAGCGATTAGGTTCAGCTTCTTTTAATCATTTTTTTTTCTTTTTCTGTTTTAAATAAGTTAACAAATCTTTAAACGTTTTTGTATCTGTGATAAATCCTAAAATATGTTAAGAAACCTATTGTGGTTTGGTTTGTCTACTGGTCGACTAGTGTGTTGAAGGAGAAAGAGGTTAACAGAAAACTATATAAATACATATTGGATTCTTATATTGTCAGAAAAACGAGATAGAGTAGATGGTTAAGAGGGGTATTGGTTAATCGAATGGTTGGAGGTTCGAGCCTGGTTACTGTGTTCTTTGTTTATTTTTTTTTATTTTCAATGTTGGGCCAAGTGTGTACTGCTGATGGGCCGAATTCCTTTTCTTCAGTTGGGCTTGCGGGTTATACATCAAGTACGAGTAAATAAACATAAGTGGGAAAATAAAACACAAATGATGAAATAGAGGGATGGTTTGGTGGTGAGTCGGGTTAACAAGAGGTTGAGGGTTCGAATCTGAGGAGTGATATATCTTTTTGAAAGCTTTTTTTAAAACCCTTTTTAAGGTAACAATTCATTTCTACTAATTATTGTTATTATCGTTATTATTATAATTAGTATTATTGTTATTATTATTATTATTATCAATGTTATCATTATTAGGAATATAAATACTAGCATGATTGTTAAAATTATTAAAAAAAAAACAAAATTATAATTAACATTACTATTATCAATTATTATTATTATTATTATCATTATTTTCATTTTTAATATTAGTAACATTCTTATTATTATTATGAGTATAGATACAAATATTATAGAAACAACTAAGTTATAAATTAAATAAAAAAAAATTTAAATTTATTATTACTACCATTATTGTATTATTATTATAACAAGCAAATCTTTTATTATCTATAAATAACTACATTTAATACATGTAACATAACTATATTAATATTCTTACTAATTATTTATCTAAGTATATAAAATACATATATTTAATTAAATTAATTAGGACACCTATAAATTATTAAGTATAATAAATATATTACTAATAATATTATATTAATTTGTTCGATTACAATTATATGTGTTAATATATGTAGAATTGATATAGGTTCGTGAATCCGAGGCCAACCCTACACTTGTTCATTGTCGTCATATGTATTTTTACTACAAAATACAATAAGTGAGTTTCATTTGCTCCCTTTTTAATTGCTTTTGCAATATATATTTTTGGGCTGAGAATACATGCGCTGCTTTTATAAATGTTTACGAAATAGACACAAGTACTTGAAAATATATTCTACGTTGAGTTGTACCACTGGCATACTTCCCTGTAGCTTGGTAACTACTATTTACATGTGGTATTGTAAACGCGAATCCTGTTGATAGATCTATCGGGCCTGACAACCCCAACCGGACTGGACGACCAGTATTCAACGGTTGCATAGTACTTCGTTTTGGCGACTACACTTGGTACGGTGTAGTGAGATTTCATAATAAAGGGAATATGCGACGTTGATTAAATGTTAAGTATGGTTACCAAGTGCTCAACCACTTAGAATGCTTTACATACACTTGCGAGTGTATTATGTTTACGATTATAAAATCTTGTGGTCTATTGAAACTATTGATAACTGTTGTTACGATAAACCTATGAACTCACCAACCTTTTGGTTGACACTTTTAAGCATGTTTATTCTCAGGTACAAATTAAGTCTTCCGCTGTGCATTTGCCCAATTGAAAGATATTATTTGGAGTCATTCATGGCATATTTAGGTCAGTACCTCGTAATGGGACCAGATGATGATGACTTCGTCCAGGTGGATAAGGACGGGTCGTTACAAAAAACGTCTCATATAGAGGTCAAAACCTCGCAACGAAATCAATTAATATGGAACGTTTTCAGTTGGTATCCTAGCGTTGGTCTTAGAGAACCAGAATTTTGCATTAGTGTGTCTTATCGAGTTTGTTAGGATGCATTAGTGAGTCTGGACTTCGACCGTGTTTACTTGAAAAATGATTGCTTAACAAATTTTGTTGGAAACTATATATTTTTAACATGTGAATATTATGTGATATATTAATCTCTTAACGTGTTTGATATTATGTGATAGATGTCTACCTCTAGAACAAGTCCCATTGACTCACCTAATAATAATGAAGAGTCAAATGTAAATTGGAATGATTCGTGGACTGATTCACAAGTTCCGAAGAGGAACCGGAAGAAGAATCGGAACCGGAAGAAGAATCGGAACCGGATGAAGAAATAGAACCGGTGGGGGAAATAATATAACGGTTAAGTAAAAGAAAATCCTCAACCAACCGACCAAGGTTAATTATGGTCAATGGTGTTTCCGCCAAGGAAGCAAAATATTGGGAGGATTACCAATTCTCCGATGAATCGGATTCCGACGAGAATTCCGATGATGTTATAGAAATTACCCCAACTGAATTTAAAAAGGCAAAAGAAAATAATAAGGGAAAGGGCATAAAAATAGAGAAATCTAATTCCAACCCCGATGAACTTTATATGTATCGTCAACCCCCGAAGTCCTTAAGTTGTAACAATGAACTGGGAACCTCTAAACCACCAGGTTTTTCTAAACCAATGTGGAAAACGACGGCTCGTATTAGGGGAACATCACATATCCCTAGAAACTTGGCAAAATGAACTAAAACCGAAGAAGAAGAAACAAGCGAGTCGAAATAAGATAGTTGTATTCGTGTGGTGTAATATATGTAATATAGTGTGCTTATGCTTTATGATATATGTAAAAATTGCTTGTATTAATAAGTATTTTTTTTTATGAATCTAACTCTTGTCTATTTTATAGTATAAAAACACAAAATGGATAGACAACCCAATATTTTAAGAGACCTAGCCGGAGACATGATTGATGAAATCTTGTCTAGAGTCGGTCAGAATTCTTCGGCACAACTATTTAAGGCGAGATCAGTTTGTAAGACATTCGAAGAACGTTACAAGAATACATTGGTTTATAAAAGGCTTTCGTTCGAAAGATGGGGGATATCACATTGGGAAATCCATAAGTTACGATGTGTTTACTTTGACGCATATATTGCGGGGAACCCAAATGCTATTTTACGCAACGGATTAAGAAATTATTTTGACTCAATATATCCGAATATTGGACTTCGTGATTTAGAAAAAGCGGCTAACATGCAACATAAAGAAGCATGTTATGCTTACGGATTAGTAATGTTCGCTTCTCACCAAAGTGAGAACAAGAACATCAGGCTACAACTATTAAACAAAACGTTTCCACAAGTGACGGAGTCGGTAATTGGGGTAAGAAATGAGGTTTTTAGATTGTTACGGGACTGTTGGACATTACGTAACCCTCGTCCCTTTGACGAGGTTACAACACGCTGTCTTATCAACGGCCATAACGGTTATGTTCCACAAGACCAAGGATGGGAAGTAATCCTAGTAAAACCAGAATGCATGACTTGTTTCTGGACGTATGAATTACGTGTCTTTATTGCCTTTGCTGAACGACTTGTGTACTAGCTAGAATTATCTTCACAACCATCTTGTATCAAATTTATTGTGTGCTATATTTCATGCTATATGTAAAATAAGCGGTATTGTAAGTTTGTAAAATATTGTGTAAAAGTTTGAACGCGAAATATTATTATAATCAGTTTTTCATATAGAATTGTAGTAGTTGAATTGTATATTAGCTACTAAGTATGAACTTAACGGGTAGGTACTACCCGAATTTAAACTTATAAAATGCTAATATGAAGAAAAAGCTTTTATAAATGAGTTCATATTATGCTACGAAATACTATTAACTACTCTTAATATTCTGTATGATTAACTTGTTCCATTTGACTATTTTGAAGGAAATGGCACCGACTACTCGACACACCGTGAATATGAATGAAGAGGAATTCCGTACTTTTCTAGCTTCAAACATAGCCGCAGTACAGGCTGCGCTACATACCAACAATAACCTTGGATCTAGCAGTACAGGAAATCGTGTAGGATGCACCTACAAAGAATTCACTGCCTGCAAACCTTTGAAATTTGATGGAACCGAAGGACCAATCGGATTGAAACGGTGGACCGAGAAGGTCGAATCGGTGTTTGCCATAAGTAAGTGTACTGAAGAGGACAAAGTGAAGTACACTACGCATACCTTCACAGGTTCTGCGTTAACATGGTGGAATACCTATCTAGAGCAAGTGGGACAAGATGATGCGTACGCACTACCGTGGTCAGCATTCAAGCACTTGATGAACGAGAAGTACCGTCCCAGAACCGAGGTCAATAAGATCAAGACAGAACTTAGAGGGTTACGAACCCAAGGATTTGATATTACCACGTACGAAAGACGATTCACAGAATTGTGCCTATTGTGTCCGGGAGCATTCGAAGATGAGGAAGAGAAGATCGACGCGTCTGTGAAAGGATTACCGGAAAGAATCCAAGAAGATATAAGTTCACACGAGCCCGCCTCCATACAACAGGCATGTAGAATGGCTCACAAACTAGTGAACCAGATTGAAGAAATAATTAAAGAACAGACTGCTGAAGAGGCCAATGTGAAGCAAGTCAAAAGAAAGTGGGAGGAAAACGGTAATAAGAATCACCAATACAATAACAACAGCAATTACAACAATAATCGCAATAATTATCCCAACAATCGCAACATCAATCGCAACTACAACAAATGGCCCAACAACAACAACAACAACAATAACAACAACAACAACAACAACAACAACAACAACAACAACAACAACAACAACAACAACAACAACAACAACAGCAACTACAACAATCATCCCAACAACAATAATAACCGCAACAACAACAACAATCAGAAGCAGCTATGCCAAAGGTGTGAAAAGTATCACTCGGGGTTCTGCACCAAATTTTGCAACAAGTGTAAAAGAAATGGTCATAGCGCGGCGAAGTGTGAGGTCTACGGACCAGGGGTTAACAGAACGAAAGGAACAAATGGTGTCGGAACGAGTAATGGCGGAGCAAGTAGTGTCGGAGCAAGTTATGCCAATGTAGTTTGTTATAAATGTGGAAAACCGGGCCACATTATTAGAAATTGCCCGAACCAGGAGAACACGAATGGACAAGGCCGCAGAAGAGTTTTCAATATTAATACGGCAGAGGTACAGGAAGACCCGGAGCTTGTTACGGGTACGTTTCTTATTGACAATAAATCTGCTTACGTTTTATTTGATTCGGGTGCGGATAGAAGCTATATGAGTAGAGATTTTTGTGCTAAATTAAGTTGTCCATTGACGCCTTTGGATAGTAAATTTTTACTCGAATTAGCAAATGGTAAATTAATTTCAGCAGATAATATATGTCGGAATCGAGAAATTAAACTGGTTAGCGAAACATTTAAGATTGATTTGATACCAGTAGAGTTAGGGAGTTTTGATGTGATAATCGGTATGGACTGGTTGAAAGAAGTGAAAGCAGAGATCGTTTGTTACAAAAATGCAATTCGCATTATACGAGAAAAAGGAAAACCCTTAATGGTGTACGGAGAAAAGGGCAACACGAAGCTACATCTTATTAGTAATTTGAAGGCACAAAAACTAATAAGAAAAGGTTGCATGCTGTTCTAGCACACGTCGAGAAAGTACAAACTGAAGAAAAGAGCATCAATGATGTTCCCATTGCAAAAGAATTTCCCGATGTATTTCCGAAAGAATTACCGGGATTACCCCCACATCGATCTGTTGAATTTCAAATAGATCTTGTACCAGGAGCTGCACCAATAGCTCGTGCTCCTTACAGACTCGCACCCAGCGAGATGAAAGAACTGCAAAGCCAATTACAAGAACTTTTAGAGCGTGGTTTCATTCGACCAAGCACATCACCGTGGGGAGCTCCTATTTTGTTTGTCAAGAACAAAGATGGTACATTCAGGTTGTGTATCGACTACCGAGAGTTGAACAAACTTACCATTAAGAACCGCTACCCACTACCGAGAATCGACGACTTATTTGATCAACTACAAGGCTCGTCTGTTTATTTAAAGATTGACTTACGTTCCGGGTATCATCAAATGCGGGTGAAAGAAGATGATATTCCAAAGACTGCTTTCAGAACACGTTACGGTCATTACGAGTTTATGGTCATGCCGTTTGGTTTAACTAATGCACCAGCTGTGTTCATGGACCTTATGAACCGAGTGTGTGGACCATACCTTGACAAGTTTGTCATTGTTTTCATTGATGACATACTTATTTACTCAAAGAATGACCAAGAACACGGTGAACATTTAAGAAAAGTGTTAGAAGTATTGAGGAAGGAAGAATTGTACGCTAAGTTTTCAAAGTGTGCATTTTGGTTGGAAGAAGTTCAATTCCTCGGTCACATAGTGAACAAAGAAGGTATTAAGGTGGATCCGGCAAAGATAGAAACTGTTGAAAAGTGGGAAACCCCGAAAACTCCGAAACACATACGCCAGTTTTTAGGATTAGCTGGTTACTACAGAAGGTTCATCCAAGACTTTTCCAGAATAGCAAAACCCTTGACTGCATTAACGCATAAAGGGAAGAAATTTGAATGGAATGATGAACAAGAGAAAGCATTTCAGTTATTGAAGAAAAAGCTAACTACGGCACCTATATTGTCATTGCCTGAAGGGAATGATGATTTTGTGATTTATTGTGACGCATCAAAGCAAGGTCTCGGTTGTGTATTAATGCAACGAACGAAGGTGATTGCTTATGCGTCTAGACAATTGAAGATTCACGAACAAAATTATACGACGCATGATTTAGAATTAGGCGCGATTGTTTTTACATTAAAGACTTGAAGGCACTACTTATATGGGGTCAAAAGTATTATATATACCGACCACAAAAGTCTTCAACACATATTTAATCAGAAACAACTGAATATGAGGCAGCGTAGGTGGATTGAATTATTGAATGATTACGACTTTGAGATTCGTTACCACCCGGGGAAGGCAAATGTGGTAGCCGATGCCATGAGCAGGAAGGACAGAGAACCCATTCGAGTAAAATCTATGAATATAATGATTCATAATAACCTTACTACTCAAATAAAGGAGGCGCAACAAGGAGTTTTAAAAAAGGGAAATTTAAAGGATGAAATACCCAAAGGATCGGAGAAGCATCTTAATATTCAGGAAGACGGAACCCGGTATAGGGCTGAAAGGATTTGGGTACCAAAATTTGGAGATATGAGAGAAATGGTACTTAGAGAAGCTCATAAAACCAGATACTCAATACATCCTGGAACGGGGAAGATGTACAAGGATCTCAAGAAACATTTTTGGTGGCCGGGTATGAAAGCCGATGTTGCTAAATATGTAGGAGAATGTTTGACGTGTTCTAAGGTCAAAGCTGAGCATCAGAAACCATCAGGTCTACTTCAATAACCCGAAATCCCGGAATGGAAATGGGAAAACATTACCATGGATTTCATCACTAAATTGCCAAGGACTGTAAGTGGTTTTGATACTATTTGGGTAATAGTTGATCGTCTCACCAAATTAGCACACTTCCTGCCAATAAGAGAAGATGACAAGATGGAGAAGTTAGCACGACTGTATTTGAAGGAAGTCGTCTCCAGACATGGAATACCAATCTCTATTATCTCTGATAGGGATGGCAGATTTATTTCAAGATTCTGGCAGACATTACAGCAAGCATTAGGAACTCGTCTAGACATGAGTACTGCCTATCATCCACAAACTGATGGGCAGAGCGAAAGGACGATACAAACGCTTGAAGACATGCTACGAGCATGTGTTATTGATTTCGGAAACAGTTGGGATCGACATCTACCGTTAGCAGAATTTTCCTACAACAACAGCTACCATTCAAGCATTGAGATGGCGCCGTTTGAAGCACTTTATGGTAGAAAGTTCAGGTCTCCAATTTGTTGGAGAAAAGTGGGGGATAGACAGATTACGAGTCCAGAGATTATATAAGAAACTACCGAGAAGATCATCCAAATTCAACAACGGTTGAAAACCGCCCAAAGTCGACAAAAGAGCTACGCTGACATTAAAAGAAAAGATATAGAATTTGAAATTGGAGAGATGGTCATGCTTAAAGTTGCACCTTGGAAAGGCGTTGTTCGATTTGGTAAACGAGGGAAATTAAATCCAAGGTATATTGGACCATTCAAGATTATTGATCGTGTCGGGCCAGTAGCTTACCGACTTGAGTTACCTCAACAACTCGCGGCTGTACATAACACTTTCCACGTCTCGAATTTGAAGAAATGTTTTGCTAAAGAAGATCTCACTATTCCGTAAGATGAAATCCAAATCAACGAAAAACTCCAATTCATCGAAGAACCCGTCGAAATAATGGATCGTGAGGTTAAAAGACTTAAGCAAAACAAGATACCAATTGTTAAGGTTCGATGGAATGCTCGTAGAGGACCCGAGTTCACCTGGGAGTGTGAAGATCAGATGAAGAAGAAATTCCCGCATCTATTTCCAGAAGATTCGTCAACACCTTCAACAGCTTAAAATTTCGGGACGAAATTTATTTAACGGGTAGGTACTGTAGTGACCCGAACTTTTCCATGTTTATATATATTAATTGAGATTTATATTTATATGATTAAATGTTTCCAACATGTTAAGCAATCAAACTTGTTAAGACTTGATTAATTGAAATATGTTTCATATAGACAATTGACCACCCAAGTTGACCGGTGATTCACGAACGTTAAAACTTGTAAAAACTATATGATGACATATATATGGATATATATATATATATAGTTAACATGATACTATAATAAGTAAACATATCATTAAGTATATTAACAATGAACTACATATGTAAAAACAAGACTACTAACTTAATGATTTTTAAACGAGACATATATGTAATGATTATCGTTGTAAAGACATTTAATGTATATATATCATATTAAGAGATATTCATACATGATAATATCATGATAATATAATAATTTAAAATCTCATTTGATATTATAAACATTGGGTTAACAACATTTAACAAGATCGTTAACCTAAAGGTTTCAAAACAACACTTACATGTAACGACTAACGATGACTTAACGACTCAGTTAAAATGTATATACATGTAGTGTTTTAATATGTATTTATACACTTTTGAAAGACTTCAATACACTTATCAAAATACTTCTACTTAACAAAAATGCTTACAATTACATCCTCGTTCAGTTTCATCAACAATTCTACTCGTATGCACCCGTATTCGTACTCGTACAATACACAGCTTTTAGATGTATGTACTATTGGTATATACACTCCAATGATCAGCTCTTAGCAGCCCATGTGAGTCACCTAAAACATGTGGGAACCATCATTTGGCAACTAGCATGAAATATCTCATAAAATTACAAAAATATGAGTAATCATTCATGACTTATTTACATAAAAACAAAATTACATATCCTTTATATCTAATCCATACACCAACGACCAAAAACACCTACAAACACTTTCATTCTTCAATTTTATTCATCTAATTGATCTCTCTCAAGTTCTATCTTCAAGTTCTAAGTGTTCTTCATATATTCTACAAGTTCTAGTTACATAAAATCAAGAATACTTTCAAGTTTGCTAGCTCACTTCCAATCTTGTAAGGTGATCATCCAACCTCAAGAAATCTTTGTTTCTTATAATAGGTTATCATTCTAATACAAGATAATAATCATATTCAAACTCTGGTTCAATTTCTATAACTATAACAAACTTATTTCAAGTGATGATCTTACTTGAACTTGTTTTCGTGTCATGATTCTGCTTCAAGAACTTCGAGCCATCCAAGGATCCGTTGAAGCTAGATCCATTTTTCACTTTTCCAGTAGGTTTATCCAAGGAACTTAAGGTAGTAATGATGTTCATAACATCATTCAATTCATACATATAAAGCTATCTTATTCGAAGGTTTAAACTTGTAATCACTAGAACATAGTTTAGTTAATTCTAAACTTGTTCGCAAACAAACGTTAATCCTTCTAACTTGACTTTTAAAATCAACTAAACACATGTTCTATATCTATATGATATGCTAACTTAATGATTTAAAACCTGGAAACACGAAAAACACCGTAAAACCGGATTTACGCCGTCGTAGTAACACCGCGGGCTGTTTTGGGTTAGTTAATTAAAAACTATGATAAACTTTGATTTAAAAGTTGTTATTCTGAGAAAATGATTTTTATTATGAACATGAAACTATATCCAAAAATTATGGTTAAACTCAAAGTGGAAGTATGTTTTCTAAAATGGTCATCTAGACGTCGTTCTTTCGACTGAAATGACTACCTTTACAAAAAAGACTTGTAACTTATTTTCTGACTATAAACCTATACTTTTTCTGTTTAGATTCATAAAATAGAGTTCAATATGAAACCATAGCAATTTGATTCACTCAAAACGGATTTAAAATGAAGAAGTTATGGGTAAAACAAGATTGGATATTTTTTCTCATTTTAGCTACGTGAAAATTGGTAACAAATCTATTCCAACCATAACTTAATCAACTTGTATTGTATATTATGTAATCTTGAGATACCATAGACACGTATACAATGTTTCGACCTATCATGTCGACACATCTATATATATTTCGGAACAACCATAGACACTCTATATGTGAATGTTGGAGTTAGCTATACAGGGTTGAGGTTGATTCCAAAATATATATAGTTTGAGTTGTGATCAATACTGAGATACGTATACACTGGGTCGTGGATTGATTCAAGATAATATTTATCGATTTATTTCTGTACATCTAACTGTGGACAACTAGTTGTAGGTTACTAACGAGGACAGCTGACTTAATAAACTTAAAACATCGAAATATATTAAAAGTGTTGTAAATATATTTTGAACATACTTTGATATATATGTATATATTGTTATAGGTTCGTGAATCAACCAGTGGCCAAGTCTTACTTCCCGACGAAGTAAAAATCTGTGAAAGTGAGTTATAGTCCCACTTTTAAAATCTAATATTTTTGGGATGAGAATACATGCAGGTTTTATAAATGATTTACAAAATAGACACAAGTACGTGAAACTACATTCTATGGATGAATTATCGAAATCGAATATGGCCCTTTTTATTAAGTCTGGTAATCTAAGAATTAGGGAACAGACACCCTAATTGACGCGAATTCTAAAGATAGATCTATTGGGCCTAACAAACCCCATCCAAAGTACCGGATGCTTTAGTACTTCGAAATTTATATCATATCCGAAGGGTGTCCCGGAATGATGGGGATATTCTTATATATGCATCTTGTTAATGTCGGTTACCAGGTGTTCACCATATGAATGATTTTTATCTCTATGTATGGGATGTGTATTGAAATATGAAATCTTGTGGTCTATTATTATGATTTGATATATATAGGTTAAACCTATAACTCACCAACATTTTTGTTGACGTTTTAAGCATGTTTATTCTCAGGTGATTATTAAGAGCTTCCGCTGTCGCATACTTAAATAAGGACGAGATTTGGAGTCCATGCTTTTATGATATTGTGTAAAAACTGTATTCAAGAAACTTATTTTGTTGTAACATATTTGTATTGTAAACCATTATGTAATGGTCGTGTGTAAACAGGATATTTTAGATTATCATATTTGATAATCTGCGTAAAGTTTTTTTTAAAACCTTTATCTATGAAATAAAGGTTATGGTTTGTTTTAAAAATGAATGCAATCTTTGAAAAACGTCTCATATAGAGGTCAAAACCTCGCAACGAAATCAATTAATATGGAACGTTTTTAATCAATAAGAACGGGACATTTCAGTTACAATAATGGAAATAACGATAAAGTAATTGTTCATATATAGAAGTAATAAATGCGATATCTCTTGATCCTAAGTCCAAGTAGCATCACATAAGTAGTAGATAAGAAAGCTTGAATCAAACAGCACCTGAGACAAAACATGCTAAAGTGTCAACCAAAAAGGTTGAGTGAAGTTCATAGGTTTAACAAAAGTAGTTATCGTTGTTTTTAGACCACAAGATTTAGTTGTAAAGTTGATCTCCCGCAGGATCAAAAAGTAGATCTCGCAGATCCAAAAGTTATGCCAGTGCATAATATTTAGACTAAACATTCAAGTTTGCCCCATGACAAGTTGTGTCTGTCCTTGTCGGTTTAATTTCATTATCAAGTAATACAAAGACTTAGTCAAATGTATCGGGGACGTTACTCCCGATAGGCCTACCCCCAATAAATAACATGCCGCAGCACTTAAAAATATCACTGTAGGGACTTAGTCGGACATAGCCGGGTATAGCATAGTTTTAGCAGTTGGTACTTGTGTCTAAATTGGAAATAGTAAAAGCAGCATGTGTCTCACCCCAAAAAGTTAAATAAGTTTGCTAGCAATAAAGAGTGGGGCTATGAATTCACCTTAGTAAGTAGAGAGAGAGTTATTCCTCGGAATAGAGAGTTGAACGAGTGAGCAGGAAAGTCAACCTATTGACATTTAAGAGTAGTTAAGTGTTTTACCCATGTTTAAGTTTAAGTATGTGTTTAAGTATAGTTTGTTTTACTAAGTTTCTATTCCTAGTAAGTTACTATTTTTATAAAGTTTCTATTTTTAGAAAGTTTCTATTTTTAGAAAGTTTCTTATTTTACTAAGTTTCTATGACTAGAGAGTTTCTACTTTTATGAGTGTTTCCATTTTAGGATACTTGCCGTATTAGATAAGCTTCCAATCACCCCTTTCCCTTCGAATGGCTAATTTAGATCTAGGGGCTTGAGCCATAGGACCCTTTAAATCGGAAATCCAAACCCTCTGCCTAGAATCTCGTAGAAACCATTCGTCAAGAAAGTTCGAAGATCTATACGTCTCTAATACATATCCCAAAATGTTTTTGTGCTACAATATAAGTAGTAGGTTATAGGTGCTAGTAATAGTAATAGTGTATACATGTTAAGTACTAGTATAAGTAGTATTAGGGTTTAAGGTTTTAATATGTATATGTATATATATAATTCGTATATATATGTATATATATATATATAAATATATTTTTTTTACATGTATATATGTATATATAAATCTAGGTGTGTTTATGTATATACTTATGAATAACAAGTTTATAATATGAATATGAATTAACAAAGATCAAAGTTTATGTAAATAGTTTAGGATTTATGTTATACCTTTGAAGATTCAAGATAATTAACAAAGAAAAGATGAACACTATGAAGATGGAAGATCAAAGCCTTGAAAATCTTGAAGAACTCCTTGAAGATTCTTGAAGAACACGAAGAACAAGCTTGAAGATCCGAATATCACAAGAGAGGGAGAGGGAGAGATTGTTTTTGAGAGAGGATTTTGGTGTGATTTGTGAATGAGAAACTAGGTGTTTATATAGTGCAAGTATTAGAGTGTTAGTCAACATAAGGATGTTCTAATTAATGATTTTATTTTGTTTTATAATTTTTAGTCAACAATAGGTGGTACTAGTTTATAATTAGTCAACATAAGGATGTACTAGTTTACACTTTATTTTTAGTCAACATAAGGATGTAAGATTTTTTTAGTCTCATTATTATTACTATTATTATTATTATTATTATTATTATTTTTACATTTACTACATGATAAGTATTATTTTCTTTTTACTAATTCATGACTTGTATATATTTAGTTCCCAATTGTTTTATTATTTATATAAATGTCACTTTTTATTTATTACTTATAGGTTATTAGTTATAATATTACATAAATTCATAAATTTTAATTAGCAATGAGTGTCGACTAACAGTTTATTATTTTCATCTTTTATTAACTTGTCAATATTTGCACAAAGTTAATTAATATGTTTTTTAACTCTTAACACTTAACAATTGTTGATTAAAGTTTAATCATTAAGTTTTAATTATATTGTTTGGGCATTTAATATTGGAAAAATATAGAATGAAAAAATGAGGGTCGTTATAGTACCTCCCCGTTATTAGAAACTTCGTCCCGAAGTTTTAGGTAAAGCTCTCGTTTGCATCAGCAGTTGAGAAGAGATAGAGGTATTTCCGTATCGTTTGGTCTTCGCATTCACATGTATGTTAGGGGCTGCTACGCGAATCCCAACGAATTTTAATAGAGTTTGATTTTCACGTTCCCTAGTACAATCGGGGCCCTTTCGTGAATTCCAATGAGTGTTAACAATAAGTATATTATTTTGTTTACACGTTTGATCTCATGATCCTTAACCTTATTAGGTCGTTTACAAAGTGCATTAAGTGCGGATATTTTCCAAGGAATAACAAGAGTGTCATTTGACTAGTTTTCCTTTAAAAGGAAAGATGATGCTATATCAGCATGAAATGTATCGTTGAGCTCATTAAGATTTTGAGTGTTTATGCAGCAATAGTAGGGCAGATAAAATAGAGTAGAGTACGTAAAGATTTCAGTTACGTAGTTTGATGTATGGTTGGTGCTTGTTAGGGATAGTACCAGCTTTAAGTTGCGAAAAGTAACCATGATACCTTTAGTTTTCAAGAGATGTCTAATAGATAAATGAGACATTAGTTGAGGATTCATTGACCTCAGGATAATACGAGTGATTAAATGAAAGACATCGTTCAGTATACATGAGAACTTGTCTTTAGAAATAGTTTCAGAATGTAGCATCAAGATTTATGATTTCAGCTTCATGTCGAATCATAGATCTAGACTTGACTAGAATAACATCTAGTTGTAATCCAAGAAGGAAGAAATGTGTAGAGTATCTTCATAAATGTTTAAGGTAACTCCTTCAGAGTTAGAAAAGTGTTTTCGCACCAATGGCGGGTCGGTCTATTATTTACTTATGAGTTTAAACGCGGATTCGAATAAAGGTGAATCATTGTTTATAAGATATTGTTTCTATCATGAAGGAACCTCTGCTTCCTTGTTCAAAAGATCGTAGTACTGATGTTTACGAGGGTGTTGTGGTTTAGCCATGAGATACCGGAAGTAGGATCTTCTTAATGATTAGCATAGAAATGAAGAGATGACGTACGTAAAGAGGTAAGTCTCGTTCTTACACGGAGAATGAGAATAAAGGTGATCCAAACGCATTGGAGAGAAATACGAAAGTTTTAATAATGATCCAAAGTAATTTTTGAAAAGTTGTGACATTCGATATAACAATATAAACAAAGCGGAGCTATTAGTAAGACTTGAGTTATGTACATCACGTACTATTTACGTGAAATAATTTGACCAATACGAAAAAGAGTTGATTAAAAGAATGTTTAATTTGATAAAACAAAGGTAAATTGATAAAAATGCGAAAGTGTTTTTATAATTAGTGAAAGTAATTTTTAGAGAAGGTGACGAAATGATGTCCATAGTAAAACTAGGGTTTCGTAAAATTTGTAAAGTAATTTCGATTTAATCAAAGTGAAAATTTGTAGAAGCGAAAGTATTTATTTAATATGTACTAGTCAAAGTACGTAAAGTTAAATTTATGTATAAGATTTTATAAATCGTATAAGTGAAAAATCATTTTTTATAAATTCCAAGATAGTTTGAAAATAAAGACTCGTGTAAGAAATCTTTGGAAAATAGGGTACTTATATTTAAGAGTTTATCTATTTGAGAAAAATTGACTGAAGTTTTTAAAATTCCAGAGATAATTGTGTAATAATTGTTTCGAGGTAGTGAAAACTAATGAATTGGCTTTTATTAGGGCGTGAGTCTTTGGACTCGGAATGTTAGCGTTGAAGTAAGAAGGATGATAATGTGATTATCATCAATTGAGTAAATCTCTCGGATTTAGAGTTATGTATGAAGGAACATCAAATAAGATTTGCAAACTTTGAATCGTTCGAGTGGTAGTGAGAGTTCGAGATCTCGGCATAAATAATCTGGCAGTCGCAGAGACAAGTATAAACAAATGCTATAGCAGTGACTATCAACTATGTAATGATCGTCTAAATTTAGCCTTAGTTGGTTTGAGAGGAGGATACGTTAAAGTATGATGGAATCATTTCAGTTGTTACAGCAGTATGTGATGAGGTTAGCTCCAGCCACAACTTGAGATAGTGTATTTCACCTTTGATTTTCGAGTTGACAATGATCGATTATTGTTTGAGTATGACACCATTACTTGCATGGTGCCAAGTAGTCTATTATAAGTAGATGCACGAGTGCAAAAGTTTCTTGACTATAATAGTCAAAACAATACACGTATGGAGGTTCCCTTCTTCAAAAGGTTATGCATATGAGATATTCGTCATCTCGACATAGATAATGTAATATTGGACATGTTGTTTGTAATATCGACGTTTGAGGGTTCAAATGGGTTTTTGAATGTCATATATAAATTTACACCAAAAGTGTATTAATAGAGAGGATTTGGATATAACAAGTGATAATTAAGTATCAATGATCAGGAGGTATTCATTTAGGATAATGAACGTAAAATCTCAAGGTTTGATTGTTCACATCCTTTGTAGTATATGAAAGATCGTTAAATGAGTATGAGATAGATTTTCGTATATCTACAAATATTGAGATGATCATTTTTCACCCTTAATGCCCTTGCATTTGGGTTTTTGAACAGATAGTTTGAGATTTTTTTTTTTTGATTCACTTTTTATTCCATATGTCATGATATTGAAATATCTCTATGAATTACTGGAATATAATCACGTTGGCCACCGTCATTATATTTCACTAATTCATATTTCCATTTCAATATCACTCCATAAGGTCAGGATATGTGATCAATGATGATTTATAGTGTGTTAAGGATAGCAGTAATCTTAGCTCGATCGACAACATGTCGGTTTTAAGCCAAAACTTGCACTTGGAAAAGTTTGCGTAGAGTTGTTCTTTTTCTTAAGAGTTCAAGAATGAATTTTTCAAATGTTGCTCATGTTCCTTCTCACTCTTGGAGTAGATCGAAATGTCATCCATGAAAACAGTTACGAACTTGTCTAGTTTTAAGTTGCAGTCTTTATAGACTTGGTCAACCTTCATATCTTTGAAAGTTATGGAAGTCGTGAAAGTTAGGAAATGGACGTAGTCAGACATCGTGGTAAGAGTTGGTGTAGTTGGGTGAACCATGATTCTTCACTACATAAGGGTGTATAGAAGTTTGATAAATCTGATAGGTCATAAGTTTGAAAAAAATTTAAGCGAGATAAAGATGAATATGATATTAACAAAACACTTTATTTTATTAAGAACGAGGCATTAAATAAGCCTTTATTACACGAGTTGAAAATAGGAATAGTTAAGGCATAGCCTTTACATGGATAAGAATTTGGAAAGATAACTAGGAAATATTAAGATTGAAGTAGTCTTCATATTCCTTCTTCTCGTCCTCAACCTTCTTCATAAACTTCTCAACTTTCTCATTCTTCGCCTTTTGTTTCTCATGCAGGAACTCGAGATTATCATAAAGATTAGAAACTTCATTGTTGATTACATGGTACTTGTGGTCCCTTATGAAAAGTTGATTATTCACGCGGTTTTCCTCCATCTTCAATCTAAGGTCAACATCTTCTCTTAGGTAGGAGAGAGATTGCTTCTCCCATCGGGTATTTCTATCACCTTCATACTTCACCAACTTTATCTCTTTCTTTAGTTCAGCATTTTCCTCCAAGAGCTTCTTGATCGCTAGGTTTTTTCCTTCATTTGAACATCGATCCTTGCAATATGGCGAATTAGGTCATCGGTAGTTTTTCACAGATTCATGAGCTCGTACTTGGCATCAACATCATCGTAGGAAGGGGATCTGGATCTTTTCTTTGACGGGCCATCTTCTTTGAAATTAGCAGGGCGTTTCCCTTTACTTTCCGATCTTGGAGTCGGGTGGTAACTGGGAGAATTAGGTAAAGTATCCGAACTATAGTTTGGTGAGGGATGACCACCAAAGCCATAAGGTGGACTTTGGACTGGTCTTTCAGTGGAAGACCTTTCAGTATCTTTTTCGGTTGGCTTGAAAAGATTCATTTTGGTCGCTTGGTAAGAATTAGACATCCTAACATTAGGAAGGAGATTTTTGATCAGTTTTAATATAAGATTGTAAAGCATATGTTTTAAGATTACAAGGCAATCCTAAGTGCTTTAAAGTCTAAGGCAGGAAAGGTTATAGTTTCCTAGATTGCTAAGGCACCCTAGCTAACAAGTAAGGCACACATAAAAATGCAATCCTAGTTCTCTATAACAGCCTGGTTATGCTCTGATACCAATCTGTAACGTCCTCTCAATAGGGTCTGGAAGAAACGTTACTAATATCAAATAAACCAACATATTATAATACGAGAACAATACTAAATGAGAAAATTTAACTTTATTGAGTACGCAGCGGAAAATGAAATGTCGTTACAATAATGGAAATAACGATAAAGTAATTGTTCATATGCAGAAGTAATAAATGCAATATCTCTTGATCCTAAGTCCAAGTAGCATCACATAAGTAGTAGATAAGAAAGCTTGAATCAAACAGCACCTGAGACAAAACATGCTAAAGTGTCAACCAAAAAGGTTGAGTGAAGTTCATAGGTTTAACAAAAGTAGTTATCGTTGTTTTTAGACCACAAGATTTAGTTGTAAAGTTGATCTCCCGCAGGATCAAAAAGTAGATCTCGCAGATCCAAAAGTTATGCCAGTGCGTGATATTTAGACTAAACATTCAAGTTTGCCCCATGACAAGTTGTGTATGTCCTTGTCGGTTTAATTTCATTATCAAGTAATACAAAGACTTAGTCAAATGTATCGGGAACGTTACTCCCGATAGGCCTACCCCCAATAAATAAGCATGCCGCAGCACTTAAAAATATCACTGTAGGGACTTAGTCGGACATAGCCGGGTATAGCATAGTTTTAGCAGTTGGTACTTGTGTCTAAATTGTAAATAGTAAAAGCAGCATGTGTCTCACCCCAAAAAGTTAAATAAGTTTGCTAGCAATAAAGAGTGGGGCTATGAATTCACCTTAGTAAGTAGAGAGAGAGTTATTCCTCGGAATAGAGAGTTGAACGAGTGAGCAGGAAAGTCAACCTATTGACATTTAAGAGTAGTTAAGTGTTTTGCCCATGTTTAAGTTTAAGTATGTGTTTAAGTATAGTTTGTTTTACTAAGTTTCTATTCCTAGTAAGTTACTATTTTTATAAAGTTTCTATTTTTAGAAAGTTTCTTATTTTACTAAGTTTCTATGACTAGAGAGTTTCTACTTTTATGAGTGTTTCCATTTTAGGATACTTGCCGTATTAGATAAGCTTCCAATCACCCCTTTCCCTTCGAATAGCTAATTTAGATCTAGGGGCTTGAGCCATAGGACCCTTTAAATCGGAAATCCAAACCCTCTGCCTAGAATCTCGTAGAAACCATTCGTCAAGAAAGTTCGAAGATCTATACGTCTCTAATACATATCCCAAAATGTTTTTGTGCTACAATATAAGTAGTAGGTTATAGGTGCTAGTAATAGTAATAGTGTATACATGTTAAGTACTAGTATAAGTAGTATTAGGGTTTAAGGTTTTAATATGTATATGTATATATATAATTCGTATATATATGTATGTATATATAAAAATATTTTTTTTTTACATGTATATATGTATATATAAATCTAGGTGTGTTTATGTATATACTTATGAATAACAAGTTTATAATATGAATATGAATTAACAAAGATCAAAGTTTATGTAAATAGTTTAGGGTTTATGTTATACCTTTGAAGATTCAAGATAATTAACAAAGAAAAGATGAACACTATGAAGATGGAAGATCAAAGCCTTGAAAATCTTGAAGAACTCCTTGAAGATTCTTGAAGAACACGAAGAACAAGCTTAAAGATCCGAATATCACAAGAGAGGGAGAGGGAGAGATTGTTTTTGAGAGAGGATTTTGGTGTGATTTGTGAATGAGAAACTAGGTGTTTATATAGTGCAAGTATTAGAGTGTTAGTCAACATAAGGATGTTCTAATTAATGATTTTATTTTGTTTTATAATTTTTAGTCAACAATAGGTGGTACTAGTTTATAATTAGTCAACATAAGGATGTACTAGTTTACACTTTATTTTTAGTCAACATAAGGATGTAAGATTTTTTTAGTCTCATTATTATTACTATTATTATTATTATTATTATTTTTACATTTACTACATGATAAGTATTATTTTCTTTTTACTAATTCATGACTTGTATATATTTAGTTCCCAATTGTTTTATTATTTATATAAATGTCACTTTTTATTTATTACTTATAGGTTATTAGTTATAATATTACATAAATTCATAAATTTTAATTAGCAATGAGTGTCGACTAACAGTTTATTATTTTCATCTTTTATTAACTTGTCAATATTTGCACAAAGTTAATTAATATGTTTTTTTAACTCTTAACACTTAACAATTGTTGATTAAAGTTTAATCATTAAGTTTTAATTATATTGTTTGGGCATTTAATATTGGAAAAATATAGAATGGAAAAATGAGGGTCGTTATAGTTAATGAGGGTGCTTACATGGGAAGTATCATGTAACTAGATTCCATACAAGGTTTATTAGTCTAGTTTAATTCTAAGGTAATACTTACATATTAAATGGGCTAAATAATCCATTAAAGAAGTAGAGTGAGCTCTTTAAGTCCATTAACACCAATAAAAGCCCAAGTTCAAGTAACTAACAAGTTAAGTCCAACAAAGCCCAAGTAATTAACTAAAAGCCCTAGTTAATTAAAATGATTAATAAACTTAATCATGAATGCAAATAATATCTAAAAATATTATTCGTGAAAGTTTCGAGTGTCACAAAGACGTTTCGGGCACTTAAAAGTCAAGTACGGGCAATCATGGCAACATGTAAATGTAATAACATACATTCGTTTAATCACACGTATTAATAATAATAATTATTAATAAATAAATGTTGGAATTTCCAGGGTCGTTACAAAGCCCCCCACCCCATATGAATGACAAGTATTGACCCATTTAATCCAAGAGATTTTGGAACCCGAAAAACCCCCGCCCCCAAAAAAATTGCGTCTCACACTCTCAAGTAATTTAAGCACACAAGGTGGGGCCCGAAATAGCGAGAAGAAGTACAACAGAATACTATTAAGCACTGATTTAAGTAGAACTAATCTCCCACCAAAGGAAAGCGTCCTCATTTTCCATTCCGATAATCATTTTTTGAATTTTTCTATGACCGGAGACCAATCACCAACAATATTCATCTTCGCACCTATTGGAAGGCCAAGGTAAATAAATGGGAATTTACCGGCTTGACACTTCATACGGCTAGCCAATGATTCTACATCCACCGAACCGACTCCAACACCATAAAGGCAACTTTTATGGAAATTTACTTTAAGCCCCGACGCTAGTTCAAAACACTTTAGGATATTGATGAGGTTACGTGCATTAACATTAGACCATTCCCCAAAGAAAATCGTATCATCCGCATATTGGAGATGCGAGATTAGAACTTTATCATTTCCAATTTTAACCCCTTGAAAAATTCCTCGGTCAACCGCGGCTTTAGTGAGAATGTTAAGACCTTCCGCGGCGATGATAAAAAGAAAAGGAGATAGCGGGTCTCCTTGTCTAACCCCCCTTCCAATAGAAAACTCCCGGGTAGGAGACCCGTTTATAAGAATAGAGATACTAGCCGATTTAAGACAACCACGAATCCACTCACACCATTTACTACCGAAACCCATGCAAGACATAACCTCCAAAAGAAAATCCCATTTCAAACAATCAAATGCTTTCTCAAAATCGACCTTGAAAATCAAGCTTCTCTTCTTATGCTTTTTCAAATATTCAATAGATTCATTTGCAATTAAGACCCCATCAAGGATAAAATGTTCTTTTAGAAAGGCGCTTTGCTCTGAACCAATTAACTTTGGAATAACCCGCCTAAGCCTATTGGATAAGATTTTAGCAACAATCTTATAAAAGCTTCCAATAAGGCTAATGGGCCGATAATCACTAATTGTAATGGGATCTCTTTTTTTCGGGATTAATGTTACAAAAGAAGCATTGCAACCCTTCAAGAACTCACCTTTTTCCCAAAACCAAGTGATGGCATTAAGAACGTCTTCCTTGATAATGTCCCAAAATTTCTTGAAAAAACCAAGATTGAACCCATCGGGTCCCGGGGCTTTCGAACTACCACAATCTTGAATCGCCTCAAACACCTCCGCTTCACTAATAGGAGCTTCTAGATCATTGGCCTCATCCGGTGATAAAGAAGGATATGAAAGGTCACTAAGGCTCGGTCTATCACCCGGATGCTCTTCAAATCGACTTTTAAAGTGTAGGAAGGCCTCTTCTTTAATTGTACAAGGATCTTCACACCAAAGACCATTAATGACTAAGCCTCGAATATTATTTTTATTATATCCTCGTTTAATCACCGAATGGAAGTACTTTGTATTTTCATCCCCTTCAAGAATTCAACGGACTCGCGCTTTTTGTTTGAGCATATTAACCTTGATTTTTTCCTTTTGAAACCACTCCTTCCTAGTATCTAACCATTGTTTCCTTTCTTCATCGGTGATGAGGCCCTTCTCGGCTTTTTGTTCAAGCGCATTTGCAACAGATTTAAGAGCATCAATCTCATCCTCTAAGTTGCCGAATTTTTGGTGGCTTTTCACTCTTAACGTGAGTTTGGTTTTCTTCATCTTGTTTCTTAAACAACAATCTTTACGAACCCCCCCCCCCCCCCCCCCCCTCCTCGGACCAAACCTCATTAATGATTTCATCAATACCCTCAATATCAAACCACTCGTCAAAAACTTTAATTGGTTTAGGTCCGAAGTTTTTGTTATCCTCTTTGAGGATAATAGGACAATGATCCGACTTACCACGATCAAGAGCCACCACTGAAAGACCACTCCAAAGGTTATGGAAGCTATCATTAACAAGGAAACGATCAAGTTTATTAAATTTGATGCCATCATCACTTACGCGTGTGAATAATCTACCACCCAACGGAATATCAATGAGCTTTGAGTTGTTGATGAAGTCATTAAATTTTTTTGCTCTACTTTCAATGAATTGACAATTTAGCCGCTCATCCTCGGATCTTACTTCATTAAAGTCACCACATATTAACCACGGCTCACTAGAATTAGAAGAAATCTTGTTTTGTAATTGATCCCAAAATACTTGCTTTCTATGATCATCATGTGGACCATAGACGTTGATAACATTAAGTATCTTTCCCGAACCCTTCCAAACTCCACGGATACCGATGAAAAAATCAGAGATAAAAGAGTCAGTGACATCGAAACAGCTTAAGTTCCAAATAATTAATTGCCCCCCCGGATTTGCCCACCATTTCCTTTTGAGTAAAATCACAGCCATCATTACCCCATAAGCCCCGAACCCATTGTGAATCGACACGATGCAGTTTTGTTTCTTGAAGAGTCGCGAAATTAGGTTTTTCAGTCCGGCAAATGTTTTTTAGCCATCCGAGTTTACATTCCTTCCCAACCCTAAACCCCCTTATATTAAGCGACAGAACCTTCATAAGACATAAACTAACACGATACAAGAAAGAAACTAGAAACTTATTGGTTGGATTTCTCCACCCACCTAAGCCCTAGTTGATCACCAAACTCCCTTAAGCCATTCATAGAGACAGAGAAAGATGAATCATAAGAGTTGGAGACTTGCCTAGTATTCGAAGTGGACTTCCTGGGATTTGAATGAATAGACTGTCTGGCACATGAAGAGCACGTGGACTTGATGGGACCAGCACCTTGTTGATCTTTCCTAGTAGTGGATTTTAGTTTAAGAAATCTGGAAGAGGTGTTCCACTTACGAAGTGTAGAAAAGCAGCAATCCCTTTTACTTGCAGGCTTCTGATTGAAGGAATTGTTTTTGTTTTTGTTTTTTCCAGTGCTAAACGAGGCCTCCACCCCTCTGCTCACGTTAGGTATATTACACCTGCTGGAAATTTTGCCTTTAGACATTGGACCCCTTGGAATCTTTGAACAATTACCACCACGATCAGTAGATCCATGAATGCCGTGATCCACCTTATTACCAGACCCACTATGAAGTATATTATCTTGAAGAATAGGCCCATTGGCCTTAGGGCAAACAGATTTAGTTATCGGATTAGCATTGGGCCCAATGACCGGCCCATTAGAATCTGGGCTATAACAATTCGCAGGCGAGATGTGATCTGACCCAATAGGAGACTTAAGGGATCCTCTTGGGCTACTGACAGGAGTGGATGGGATCTCAAAGTTGAGCCCACCAACTCTAATTGGACTCATAACATTACCACCATCTTGGGCCGTTCCCTTCTTACTCACAAAGCACGTTTCCTCAATTACATCCTCACTGTCATTATGTTCGGCTGAGTCACGTGTATTGGAAGAGGAGAAATTACTGCCGTTGCCATTACTACTTTTTGGGGAACAAACACCATCTTCTTGGGGCCCCTCCACTTCTACCTTTTTCTCTCTGTCATCATTAATTGCACCTTGGGACCTAGAACCGTTATGATTACAACCGGACTCTTCATCTTCTAAGGGTGACCTTGCCGGATTCCGGTCAGATTTTACCGGAGAAAGATTGCTGTCATAGCCGTTAATACCACTGCCACCACGAGAAGAAGGAGGGTCATCATGGGGTTCATCATCATCCGAACTATCAAACGTGTCCTCAACGAAATCTTCTTCCGAATTATTGGGATCATCTTCAGGCACCTCCTCATAACCCTTATCATCATCATGATTATTCTCCTCATCGACCCATTCAGAATACTGGTTTTCAACATCCAATTGTATCATTGAGTCTCGTACTTCAATAACCGAAACATGAATTGGCAGAAGATCGTCTATAATGACTTTTGCAAAACCATAAATATGACCAAAGTCTCTGCAATGAATTAAAACCCGACCTGAAGTGAGATTTTGATGATGTGAAGTAATAGTGCAGTTCTCAAATTGTATAACCCTACCCCATTTGCCTGCAATTTCCTGGAATACATCTTCATTCCAAACCGTAACAGGGAGTCCTTTAATTTCAATCCACACGTATCTCCCCCCCCCCCCCCCCCCCCCCCCCCCCGTCGTCCAGTAGTTCAACTTTAGTCTATCAATATTACGACACCATTTTCTAAGAGCATGAACTTTATTCTTCAAAATATTCTCCACCATAACTGTTGTTTTACACTGCAATAACAAGTCCAAACCTCCTAAATATTTGATTGAGAAACCAACCAGCCCTTCTGCCCTAGCAAGTGATTCGAACTGATTAATTAAATCGATGTTTTTCAGTTGGACGACAATACAGTGATCCAAATCTTTATTACATCTGTCGTTGCTGATACTGGCAACCCTAATATCCTCCTCGTCACCCATGAGTTTCTCCTTGGATACCTCCTGTTTTTTGGCATCTAGTTTGCTCCTTAAATCGCCTTTTTTGCTATTTATCCTAGATCTCAGATCATTTACTGGAGTAGCAGTCACTTCATTGAATCTTCTACCGTCAGTGAACGCATTGGAACGGACATCGTGTCTTCTAGAATCGATACCTGCTCCCTGATTACGAACCATGTTGTTACCACCCATCGGATTTCTCCTATCATGTGCCAGGAAAACCCTAATTGGCAGTCCATCAAAACGAATGGTTTCAAGGGATGAAAGCAACCTGTTAACATTCAAGACATCCCCAAATCTAGCAAAAGCGAATCGATGCCCACTTTTTAGTCGTTTGTTGACCATGAAGATGTCCTTCAAATTGCCATGATGTTTGAGAACCCGCCATAGATCCTCCATATTCCAACTATCGGGATAGTTAAAAAACATGAACGAGATCCATTGGTTTTTGATTAATCTAGGGAAATCGGTGTTGTTGAATCTTCTGTTGTACCTATCACGCTTGAGATCGAAACCCACCTTGAAGCTTGCATACCTAGCTCTCTCTCTCCTCACTCTCTCTCTCTCTCACACACTCACCCATTTTTTTAGGAAAGTGGTATTTTAACCGAGATTTCGAAAAAATCAATTGTTGGAAACTCACTAACAAAGGATTATTTTTTGGGCAATGTAAAAAGGGAGTATAATACACTTGTGCCGATCTCGGATAAATTTTGAATACAAGGAGGCATAATGCTAAGGAAGCAAGACATGTGGTCAAGGATTGTTCAACGTTTTTATCAGTTAAATGTGTAATGTACAAAAAGAAGTTGAACAAACTAGTGAGAAAAAAGTGTTGAATCAAAAAACAGGTTGACCTTTTAGGATGGTTTGACTTTTTAGTGAACAACATCGAATATCACAATTCACAATCGAGTCTTAAAATATAAAGGGTGTGGATCAATAAATAAACCAAGCATGGTGGATCAAAAAACCACTGTTTGAATATCTAGTCAAAAAGTAATAAATTGATGATTATGTAATAATTATGTTTTCTACTTTATTATTATTATTATTATTATATAATTATATATTTATTGATTATCAATTAGGGAGTATATTATTATAGCCCTTTGAGAATCAATTGAGAGGCAGTTGACAGATTGGGGTCTGTTTTGAAAATAAGATATAGTTTAGGGGGAAGACATGGAAAGCTTTGAAACACACGTGCTTTTCTCGATGCATAGATCATCAGCGTACAGTTGTCAAGTAACGTTATATTGTCGGGAGGCCGCGTTTGTTAGTGATACAGTGGAATATATTTGCACGTCTCCAACTCCTCTACATGCGATAATTGTGGACTACATTATTGTATTTTTTTTATTTTTATATCAACAACATACTGTAATATCAAAAGCTCTGTTCCAAAACACCCCGTCTCGAGCCGTTGTCACGCCCGTCTCGACGGTTTGGTGACTAGCCCGTTCCGTCTCGAAAAAAACCGTCTAATATGACAGTCAACGGTCAAAATTCGGGTCAAAGTTGAAAAAATTGGTCAAGATTCAAAAAAGCAATAAAACGATAAAATTGGTGAAATATATCGTATTTTAGTTTGAATTTTTTTTATTAAATTAACGATGATAGCAATTATGGTTACAAATTAATCAATTGAAGTTTTTAACTTTAAAATATGTGTACATATATGGATTTTTATACTTATATATTTAAAAGTCAACTTTGGTCAACGTCCGTCTCGACCCCGTCTTGAACGTCTCGACCTTTTTAGGACCCGACTTTCTCGACCCCGTCTCACGTCTTTTGCAACCTTGATCAAAAGCCATCATATATCATCCTTATCATCCGATTATCCTTATTATTATTATTATTATTATTATAGAAAGAAAAACCTATATTTATGAAATATATACAAATTTAATACTTTAAAAATTTTCTACCTATATTATATTATTTCAAATTTCAGATTATTACAAAATGTTTAAACATATTGTACGTCCATCCATATCCTTTTTTACCATTTATATTTTCCTTTAAAAAAATATCCATAAGTGACTTAATGTTAAAAAAAAGTGTTTGGTAAACACGCCTTAAAATATTGTAGGATATGACCATACTATTTTGGTAGTGATATGAAGCTAACATTACAATGCATTGAGAATTGAATAGATATGATATTTGGTCTATTTTTATCGATCAATGATTCTATTTAATAAAATCGTACGTAGCTTTCACGTAATGCCTCTAATTTAGATAGTACTACTATTTTTTATTATTAATTAGCATATATATCATGTCATATGAATAATTGAAACACGTTTATACAAAGCCTTGCCCTTTTTATACACAACTATTGTGCTTCCTTAATTAGTGCAGGAGCATAATTACTGAAATTTACAAGCATATAAATGGGTAGTAAGTTGCACTAGCTAGTATTACTTGTATAACTTCTAAAAACATATTTAAATATGATCGAACGCATGCATATTATTAGTTTTTTTAGGTCAAAGACGTGCACGACGACTCTTATGTAAATACGTTCGGCTCCACATGAAAATGACCATGCAAAAGGTGAAGGTGAAAAGAAAATGTTTTTGCCCAACTAATATCATTCAAATATTCAATAATCTAACGTCAAATACATTGAAAAAAAATTCAAAAGTGATGATACGTGTGTAAATAGTTGCTCCTCTTACGATAAAATAACCCCTATTAAGAAAAATGTGCTTGCGTGACACAAGGTTTGATAGTCTCCTCGGTTAGGTATTATCTACGTAACATGCGTAAAAGTATTAAAATATTTTCTTTTTGTCTATGTACGACAATTGCATATTAATATATATTTAATATTTAACAATTTTCACAAACATCTCATTTAACTGGACGTAAAGTTTGTTATCTCACTACTTTGCTTTTGCGGTGGCAAATGCTTGAACAAAATGTTACAACTTCCGACCATTACAAACTTTCTCACCAAGACTATTCGTCAGATCAACATTTCTTCATCAGAACTAATTAAAGACTAAACACTTCTAACCAGTGGCGACTTTAAGTTGAACCTCGCGGGGTCCCGTGACACCACTAGTTTTTCGAAATTTATCACAAAATTTTTATTTTTTGTATAGGACACCACTAAATATAATAATGGGACCCCATAAATTTTTAGAGGTTATAGTTTAATAGTTTGGACTACTAAAATGTTTGAAATTAACTCACTTATAATCTTATAGTATGAGCTATTGAATATAATAGATATAAAAATAAACAAACCATGTCCAATTCTAATTCTTTTTGACTTTCTTCTACATAAAAATTTCTTACGGTTCTATCTTCTTCCTTCATCCTAGGAATGTCAATGGATCGGATATGGATCAGGTAAGGGCGCGAGGCCATATCCATATTCATTTAGATTTTATTCATTCATATTTATTTTCATATTCATTTAACTTTAGTTCATCCATCTATATTTATATCCAGTGGATTAAGCGAGCTAATGGATATCCATTGGATATCTAAAAAATCTTATAATATTTTCAAATATATAATGAAAACAAAAACGTAATATATATAACATGACATAATGCAAAATTCTACCACCAGAATGTGTAATGTTTGTCTAAAAATAAATATAATTGTTAAATTTACTATCAAACTTATATTATGACAAATAATGTGTAATTTTTATGTTAAGATATACATGTTTTATTGTGAGTACTCATAGTGAATTCATTATATTGCTACTGTATAGGCCATTGTTACTTTAAAATTGCTACTGTATATGCCATTAATTGCTACTACATATGAACAACCTTATATTTTGCGAGTATTATTGAACTTTATGTTTATGTTTTGGGTGCGACCCGATCCTACCCGATTTGACCCGACACATTCAATATTTGCTACTAAATTTTTGGGACCCCATTGGGTTTTGATCCTAGAATCGCCACTGCTTCTAACCATGAAATACTACCTCAAATAAACTGGGATCCACTTAAATTATTTAATTAAAGAATTTACAAACTTTAAGTATATTAAACACCCCCACTTCGTCCTCCATTGTGCGTGAGAAAGAAACAGATTAAGGTGAATGGGGAAGTGCGGCCAGCAGGGCGGCTTGGTGCTATCGGTGCCCTGCAGGGCGGAGGTTAGGGCGGCCGGGATCACGGAACCGTCGGCTCCATTAGGAGTCTTCTAATAACGTTTACGAAAAACACTGATGTTTTTAATCCTACTTGTAATTTTTCTATTAATTGGTCATGTCATATGAATTGAAAGTTAGGAACCATATTATTGTTTATCAAAATTCTTGGCGTTAAAATTAAAGTTGTTGTAATCCTCTTTTACTGTCTTGTAAAAGAGTGTTGTTTGATGAAATTGTTGGTAAAAAAAAACAACGTTTTATATTTATTTAAAGTTTTATATTTATTTAAGAAGAAATTTTATAGTTGATCCCCAAAATGTGTACTAAAAATCAGGATAAAGTTTAAAACGATCACGTTTCGTCTCAACTTTTAAACATAATACACGAATGGTCCCAGATTTTAACGATCGTTAGTATCTACCAATTAACTTAAACACGTGATTGGCACATGATGGGAAATTGACTTTTCGACTGTTGCAGACTTAAGCCCTATTTTTTTAAACAAATAATCAATTATATTCAAGTGAGATGACATCGAAACCGAATAAATTAGGTTTGATTCAAGGAGGTAACGAAACAAAGTGTAGTGAAATGTATTTATTCATTCGACAAAATGCAATCGAACAAAACTTGAAGCAATTATCGTTTCAAAATTCTCAATTAATGAAATGTAGAAAATGCAATGGGAGCCGATTGAAAAAGAGGTCTGGTCATGGATGAATTTGTTCAAATGTTTTTGTAATTCGTTGTTGTTGATAACTTGTTCAATAAGCTAGCGAGAATCGTACTTTCATACTTTTTAGGTTTTGCATAACCGGTTATGTGAGAAACTGTTTATGTTTCTAGATATTTACGAAACGTTACGAGATATCATCCCGGAGGTTGTGAAATTGTTATCAGGTGAGTATATGAATCCGGTTACATCTCCAGTTTTGTTGATTAGTTGAACGGTTAGTGAGTCTATATAAAATATCTTTATCGAACTATAATACTTGATTAAAGACCATTTAGCGAAAACACCTGTTCTTGGTGGAGCACTGCATCCGTTAACTTGTTGCACCATGCATTATCTAAAGTACGCATGCGAATACAGTAACACACTAGAGAAAGTGTTTAAAGAGCATAGGAGGATCGATCAAGAGAATACCTATACAGGATCTGTAACACCCCGTCAGAACACACTAACGAAATATTAACTCCTGGTCTCACAATTAACGGTCACGCCCTCTATATGAGACGTTTTTCGAAAAACAATCGCATTTATTTCAAAAGACGTTGTCGTTAAAGTAAGTAAATCAAAAAGTTAACATTAATGACATAAGTAAATATTCTTTAAACATTATTTAAAAGAAATAGTTTTAAATGCGATCATAAACGTTCTTGACATAAATCAAATCATGTTGGACTCCCATCCAGTGTATGCACCACGAAAGCACATAGTCATCAAAGTATGCAGAAGCTAATTGATAATTCCTAAATTATACAGTTTTTCGATAACATTTTGAGGAGTTATCTTAACGTTTGTAAGACATTTTAATCCTAAAACACACTAAAATGGGTAAAATGGGAAAAAAGGTAATTCTAATAATTTTATCGAAGTTATGTATCAAACAGGATCAAAAACAGGAAAAACTGCAAAAAAAGGTACGAAGTCGCCGGCATAGAGACAAGGAAGCCGCCGGCTTGGGATTGGAATACGCCAGAATGTTCTAAGATTGCCGTAGAATTGGACGAACTTGTTGACCAAGCAAAATTCAGTTGAAGCCGCCGGCTTAATGAACACGGTTTCTCGACTTGTCGACCAAGTTCAAGTAAAAATGGAAACAAAATCAGAAAAATTTGCTGGATCACTAAAGCCGCCGACCTGTTATTAATGTCGCCCGCTTAATTATGACAGTTACGCGTTTTGTGCTTACGGATCAAGTTAAACTTGCAGAAGGAGTCACCGACCCAAGGCAAGCCGTCGGCTTCCCAGTGAAGCCGCCGGCTTGGCCACCATTTCTGAATATTATAAATAGAGGGCTCCAGTCTCAGTTTTAGGTGTGCAATTGAGTACAACTTAATACAATTCAGTTTGGTTTCGTTTTTCTCTTAGGGTTTTATCTAAAACCCTTAGATTAGATTAGATTAGATTTACTTTTCATTGTAATCAAGAATCATTCAAGTTAATCATTCAAGTTCTTTTCATCTACCTTTTTACGGTATGATTCTATCTTTACTTTATTGTTTAATTTAATTTATTTACTTTAATTGTTTCTGTTCGTCTTCTGCTATGAACTAAACGTTCATAGTGGTTACGTGGACAAAAACTGAACTTCATCTGGGAATCAGATGAAGCCGCCGGCCTCATCAACCAAGCCGTCAGCTTGGTGTGAAGGAAGCCGCTGGCTTCGTGTGCTTCATCCTTACAGTTTTTGGATCTTTTCCAGATTTGTATGGTCGAGTTTCTGTAATGATGTTTAAACTATTTTGAGTCTGCTATGCTTTAATATACTTGTTTTCCATGCTTAATGATTAAATAACATGATTATAGGGTTGATTAGCACTTAATCCGATGATCTATTATTCGATTCATGCTGCTTGTTTAGATCTGTAACACCCCGTTTTTCTGTTACGCGTTATTTTGGACGTCATTCGAATTACGAGGCATGTAAGCGTATATTTGGATCCTAAATAAAGTTTGAGTTGATGTTCTAAAACTTTACCATTGGATAGTAAATCTCATTACGTTTCTAACGATATTTGATTCATCGAAAACGGAGTTACGGTTTGAAAGTTACGACCAAAACAAGTTTCAGTTTCAGTCACAGTTCATTGGGACGCCGTCCAGCCATTTTGGACGCCGTCCAAATGGCCTGACGGGCCAGCTGTTGTAATTTGACTTAATTAAAAGGGGTACTTTGGTCTTTTCCCTCGTGGACGTGTTTTATACCCCAAAACTGATCTATAACTCATTCTTATCCTTTTTTTCCACCAACCAAACCCTAGAGAGAGAGAGAGAGGAGTTTCTAGAGAGAGAAAGCTTCAAATGGTGATGAAGATGGTGATTTTTGCCCAATTTGTAGTGGTTCTTGGTGCTTGTTGGTGTTTCTAACTACTAGAGCTCGTTTTGGTACTTGAGGTAAACCCTAATCCGAATTGTAGTGTTTGATTCTTGTTTGAGTTAGGGTTTGTGCCAGTTAGAGTTATAAACCCATTTATGGTGAAATTTGGGGGTTTTGGGCAAGATTCATGTAAGTAAACCCAAATTGGTGACTTAGGGTTTTGATTAATGAAATTGTAAGTTTGGGTCTTGCATGTGTTGGTGAAACCTTAGAACACTTGTGTACCAGTGATTTTGGTGTTGTGTTGACTTGATTTTGGGGTGTAAACCCTAATGTGGGTCAAAATGGGTTTTGTGTTGAAATGGGTCAAGTGTTATTGAATTTTGGTGTCAAATGATGATTTTGAGATACAATCACTAGTTGTTAGTGATTGTAGGTGTTTTGGGTGTAATTTGAAAAGTCAAGTGAGTTAAACCTAATTTGGTAAATGGAAAGTCAAACTTTTGTGTTAAGTGTTAAATTGGTGATTTTGTGACATAATCACTAGTAATGGTGCTTATGGGTCGAACTTGACTTGTTTTAGTGGTTAAGTGCAATTTGGGTCAAGTTGCACTTATGGGTTGGTTTAAATGGTGCCAAGTATAATTTAGGTTAAATTATACTTGTTTGATGGGTCGGAATTACCACCCGTAGTGGTAATTGGTGAAGTCCACTTTAGGTGTCTACGTACAAGTCATCAAAATTAATAGTACAAGTCTACTATGCACGAGAATATAATATTATATATATATATATAATTATATAGATTAAATAAATAAATATATATAATTATAAACGAGTGTCGGCAGCCTTGTTTGTGGAATATGAGCTGGATTCGAGCACCATGCGATCGCATGGCTGAGAAGCCTAAACCCCATGCGATCGCATGGGGAGTAGGTGTAGGAAACTTGCTATAAATCGAACGTTTTCTGGTTCTCTGATTCACTCACTTCTCTCTCGATATCTATATACATAAATTTATATTATTATTATTATTATTAAGATTAATATTATTATTGTTAATCTTATTATTAGTATTATTATTATTATTATTATTATTATTATTATTATTATTATTATTATTATTATTATTATTATTATTATTATTATTATTATTATTATTATTATTATTATTATTATTATTATTATTATTACATAAAATACTACGACGAAGGTATGTTCGGGTTATTTCAAAACGTGTTTTTTGAGCGGGATAGAGCTAAGAAAATTATGGGTTATAGCTATGGAGGTTATGGGTATGATTCAGGGGTATAGCTCGTGAGGCCAACCTAGCGTTTATCAATTCCGTTGCGTCTACATACCTTCCTGCAATATTGAATCACAATATTGATACGTGAGCATTCATATCTTATCTTTTATATATTAATAGTGTATCCCTGACTAGTGTTCGAGTATATAGGATTATGCATGCATGTATGTTAAATTTTCGTCGTTAGATGGTTTTATGATGAATAATGAATTTAATATATGAAATGTCCCGTTCATATTGATTATAAACGTTCCATATTAATTGATTTCGTTGCGAGGTTTTGACCTCTATATGAGACGTTTTTCAAAGACTGCATTCATTTTTAAAACAACCATAACCTTTATTTTATCAATAAAGGTTTCAAAAGCATTACGTAGATTATCAAATAATGATAATCTAAAATATAATGTTTACACACGACCATTACATAATGGTTTACAATAGAAATATATTACATCGACATATGTTTCTTGAATGCAGTTTTTACATAATATCATACAAACATGGACTCCAAATCTTGCCCTTATTTTAGTATGCAACAGCGGAAGCTCTTAATATTCACCTGAGAATAAACATGCTTTAAACGTCAACAAAAATGTTGGTGAGTTATAGGTTTAACCTATATATATCAAATCGTAACAATAGACCACAAAATTTCATATTTCAATATACATCTCATACATAGAGATAAAAATCATTCATATGGTGAACACCTGGTAACCGACATTAACAAGATGCATATATAAGAATATCCCCATCATTCCGGGACACCCTTCGGATATGATATAAATTTCAAAGTACTAAAGCATCCGGTACTTTGGATGGGGTTTGTTAGGCCCAATAGATCTATCTTTAGGATTCGCGTCAATTAGGGTGTCTGTTCCCTAATTCTTAGATTACCAGACTTAATAAAAAGGGGCATATTCTATTTCGATAATTCAACCATAGAATTTAGTTTCACGTACTTGTGTCTATTTTGTAAATCATTTATAAAACCTGCATGTATTCTCATCCCAAAAATATTAGATTTTAAAAGTGAGACTATAACTCACTTTCACAGATTTTTACTTCGTCGGGAAGTAAGACTTGGCCACTGGTCGATTCACGAACCTATAACAAATATGTACATATATATCAAAGTATATTCAAAATATATTTACAACACTTTTAATATATTTTGATGTTTTAAGTTTATTAAGTCAGTTGTCCTCGTTAGTAACCTACAACTAGTTGTCCAACGTTAGATGCACAGAAAAAAATTGATATATATTATCTTGAATCAATCCACGACCCAGTGTATACACATCGCAGGCTAGATCACAACTCAAAGTATATATATTTTTGGAATCAACCTCAACCCTGTATAGCTAACTCCCACATTACTGCATATAGAGTGTCTATGGTTGTTCCAAATAATATATACACATGGGTCGATATGATATGTCAAAACATTTGCATACGTGTCTATGGTATCCCAAGATTACATAATATATTAGAATACATGTATAATACAATATAAGTTAGCTAGGTTATGATTAATATAGATTTGTTACCAATTTTCACGTTGCTACAACAAGAAAAATTATCCAATCTTGTTTTACCCATAACTTCTTCATTTTAAATCCGTTTTGAGTGAATCAAATTTCTATGGTTTCATATTGAACTATATTTTATGAATCTAAACAGAAAATGTATAGGTTTATAGTCAGAAATATAAGTTACAAGTCGTTTTTGTAAAGGTAGTCATTTCAGTCGAAAGAACGACGTCTAGATGACCATTTTAGAAAACATACTTCCACTTTGAGTTTAACCATGATTTTTGGATATAGTTTCATGTTCATAAGAAAAATCATTTTCCCAGAAGAACAAATTTTAAATCAAAGTTTATCATAGTTTTTAATTAACTAACCCAAAACAGCCCGCGGTGTTACTACGACGGCGTAAATCCGGTTTTAAGGTGTTTTTCGTGTTTCCAGGTTTTAAATCATTAAGTTAGCATATCATATAGATATAGAACATGTGTTTAGTTGATTTTAAAAGTCAAGTTATAAGGATTAACTTTTGTTTGCTAACAAGTTTAGAATTAACTAAACTATGTTCTAGTGATTACAAGTTTAAACCTTCGAATAAGATAGCTTTATATGTATGAATCGAATGATGTTATGAACATCATTACTACCTCAAGTTTTCTGGATAAAGCTATTGGAAATGAGAAAAATGGATCTAGCTTCAAAGGATCCTTGGATGGCTTGAAAGTTCTTGAAGCAGAATCATGACACGAAAACAGTTCAAGTAAGATTTTCACTCGAAATAAGATTGTTATAGTTATAGTTATAGAAATTGAATCAAAGTTTGAATATGAGTATTACCTTGTATTAGAAAGATATCTTACTGTAAATAAGAAAGATTTCTTGAGGTTGGATGATCACTCTACAAGATTGGAAGTAAGCTAGCAAACTTGGAAGTATTCTTGATTTTATGAAACTAGAACTTGTAGAATTTATGAAGAACACTTAGTACTTGAAGATAGAACTTGAGAGAGATCAATTAGATGAAGAAAATTGAAGAATGAAAGTGTTTGTAGGTGTTTTTGGTCGTTGGTGTATGGATTAGATATAAAGGATATGTAATTTTGTTTTCATGTAAATAAGTCATGAATGATTACTCATATTTTTGTAATTTTATGAGATATTTCATGCTAGTTGCCAAATGATGGTTCCCACATGTGTTAGGTGACTCACATGGGCTGCTAAGAGCTGATCATTGGAGTGTATATACCAATAGTACATACATCTAAAAGCTGTGTATTGTACGAGTACGAATACGGGTGCATACAAGTAGAATTGTTGATGAAACTGAATGAGGATGTAATTGTAAGCATTTTTGTTAAGTAGAAGTATTTTGATAAGTGTCTTGAAGTCTTTCAAAAGTGTATGAATACATATTAAAACACTACATGTATATACATTTTAACTGAGTCGTTAAGTCATCGTTAGTCGTTACATGTAAGTGTTGTTTTGAAACCTTTAGGTTAACGATCTTGTTAAATGTTGTTAACCCAATGTTTATAATATCAAATGAGATTTTAAATTATTATATTATCATGATATTATGATGTACGAATATCTCTTAATATGATATATATACATTAAATGTCGTTACAACGATAATCGTTACATATATGTCTCGTTTCAAAATCATTAAGTTAGTAGTCTTGTTTTTACATATGTAGTTCATTATTAATATACTTAATGATATGTTTACTTATCATAATATCATGTTAACTATATATATAACCATATATATATATATATCATCATATAGTTTTTACAAGTTTTAACGTTCGTGAATCACCGGTCAACTTGGGTGGTCAATTGTCTATATGAAACTTATTTCAATTAATTAAGTCTTAACAAGTTTGATTGCTTAATATGTTGGAAATACTTAATCATGTAAATAACAATTTCATTTAATATATATATATATATATATATATATATATATATATATATATATATATATATATATATAAACATGGAAAAGTTCGGGTCACTACAATATATATGCTACTAAGATAAGGTATATGATATGCATGTCGTTGGAAAGCTGGCGAAAAATTAATAACTTTTCATTTAGAAATAGTGTGATTTCGATGAACGGATTAAAAGATATGGTCAACTGAATTATCATTAATTCTATTATTATTATTATTACGATCGTCGTTATGATTATCGTCATTATTATTAATATCTAATAATAATAATTATTATTATTATCATTATTGTTGTCAATATAAGTATTATCATTAAAATTGTTATTGTTATTATTAATACTATCGTTACTATCACTAAGATTAATATAAATATTATTATTATTATTATTATTATTATTATTATTATTATTATTATTATTATTATTATTATTATTATTATTATTATTATTATTATTATTATTATTATTATTATCATTATAATAATTATTAGTATTATCATTAGTATTATTATAATTATTATTATTATTAGTATCATTATCATTAAAACTAATATTATTATAATCTAATTATTATGAATATTATTATTATCATTATTATGAATGCCTTATAAAAGAGGACTAAAAGTTATTAAACAAATCGATTTAGGAAATAATAAGTATAAGTATCTTGATGAAATTAAAATATTGTAAGATATTGATTTAGATAAAAATATCGTTTTCGTTATTTTTAAATACGTTCGGCTCCACATGAAAATGACCATGCAAAAGGTGAAGGTGAAAAGAAAATGTTTTTGCCCAACTAATATCATTCAATCAAGGACGGAGGATATATGGGGCAGGAGGGGGCCCCGGCCACCCCACCAAAAATTCTATTTTATAGCTATTTTCTAAATTTTAAGGGTTTAGTAAGTCAAAATAAATAATGGGCCATCTTATAAGTCACACAGTAATACAGTGTGTCAAATACGGAGTAAATACCTTGTGAATTTTAATGAATTACTAGCACTTTAATTATGCCTTGTGAATTTGTCAATTCTAACGGAGTAATATAATTAATGAGTTGTAAATGGGCGGTTTGTGGAGGTAGGTATAAACCCTTGGTTAAGGGTGTTGGAGTCGAATTCTCTCATAGAGAATGTATGTTGATTTTTTGTATACCTATATGCGTATTATAGGTAAAATCTTGCTCGGTTGCATTTGGTGGAGATTTCATGCATGGTTTGTATTGCTCGAGTTCGAGGTGAGTGGAATAATTATCCGTGTACATATATAATGTATTTATTTGTGTAGCGTGAGATGTGAAGTGTCGACGTGTTAAGACACCACGTTTCACGTGATGAGTGAAGTGTCGACGTGTTAAGACACCACGTTTCACTTGATGAGTGAAGTGTCGACGTGTTAAGACACCACTCGGGGTGAAGTATCGAAGTGTTAAGATGCCATCCCAAGTAATATGATGAGTGAAGTGTTGACGTGTTAAGACACCACTCGGGGTGAAGTATCGACGTGTTAAGATACCATCCCAAGTAATATGAAGAGTGAAGTGTCGACGTGTTAAGACACCACTCGGGGTGAAGTATAGACGTGTTAAGATGCCATCCCAAGTAATATGAAGAGTGAAGTGTCGACGTGTTAAGACACCACTCGGAGTGAAGTATCGACGTGTTAAGATGCCACTCCAAGAAATGACGAGTGAAGTGTCGATGTGTTAATATATCACTCGGGGTGAAGTGTCGACGTGTTAAGACACCACCCGGGGTGAAGTATCGACGTGTTAAGATGCCACCCGTGGGGTTAGTGTACGACGTGTTAAGTACTTTAATGGTTGTTATGAACACCGATGGGACATTCGAGTACCATTCCCTTGTACTATTGGTTAATCATGGTTATGTGTTGTAGTGTAGCATATTATATTGTTTGAGTTATATATGCTATTGTTTATGCTAGCTTAAGGTAATGGAGATTTAGCGTTATACATTGCGATTGTATGCTATTTAAATTGCTAGCGTGTATGTGGTAATTGTGTAAGTGTTTGCAAGTAAGTAGATTATATATGTATATGTATAATTATTGCATTCACTAAGCCTAGGCTTACCCCTCTCGTTGTTTACCTTTTTAAAGGTATTGTGTTATGAAGCTAGCTAGTTGTTAGACTAGATGCGTAGGAGCACTTGGGCTCGATGGGGTAGCTTTTGGATGTTTGGATGCGAAATGGGGATTTGGTAGTCCCCAGGATTATGCTCTTGGTATTGGGTTGGGTTATCGAGTCATAATCCGTAGTTCGTGGTGTAAACACTTTTATTTAACTTTTGATTGATGTAAAACTTGAGTTGGTTGATACAAAACGTTTGGTTGTGGATTTGAAGTGTTAAATCTTGTTTTGGGAAGAAAAGTGCAGGTCAGGTATAATGGACGCCGTCCCAGTCTTCTGGACGCCGTCCAGTATAACGTGGGTTAGGGTTTTTCTGTCTCAGAACATTTTAGTTCAATTGGACATCGTCCCATTTTCTGGACGCCGTCCTGGTCTTTGTAATTGGACGCCGTCCAAGAGTCTGGACGCCGTCCAGATGTACTGTACTTATATAAAAAAAAAAAAATTTAAGACGTGTTTTGATGAAACGAAGTTGGGTCGTTACAAGATCTAGTCCATCAAACTTGTTAAATTGAATTGCATGCAACTAAGTTAAAGAGCTTAATAGTGAAAAACTTGTTTAATTAGAATTACGCTTATATAATAGAGTTTGATATTGTTAGGCTTAATCGAAGAACCTTCGTTTGGATTTGTTTAATTAATGATTGCATGAGAACTTAGTAGTAATTGACTTTCAGTTAGTAACTTGAGTTGATCTACTTGGTGTTTAATAGCTTACATAATCTGTCAGTCTATTTGCATATTGATCCTCATCACAAGATTAATATGTATCATGTAATTGAATTAAATATGAAGAATTGAGATGTTAGCCATGCACATCACGTGTCTAGCATAGGCTTTAAGTCCTACTTATTGAATAATATGCAACACTTAGCTTAACCTATAAGGGATAATAGTTGGTTTATGATTATTACTCTGCTTTGTGTTAATATAAGTTATGAAACTTGCCTAATATGATTCCCGTATGAGTTAGTTGTTCATGTAACTGCTTTTATTTTTATCTGTTTACTTTGAATCTTCAATTCCTTGTTCTATTATGTTATTTAAGTTTATCTTTAAAGTATCTCTTTCCTAAGAGATAAGAATTTATCCTATAAAACACATAAAAATCTATCTTTAGTTCTTTAATAAGAGCTAAGCTACAGAATAAAACAACTTATAACGCATCTATGCTCTCTTGGGACAATAACCTAAAATACTACATCTGGTCGGGTATTGTTGCTCGTAAGGGTGTTAAAGTGTAATAATAAAGGTTTTATAAATTTAAAAGTTGAAAGATAAGTTAAGCACTACTGCACACACTTTTTAGAAAAGGAATTATTATAAATTTTAAATTAAATTATCTATGTCATTTTAGGTCTAAAATATTTTCTCCTAAAATATTTCTTTTTATGATTCTAGATCACATGAATACTCGATCCAAGAAACCGGTCTTACAAGACATGTTACCAAATCCCGATATATTATTAAAACCTTCTAAAGAGTCGAATATTGCTAGGAAATTAAATTTCAATGAAGGAACCACTTCTAATGATAACTCATTATCTAGTCCACCGTCTAGTCCTGATTCTAATTTGGTATCTCTTTTTAGTTCAGACATCGAAATGACTACTAAAAACTCAATGGAAGCATTAATGAAAGCAGTTCGGGAAGGATTAGGTCACGCTATTACTCAGCCTGTTATAAAAGAAAACTTTGATATTAAGGGTCCTATCTTTCACCTACTCAAGGATAACTAATTTAGGGGTAAAAGGAAGATTCCAATAATCACATTCGAAATTTTAAGGATATATGCAATTTGTTTAATATTATTAATGTGGAGAGTAATGTCATCTATCTTCGTTTGTTTCCATGGTTGTTAAAAGATGAAGCTAAAGAATCATTAAACTCGTTACCTGAAGGAGATATTACTAGTTGGGATACTATGGTTGAAAAATTTCTAACTCGATTCTTTCCCGCATCCAAAACTGTCACCCTTCAAACTGAAATTGCTAATTTTTGTCAGAAAACTAACAAGTCTCTTTATTCTGCCTGGGTACGATTTGGTCAAATGCTTAGAGGTTGTCCACAACATGGTTTGGATAAGTTTAAAAAGGTAACTACTTTCTATAAAGGTTGTGATATTGCTACAATAAGAGAGATTGATACGTCTGATGGAGGAAATATCATGAGTAAACTACCGAAGAAGCCGAAACATTAATCAATAAGTTAGCTGCTCATTCTCACGAATGGCACCAAGACTTAGACATTTCTCGTTCGGTAAAATCTGTTAGTTATGATTTTGAAGATATGGTTAAGGCTATGAATGTGCAGTTGGGCAATTTAGGAAGGCAAATTGAAAAGCGTACCAAAGAAATGCATATGATTAAGGTAGGTTGTGAAAAATGCCAAGGTCCTCATGCTACTAAAGATTGTGTTGCTAGTCTTACTATGGAGCAAGTTGAGAATGTTTCTTACGTGAATCAATTTCAAGGAAACCCGAACTATCATAATAATTATAATACACCTTATGCTAATAATAATAATAAAAATTCACCTGGTTTCTTTCCTGTTAGAGCACCCTTTATTTCAAATTCATCTCCTAATGTTCAATCTGAAAAGAAGTCCAATATTGAGGAAAGCATACTAACTTTCATCAAGAATCAAAATGAAGCTAATGATAACATAAAAGCTCAACTTTCCCAAGTGAAAAATAATCATCAAGCGTCCATTCAAAACTTAGAACGCAATGTTGTTAAGTTGTTCAAACTTGTAGAGGGTAAAGTTCCAGCTGAATCTGAAGTTTCTAAAGAAGTTCGTTTTGAAAAAGTGAATGTGATTAGAGAAGTGAATTAAGGTTGATATTTATGAACCTGGTTTGAGGTACTTATGAGAGTTTGAAATGTTAGAGGAAGAATATGATCAAGAAATAAAGAAGTTGACTGCTAATGAAGAAGATAAGTCAAAAGATGATAGAATTCGAGGTCTTGATCGTGATGAGGTGATATTTATGCATGAGTTATTTGATGCGAAGGAAGAAGAGGTTGATAAAAAGGTTGATGAAAGTGATGAGGTTACTAGTGAAAAATCTGAAAAGTCAGAGTGTGAAAATAAAGATGAGTGGTTAGCTGATACGATGAAACATTTGGAAGAAAGAAGAAAAGAAGGTTTTCGCCCTCTTTATTCATTCACAATTAATCCCGTAATGCATCACCTAAAATTCCTGTTGTTATGCGGTCTGATCCAGAGGAATTCCAAATCCCTTGCTTAATTCGTGGTCCCATTCCTATTATTGGATTAGCTGATACTGGTTCTGATATTAATGTTATGCTGTTCTTCGTCTACAAGCGCTTGTTATTGCCATCATCGGAACCTATTCAAGGGAGTGTTTGTTTTGCTGATAGTCATTTACATAAGCCGTTGGGGATTGTTAAAGAAGTTGAAGTTATCGTCGGTTATGCTTTCTATAGAATTGACTTTATGGTTATGGACATGAACGAAGATCCGATAACTCCTTTAATCCTAGGATCTCTGTTTTCTAGCTACTGCTCGTGCCACCATTAATTATGCTAATAGTACTTTAATCATTCGTTTTAGTGCCATATTTGAATCTATTCCGCTGGTCCCAAAATCTAAAGTTCCCCGCTCAAATGTGAAAATGGTTAAAACTGATAAAGAGGATGACGATGAGCTTACCGTTGATAAAATAGTGACCGAATTCATAAAAGAGCAATACAAGCTTAGTGATGAAGTGAGAAAACAAATCCATGAGTTGAATGTTAAATTTGAAATGTCATTTCGAAATGGTCTTGACACCACATTGAATTTCTTACAACAAATTAAGATGTTAAATGAGATAGAAAAGAATAAGTGTGGGGAAAACAAGCCTAAGGAGTAATTCCGTCAGAAGAATGAGTCGCGCAACCGACTCTATAATCAAAACTACCTATCCCTCGACATTTATTAGGATTATGTTTTCTAAGAGTTTTGTTATTTGTTTAATTATTTAATTATCGATGTAAGAGCAATATCGCTCCTAAGTGTTGAAATGTTTAAGTGATGAAGTTATTAATAAAATGTTATGTTACGTTATATTGTTTAAATATTGTCAAGTTGTTTATATTCAATTTAAAAGAAATCCGCAAAGTGTTCCGCAATCATTCAATAATCCTACAATCAAGTAAGATCACTTTTTCCCTTATTTTCAATTATGTCTTTCATTTATTACTATTTTATTATTATAAATGCAATGAGGACATTACATAATTTAAGTGTGGGGAGGGAAGTGATTAATTACTTAACAGTTTAGAAAGATACAATTTTTCCCAAAAATTTGAAATAATTACAAAAATGGATACAAATTAAATTTTTTTTAGAAAGTATAAATTCTTAATCAAACTTATGTCTTTTTACTAACTTAATCTTTAAAATAATAATAGAACTACTCTCAATTTCGAGATCGAATTACTTGTTTAAGATAAGAAGTAAATGCCAAAAATTGTGAAACGATTGCAAACTTATAGCCACTACCATATGGCATAATAAGTATGGGCCACTGAGGCAGCAAAAGAGTCCAAATGAGGGCCAATTTAGAAAAATTGCCAAGTGTAAAGCTAAAAAGCTAAGCATGAAAGCAAGAAATGAAAAGTTAAAAGAGCCCAATGAAAGCTAATAAGAGTGATGAAAGCAAAAGAAAAGAGATCCAATAAGAACCACACATTTTTAAAAGTTTTAGTTAGAAAACAAAAGAGTCCAATGATGACCAAATTGTATAAATCTGACTTAATAAACATTAGGAAATCTTGTAATCCTTGGTATTGTTAAGACTAGTTCTTATGAATAATAATAAAAAAAAAAACTAAACTTCGTATTAAGACATATTTTTGATTTCGAAGCTTATACCCATTTAAAGTTATGATTTATAAAGTTTACTTGAGGTCAAATAAAGGTTTAAGTATGGGGAATTTGAAAATTCCTAAATCATACAGTTTTTCGATAACATTTTGAGGAGTTATCTTAACGTTTTTAAGACATTTTAATCCTAAAACACACTAAAATGGGTAAAAGGGAAAAAGGTAATTCTAATGATTTTATCAAAGTTATGTATCAAACAGGATCAAAAATAGGAAAAACTGCAGAAAAAGGCACGAAGCCGCCGGCATTGAGACAAGGAAGCCGCCAGCTTGGGATTGGAATATGCCAGAATGTTCTAAGATTGCAGTACAATTGGATGAACTTGTTGACCAAGTAAAATTCAGTTGAAGCCGCCGGGTACACCCTCAAGTCGCCGGCTTAATCAACACGGTTTCTCGACTTGTCGACCAAGTTCAAGTAAAAATGGAAACAAAATTAGAAAGATTTGTCGGATCACTGAAGCCGCCGGTCTGCTATCAAAGCCACCGGCCTAATTATGACAATTACGCATTTTGTGCTTACGGATCAAGTTAAATTTGCAGAAGAGTCACCGACCCAAGACAAGTCGCCAACTTCCCAGTGAAGCCACCGGCTTGGCTACCGTTCTGAATATTATAAATAGAGGGCTCCAGTCTCAGTTTTAGGTATGCAATTTAGTACAACTCAATACAATTCAGTTTGGTTTCGTTTTTCTCTTAGGGTTTTCTCTAAAACCCTTAGATTAGATTAGATTAGATTAGATTTGCTTTTCATTGTAATCAAGAATCATTCAAGTTAATCATTCAAGTTCTTTTCATCTACCTTTTTAAGGTATGATTCTATCTTACTTTATTGTTTAATCTAATTTATTTACTTTAATTGTTTCTATTCGTCTTCTGCTATGAACTGAACGTTCATAGTGGTTACGTGGATGAAAACTGAACTTCATTTGGGAATCAGATGAAGCCGTCGACCTCATCAACCAAGCTGCCGGTTTGGTGTGAAGGAAGCCGCTGACTTCGTGTGCTTCATCCGTACAGTTTCTGGTTCTTTTCCAGATCTGTATGGTCGTGTTTCTGTAATGATGTTTAAACTGTTTTGAGTCTGCTATGCTTTAATATACTTGTTTGCCATGCTTAATGATTAAATAACGTGATTATAGGGTTGATTAGTACTTGATCCGATGATCTATTATTCGATTCATGCTGCTTATTTAGATCTAGTCCATCAAACTTGTTAAATTGAATTGCATGCAACTAAGTTAAAGAGCTTAATAGTGATAAACTTTTTTAATTAGAATTACGCTTATATAATAGAGTTTGATATTGTTAGACTTAATCGAAGAACTTTCGTTTGGATTTGTTTAATTAATGATTGTATTAGAACTTAGTAGTAATTGACTTTCAGCTAGTAACTTGAGTTGATCTACTTGGTGTTTAATAGCATTTATAATCTGTCAGTCTATTTGCATATTAATCCTCATCACAATATTAATATGTATCATGTAATTGAATTAAATATGAAGAATTGAGATGTTAGCCACGCATATCACGTGTCTAGCATATGCTTTAAGTCATACTTATTGAATAATACGCAACACTTAGCTTAACATATAAGGGATAATAGTTGGTCTATAATTATTACTCCGCTTTGTGTTAATATAAGTTATGAAACTTGCCTAATATGATTTCTGTATGAGTTAGTTGTTCATGTAACTTCTTTTATTTTTATCTTTTTACTTTAAATCTTCAATTCCTTGTTCTATTTTGTTATTTAAGTTTATCTTTAAAACATCTCTTTCCTAAGAGATAAGAATTTATCCTATAAAACACAGAAAAATCTATCTTAGTTCTTTAATAAGAGCTAAGCTATAGAATAAAATAACTTATAACGCATCTACGCTCTCTTGGGACGATAACCTAAAATACTACATCTGATCGGGTTTTGTTGCTCGTTTGGGTGTTAAATTATAATAATAAAGGTTTTATAAATTTAAAAGTTGAAAGATAAGTTAAGCACTATTGCACACACTTTTGACACATCAACTTTTTGGCGCCGCTGCCGGGGAGCACGGTAAATACGGAAATTGGATATACTTTGGTTATTGATATTTCTTGAAAATGGGTGATGACTGTCTTCCTTTAGGGAAAGGTTTCCGTGATTCCAATTTAAAGGGCTCTGCCAGAACCTAGACGCTGAAAGGTCACTTAAGTATTGAAAGATTCAATAAGCCGTGTATGTTTGATTATTCGTTATTATGCGATAAAAGTTGTTATTTAATTATTATATTATTAATTATGTCATTAATATTAATTATCATATTTATCAATTTAAATCTTATTAATATACTAACATATTTACTAAATATCTTCATAAATATAAAACCCATAATCAGAAAAGGAATTATTATAAATTTAAAATTAAATTATCTATGTCATTTTAGGTCTAAAATATTTTCTCCTAAAATATTTCTTTTTATGATTCTAGATCACATGAATACTCGATCCAAGAAACCGGTCTTACAAGACATGTTACCAAATCCCGATATATTATTAAAACCTTCTAAAGAGTCGAATATTGTTAGGAAATTAAATTTCAATGAAGGAACCACTTCTAATGATAACTCATTATCTAGTCCATCGTCTAGTCCTGATTCTAATTTGGGATCTCTTTTTGGTTCAGACATCGAAATGACTACTGAAAATTCAATGGAAGCGTTAATTAAAGCAGGTCGGGAAGGATTTGGTCACGCTATTACTCAGCATGTTATAAAAGAAAACTTTGATATTAAAGGTCCTATCTTTTACCTACTTAAGGATAACCAATTTAGGGGTAAAAAGAAGATGCCAATGCTCACATTCGAAATTTTAAGGATATATGCAATTTGTTTAATATTAATAATGTGGAGAGTAATGTCATCTATCTTCGTTTGTTTCCATGATCGTTAAAAGACGAAGCTAAAGAATGGTTAAACTCATTACCTGAAGGAGATATTACTAGTTGAGATACTATGGTTGAAAAATTTCTAACTCGATTCTTTCCCGCATCAAAACTATCACCCTTCAAACTGAAATTGCTAATTTTCGTCAGAAAACTAACAAGTCTCTTTATTCTGCCTGGGTACGATTTGGTCAAATGCTTAGAGGTTGTCCACAACATGGTTTGGATAAATTTAAAAAGGTAACTACTTTCTATAAAGGTTGTGATATTGCTACAAAAAGAGAGATTGATACGTCCGCTATAGAAAATATCATGAGTAAAACTACCGAAGAAGCTGAAACATTAATCAATAAGTTAGCTGCTCATTTTCACGAATGGCACCAAGACTTAGACATTTCTCAAAATCTGTTAGTTATGATTCTGAAGATATGGTTAAGGCTATAAATGTGCAGTTGGGTAATTTAGGAAGGCAAATTGAAAAGCTTACCAAAGAAATGCATATGATTAAGGTAGGTTGTGAAAAATGCCAAGGTCCTCATGCTACTAAAGATTGTGTTGCTAGTCTTACTATGGAACAAGTTGAGAATGTTTCTTACGTGAATCAATTTCAAGGAAACATGAACTATCGTAATAATTATAATACACCTTATGCTAATAATAATAATAATAATAATAATAATAATAATAATAATAATAATAATAATAATAATAATAATAATAATAATAATAATAATAATAATAATAATAACCCACCTGGTTTCTTTCTTGTTAGAGCACCCTTCATTCCAAATTCATCTCCTAATGTTCAATCCGAAAAGAAGCCCAATCTTGAGGAAAGCATCCTAACTTTCATTAAGAATCAAAATGAAGCTAATGATAACATAAAAGCTCAACTTTCCCAAGTGCAAAATAATCATCAAGCGTCCATTCAAAACTTAGAACGCAATGTTGTTAAGTTGTTCAAACTTGTCGAGGGTAAAGTTCCAGCTGAATCTGAAGTTTCTAAAGAAGTTCGTTTTGAAAAAGTGAATATTTTTTTTTTTTTTGAAAAAGTGAATATGATTAGAGAAGTGAATAAGGTTGATATTTATGAACCTGGTTTGAGGTACTTATGAGAGTTTGAAATGGTAGAGGAAGAATATGATCAAGAAATAAAGAAGTTGACTGCTAATGAAGAAGATAAGTCAAAAGATGATAGAATTCGAGGTCTTGATCGTGTTGAGGTGATATTTATGCATGAGTTATTTGATGAGAAGGAAGAAGAGGTTGATAAAAAGGTTGATGAAAGTGATGAGTTTACTAGTGAAAAATCTGAAAAGTCGGAGTGTGAAAATAAAGATGATTGGTTAGCTGATACAATGAAACAATTGGAAGAAAGAAGAAAAGAAGGTTTTCGCCCTCTTTATTCATTCACAATTGATCCCGTAGACCCATATGCATCACCTGAAATTCCCGTTGTTATCCGCTCTGATCCAGGGGAATTCCAAATCCCTTGCTTAATCGTGGTCCCATTCCTATTATTGGATTAGCTGATACTGGTTCTAGTATTAATGTTATGTTGTTCTCCATCTACAATCGCATGGGATTACCATCATCGGAACCTATTCAAGGGAGTGTTTGTTTTGCTGATAGTCGTTTACATAAGCCGTTGGGGATTGTTAAAGAAGTTGTAGTTATCGTCGGTTATGCTTTAATTAGAATTGACTTTATGGTTATGGACATGAAAGAAGATCCGATAACTCCTTTAATCCTAGGATCTCCATTTCTAGCTACTACTCGTGCCACCATTAATTATGCTAATAGTACTTTAATCATTCGTTTTAGTGCCATATTTGAATCTATTCCGCTGGTCCTCGCTCAAATATGAAAATGGTTAAAACTGATAAAGAGGATGATGACGAGCTTACAGTTGATAAAATAGTGACCGAATTCATAAAAGATCAATCAATACAAGCTTAGTACGGAAGTGAGAAAAAAAATCCATGAGTTGAATGTTAAATTTGAAATGTCGTTTCGAACTGGTCTTGATACCACATTGAATTTCTTGCAACAAATTAAGATGTAAAATGAGATAGAAAAGAATAAGTGTGGGGAAAATAATCCTAAGGAGTAATTCCATCAGAAGAATGAGTCGCGTAACCGTAGCATACAAAACAATCAAGTTCAGTTTCTGTTTGCGCATCAGTTTTATATTAATTTTCATTTAATCTAGAAAATAGCAATTAACGAACGGTCAGTTACAGATGACTCTAAACACTCCAAATTATAAGTGGTAAAATAATCAAAGAAATCTATGTAGCCAATTTGTACAGTTTTGACCAACTTGTCGGACTTTCTGATTTAGACAGAATTCAGACATTCGGTTTCGCACGCATGTAACACATAGCAAACAAAGCATTCAGAGCTTGACATACAAACAAGATATACTAAGTAACATATATACTACAACATACCAGAAGCATAAAGTCCAATTCAACTCCTACTTCATGCTAGACATTTATTTGTGCAAAATAGACAGATTCGTTCCCAATCACGTAGTCGTTTTCGGGGTCGAATATAAGAATATCTAGAAACATTTAGCATATGAAATCTACGTGAATTATAAAGTACTAATCATGCACTTTACAGAATACAAAAGCTTGGTCATCAAAAAGCATGTTAAATGGTTGTTTGGTCCATGAACAATTTACTAGTCAACACGTTATAGCACGAATATTCGAGTAATAATAAAATGAATTTTACAAATCCGTTTACTATGATATCCTAGTCCATTTTATGTGTTTTCCAATTCTCTATCCATCTAACATCAATTTAAAGGTTAATTCATAACACACAAATTGCAGTTTTCGTTTTGTTGCATAATCACGTACCGAAACTTCAAACGATCATAACTTAGGCTATACTAAACGAAATCATGCGATTCAAGCGAGCAAATTCAATAGTTTTTCAATAGCTATCCATCTAAGAACTTTTAAAGTACATAAAATAAATTCACAAAACCAGTAACATAACTATTCAATTCGTTTTAAAACCTTAACTCGCGATTCGGACAATATAACTACTAATTACATGTACAATTGCAACCAATTGAGCAATAGAATGTCTAGACTATGTAATAAGTAATAAACTTCAGATTTTAACAATTAGGGTTTGGGAGATTTATCCACCAATCAAGCAATTACTTGTATCCTCGCGTAGAGGAGAACGAGAGGAACACGATTATGTAAAATATTAAGCAAACGAGCAAGCAATTGATGGAGATTGAAGATGTTGTCTTGTTGTTGAAGATGGGAGGCTGTTTTGGATCATGGGAGGGGAGGAGAGCAGCCGCATTTTTTTTTTTGATTTGTTAAATGAGGGATTAATCTAGGTTTAAGGAGTTAAATTGGTGGGCTTTAATACACAAGGCCCAATTTTTAAGTTAAATTAACATGGAGAAGGTGAAATTCGGCCATGGAGCTGGAAAAATAGTCATTGGACCCCCAAATGTTGCTAGATAAAATGCTCGTGTAATCCGTTAAGTGTCGTTAATCGAAACGCAACCTGAATCGCAAACTGAACGCTCAAACGATAATATTTCGGATTCTAAAATTAAATTAATTTCACTTAATCATAAAAGAATTCTAATTTTGATAAATTATATAAAATAATTATTTATCTTACTAATTATTTAATTCGTTGCTAAGTGTCGTTAACCGAAAACCGAAAGCTGGAACGTAACCGAACGTTTTAGCGAATTCTACGAGTTATAAATTTATAAAACTTCTAATAAATTAAAAGTATCTTTAAAGCATAATAATTATATAAAATAATTATTAAAAGTGAATTATAAATCATTTCGTTGTCTTAAAGACGTTTTTCCGGTTTTCACTAACCGTACGTTTTTCTTGCGTTTTCTAAGTTTCTCGCATACTTTTAAACCAAAGTATGAAATCAAGTAATATGTAGCACATATTAAAAATAGTATTTTCTAAGAAAAAGTTATGGCGTATAAATTCATAGAATTTAACTAACGGTCGTTAAGTATTTAACGGAAAAAGTCGGGTTGTAACATTACCTACCAGTTATTGAAAATTTTGTCCCGAAATCTTGGTTGGTGCCGTCCGTCGGCGTTGCATTGGGGAAAATAGATGCTGATACTTTTGTTTCGTGTGATTTTCTCGCTCTTACGTGAGTTTGAGTTTTCTACGAGGGTTCCAGCGAATTCTTACAGTAGAAATTACGCTTTGTTTGAGCTTGCGGTCCAAGATCTCTATGGACTCTTAGATGAAAGGAAGTTTGGTGTCCAAGCGTATCTCAAAAAGTTGATCGATTTCTCAAAAATGAAATAAAAATTAACATGACGTTACAAGTCTATATGTGACAACCCAATAAACTGATTATTATCATCACTTTTCATAATTAGAAAATCAGTTTATATAAAAAAAAATTGGTTGATTAAGTGTTTGATTTTATAAATATTCCAATATAGTTTATTTCTATTAAAAATTGAAGAGTAAACCGTCTATTTACTTATAAAGTTATTGATGATCTTTTTTAGGTAAGCTAGAAAATCGTCATATGAACGAGCACATTGGCTCTCTCATATAAGTTAAAACCTCGAATAATCAAACTCCCCGAGCGCGAGACCTGGTATCGGGTGAATTGCGCATTGTGCGCATGCACCCTCTTTTTTTTTATGGCAAAAATATTAATATATAAATATAAAGATCGTAAAGATCCGTTGGTACATACAAGCGACAATGAATGAAATTGTAAGGGCTCGCTCTGATCATCCTACAAACATTGGACGAAAACATTGATTGAAAGAGAGCGAGCACATTGAAAATGTAAAGACACTAAAAACGTATAACCACCAAACCTAAATCTAAACACTACATAACACCGGGCACGTATCTAACGCCACAATCTCCACTACATAAAAGCCGCACATTAACATGAACGTCGGGCACTCTAGCAGCACTCAACCCGAGGCCTGCAAATCAAAGAAACCTCTCGTACTCGAAGAACCACATAACACTCCTAATCAGAGAACCACATGCTCGTCAAGTAAGATCAAAACCCCGTTCGAGCGGAAAAAAGGTTGATAATGCTAAAAACGAACATATATTTCATAGCATTATCTTTCCAGAAAGACAAGCTTTTAGTTGCAATTGTTCTATTTACAAGTGATATTCGTTTAAATAGTAAAAGGTGAAGACAAAAGACAGAATCGACGATTTGAAGATGCAAATGACCAAAACGCTAAAAAGTACAAGTTACAATCCAAGTGGTTAAATTTATTGATGAGAAACGTCTAAAAATTACAAGAGTACAAGTCGCGGAATGCAACGTACAAGATATCTTAGTGTACGAAAAGACGTTCAAAAATCCGGAACCGAGACATAAACCGAGTAACAACGTACGACTCAACAGAGCTAAAAGTACAAGTTGACTATGCACATGAATATAATATAATATATATATATAATTATGTTATATATATTATATATTTATATTTAAATGTGTCGGCAAAACAAGAAGACAAAGTGAATTGAGCTGGCCAGGGATGCCATGCGATCGCATGGCATTAACACTGTAAGCCCATGCGATTGCATGGGCTACAGTATTTGCAAAAGTATTATAAATAGCCAACGAATTCGACGAACTATGTACACCTTCATTCTTTCTTTCTCTCTTCAGTTATATTTATATTTATATTTTATGATTATAATTTTAATATTAAGGTAATAATAATAAGGTTATTGTAGCGAATGTTTTAAGGTTTTGTAAGTCGAAACTCTATCCGTGTAACACTACGTGATATATAATCATTGTAAGTTATGTTCAACCTTTTTAAATTAATGTCTCGTAGCTAAGTTATTATTATGCTTATTTAAGTTGAAGTAATCGTGATGTTGGACTAAATATTAAAGACGAGGTTATTGGGCTTTAGACCATAATTGGGGTTTGGACAAAAGACTGACACTTGTAAAAATTGGACTATGGGATATTAACGGGCTTTATATTTGATTGACTAAATGATATCTCGTTAATTTAATATAAAGGTTTACAATTTGATGTATCTATATATAACCACATACGCTTGATCGGGTACGTTGGGCAGGATATTTATAAATACTAATAATTGTTCATTTGACCGGAGACGGGGATGAATTAATAGTTAATGGACTCGTTAAAACATGGATGAATTACATTCAAGGGTAATTGGTGTAATTGTTAACAAAGCATTAAAACCTTAGATTACACTCAGTCGATAACCTGGTGTAATCATTAACAAAGTATTAAGAACTTGTTACAGTTTAAGTCCCCAATTAGTTGGAATATTTGACTTCGGGTATAAGGTTAATTTGGTGAAGACTCTCGCACTTTATAATTATGACCAATGGACTACTATGGACAAAATCAGATGGATATATCAAATAATCCAGGACAAAGGACAATTAACCCATGGTAATAAATTAACATAAAAACGCCAAACATCATAATTACGGAAGTTTAAATAAGCATAATTCTTTTATTTTATATCTCATCGTACTTTTATTCACCGTCATCTTATTTATCGTACTTTAAATTATCGCACTTGTAATTATCGCACTTTTAATTATCGCACTTTTAATTATCGTCATTTACTTTACGCTTTAAATTAAGTTATATTTATATCTAATATTTTGCATTAGGTTTTAACTGTGATATAAGACTTAAAATTGACAAACCGGTCATTAAACGATAAAACCCCCTTTTATAATAATAATAATACTACTATATTACTAATATATATATATATATATATATATATATATATATATATATATATACAAATATAATTGTTTAAAAATATATTGTACGCAAAAATTGGATCCCTGTGGAACGAACCGGACTTACTAAAAACTACACTACCCTACGATTAGGTACACTGCCTATAAGTTTTGTAGCAAGGTTTAGGTATATCTATTCTATAAATAAATAAATAACTTGTATAAATTGTATCGTGTTTAATAGTATTTTGTAGTAAACTATAATAGTATTTCGTATGCCACCTCGCACACATCAAGTATTTTTGGAGCCGCTGCCGGGGACCCGAAAGCGAAACGCTATAATATATATATATATATATATATATATATATATATATATATATATATATATATATATATATATATATATATGTGTGTGTGTGTGTGTGTGTGTAAGTTTTAATCTATTTTTGTAAAAATATAATTTTTTTATAATTTTTAATTATATATATATATATATATATATATATATATATATATATATATATATATATTTATATATATATAAGTTATATTTTTAATATTTAGTTTATATTATTATTTCTATTTTAAGTTTTTAAAATATAAGTTTATTATATTTTATATAAATATTTTCTATAAATTAAAATCAGAAAAAAAGTAATCGGGCTACAATACTGTAGCAGCCCAAGAACTAAACTTGATTTACAGGCCATGCGACTGCATAGATATATAACCCTCAACTCATGCGATCACATGAGCTGAGGTGACAGCTCTGAAACCTCAGCCGACAGAATTTGGGTTACGGTATTAATAATAATTATAATAATTAATTAGATTTAGGGTTTTAATTTTATATAATTAGTTTAGTTTAAATTAATTTTATTAATTATAAGTTTTATTAGTTTTATTAGTTTTATTAATTATATAAATTTAGTAATTTTATATAAATAATATAAAAATAATATTTTTATAAAAATTATATTTTTATAACTTTAATTTTATTTTTACTTTTTGTATCTTTTTAATCATTTAATTCGTAAGTTGTATATTTATCCTTCGTAATTAGTTTTAAACTTAGTATTTTGCCATAGTTATTTTATATTTATAGATTTTTAAGCTTTGCCGTAAAATCCCTTAAGTGCTTTTTCTTAAGATTAAGATTTAGACGTTTTAGAATTTTGCGACACCGTTTTAAATTTTAGTGCCTTTTAAGTAATTACCGTTTTTCCTTTAGAATTGCATTATAAGTTTTATTACCTTTAGAACTTTAGTCGCAACTTTTAGTTTTAAGTTTTTAGACGCTAAGCTTTAAACGTAGAACTTTAGGTTATAAGTCTTAGATTATTTTTCGACGTTTATTTTTCAACTTTTTGTTTTTCGACTCGCTTTTTCTTTTTTATTTCTACGCTCTAGTTTTTAGAAAATAGAATTTTCTTTATTTTCTTTAAATTTCGACGAAAAATTATTTTAAGAGGTTAAATTGATAGACATCCAAAATTTTCTGATTCGTAGTAATAGTTGGATTTGTTAGTGGCGAGTTGTAGACTTCCGATTTAAAGGGTCCTGGCTACCTGCTGCATCTATTGGCTATTCGAAACGTGGGCAAAATCAGATGAAAGGACCCATCCTAATCCATCCGGACGAAATCCGTATCGATTATAAACGATTCATAATAGTTGATTACATCGCGAGGTACATGACCTCTATATGATGCATTTTACAAACATTGCATTCGTTTTTAAAAGACAAATTTGCTTTACATCGAAAGTTGACGGCATGCATATCATTTTATAATATATCCAACTATAATTGACTTAATAACAATCTCGATGAACTCAATGACTCGAATGCAACGTCTTTTGAAATATGTCATGAATGACTCCAAGTAATTTCTCTAATATGAGTAAATGCACAGCGGAAGATTTCTTTCGTACCTGAGAATAAACATGCTTTAAAGTGTCAACCAAAAGGTTGGCGAGTTCATTAGTTTAACATGAATAATCATTTCATAATTTTAATAGACCACAAGATTTCATATTTCCATTTCTCATAAACATACGTCCCATACATAGAGACAAAATATCATTCATATGGATTGAACACCTGGTAATCGACATTCACAATATATATATATAAGAATATCCCCATCATTCCGGGATCCTCCTTCGGACATGATATAAATTTCGAAGTACTAAAGCATCCGGTACTTTGGATGGGGCTTGTTGGGCCCAATAGATCTATCTTTAGAGTTCGCGTCAATTAGGGTGTCTGTTCCCTAATTCTTAGATTACCAGACTTAATAAAAAGGGCATATTCGATTAGATAATCCAACCATAGAATGTAGTTTCGATTACTTGTGTCTATCTCGTAAAGCATTTATAAAAGCAGCGCGTGTATTCTCAGTCCCAAAAATATATATTGCAAAAGCATTTAAAAAGGAATTAATGAAACTCACGCATATAAATATTGTAAAACAGTTAATAAAGCAATTGCATGTATTCTCAGCCTAGAGAACATATGTTGGTCAATACATGTCTAACAAGCTAGGGCAGGTCATAGTGTATCACAATCCTAATGCTCGAGACTGACATGCAAAAGTTAACAAAAGTCATCTCAAAAAGTCAGCTTTGACAATGGTTTAACAAAACGAGACGTGTCTTATATAAGAATTCATTTACTCGACTAATAATATTTGAAAATCCAATTTATCAATCTCATAAACAAGTTGTTTATATATCAATTGCATATTCAAAAACAATTTCAATTAATATTAATCATAATTCAGTTGACCATAACTTTTAATCCGTTCCTCGAAAACACACGATTTCTAAATGAAAAGTTATTGATTTTTCGTCAGCTTTCCAACGACATGCATATCATATACCTTATCCTAGTAGCATATGTATTAAATTCATGATCTATCATAAACTATTTAACGACAAAATTAAACATACGAGCATGCATAATCATATATACTCGAGCACTAGTCAGGGATATACTATTAATATATAAAAGATAAGATATGAGTGCTCACGTATCAATATTGAGATTCAATATTGCAGGAAAGTACGTAGACGCAACGGAGATGATAAACACTAGTTTGACCTCACGAGCTATACCCCCGAACCAAATCTATAACCTCCAAAATTATAACCCATAATTTCCTTAGCTCTATCCCGCTCATAAAACTCGTTTTGAAATGATTTACTCATAACCTCGTCGTAGTATTTATGTGTATTATTAATAATAATACTAATACTACTAATAATAATTAGATTAATAATAATATTAATAATAATAATAATAATAATAATAATAATAATATTAATAATATTAATAATATATAATAGAGAGCAGAGAAAATGAGAAGGAGTAAATGAAATCGAAGCAAAACTCGAGCTTTTATAGAACCTTACATGAAACAGCACCCCATGCGATCGCATGGGGTTAACACTCTATGGCCATGCGATCGCATGGCTATAAATTCCAGCTCACACTTGTTTTGTTATTTTGCTTGTCGACATATTAATATATTTATATTTATAATACATAATTTATATTAATTATATATATATTATAATATATTCTCGTATATAGGTGACTTGTAATTTTAGTTCCGATAACTTGTACGTTGACGCTCGACTTATGTCCCGGTTCTGATTTTCCGAACGTCCTTTCGTATGCTAAGAAAACTCGTATTTTACGTCTCGCGACACGTACCTTTATTAATAAATAGACTTAAATTGCCAATAAACTATATCACTCGAAATGTAACTTGAACATTTGAGTGTTTTGGTCATTTGCTTCAATAAATCAACGCCTCGTTATTTATCAAAGCATATTTAACAATATCTGTTTAAATCAAAACGTTTTATGACTAAGTTAATATATATATATATATATATATATATATATATATATATATATATATATATATATATATATATATATATATATATATATACATTTTCATTTAGAATATACATAATATATATGTTTGAAATATTTATCTAATAATATAATATTTAGCTTTTCAAACTAATTATATTTCAAAGATTATTATATATAATCGTTTAAATAATAGAATTTACTATGTCGTAACATGTTTGCGAATTTGAAATAATATATATATATATATATATATATATATATATATATATATATATATATATATATATATATATATATATATATATATATATAAAGCTTTACGTAAATTCTTCTAATTCTATTTAATCAATTTACCATTATAAATAACAGATTACAATAACTCAGTTTTTGAAATCGTTTTCATACGATTGAAAAATAGATCAGTCGAATATTATGAAATCCAGTTACTGACTTTTGTCTAACCTTCATCAATTGACACATTTGTTCTTACTTGTAAATCACTTTATCAATTATTCCGAATATCGTTAAAAATAAGAGGTTTTCTAATCCAAAGTGGACCTTTCAACAGAGACCCGTAATCATAGCATAATGTATCTTGATAATTCAATCATTTGATATTATCTTTTAATTCCGTCGGCAAATACGTTCATGTAAAGTATTATACATTTAATACTTTGTTAATGTTTTCCAATTAAGATAACTATATATAATATATACATATCTATACACATAAATGTTCGTGAATCATCGAGTACAGTCAAAAGGTTAATTGAATATATGAACATAGTTCCAAAATTTTCGAGACTCAACATTACAGACTTTACTTATCGTGTCGGAAACATATAAAGATCAAGTTTAAATTTGGTCAGAAATTTTCGGGTTGTCACAGTACCTACCCGTTAAAGAAATTTCATCCCAAAATTTGATTACGATGGTCATGGCTGACAATAAGTATGTTTTCATGACGCATACGAGCTAAAAATTAGAGTTTTATCATCATTGAGTAACATAGATAAAACAATTCGATTTTGTGAAGAGTACGAGTGAAGTTATCACAAAAGAGTGAAATGAATAAATGTAGATTCGTCATATCTTTTGACGTAGATAGGATTGATTTCTGGAGTTCAAGGTATTTTGAGAAAATCTTGGTAATAAGATTTGATTCTTCGGTAATTAAGGAAATTAGGATCTTCTTTGATTAAATGCGATAACCTATCACGATTGCTCTGTCAGATTTTTCGCTATAAATCTACTCCCTCCGTTTCTTTATTTCCACAGCTCACCTTTTATTCTTCCTCCCTCAACTCATACTTTAAAGTATTCGTCAATATGCTTCATCCAGTTTTGATTCTTGATATACTCCTAACTTTCATATCTATCATTCTTCTTTTTCATCTGCCGCCGGAGGAATCTATTCACTTTTACTATACTCTTGGCTTTATAGTGTTTTTAGTTCTCCCGTGTCTTTACGTTGCAATACTTATTGATATACACGGTTTGTAATTTATGTGTTGTCGTCGGGCTTTTTATATTTCCTTATTTTTCAGAGTCTCTGCTTCTGTCTTTCTATAATCATCGACATCCACAGTTAATGCTCTCTCCTATTTGCTGCGATTTATACCCCCATTTATATTTCGAAGCTTCATGCTCTGTTTTCTCTTCTATCCCTTTAGCACCGCATGTAATAGTCCATAATTCGCATATATGAATTTCGGAATGAACATAGTTAATGTTCTAAGAAGGAAATTGTAATGGTACGGTCTTGATTTGTCAAATTACCAGAATACCTCAGAAAAGACCGAATCATCAAGAAAAATATTTTCTTGATATATTTAGAGGTTAAGTAGAATACAAGAGTCATGTAGCATGGCACATGATGACGTTATGATCTGTGAATCATCACGTTCTGTTTAGAAACTCTGCATGACTTACTGTAATATAATCACATTGATCAAGTGTCATTATATTATACTAACTTATGCTTCAGTTCCCAACACTACTTCAAAACATTCATATTTTAAACTCGAATGTTTAAAGAATATAGAAACTAAACAGTTTACTTTATGATGTAATACAGATAACGCAAGAAGATAAATGATTTCAGATAAGGATAGTTATGAAAATATCTTCAGAAATATCGAGGATATTTATAATAAAAGATACGATGATATCTTAGAATTTCTAATATCGAAAGGTGATGAAGAATATTTGTTCGCAAAGGTTTAGAGTCATGAGCAAGGTATTCGTTAATGACTTCAGCAGACACTGAATCATTTGGATTCTTTAAAGGTAGGTTTAGTCTTTGTAATTTGTCCACAGCCTCCTTCATGGTTTGCACAATCCGTTTTCCGGTTCCAAACCTTTTTTTTTTCTGAGCTTTGCCAACACACTATTCTTTATCATCAAACTTTTGGCTGTTAAGGTCATTTACAGTTTTTGCTGCTTCCTTCAACTTTTTCAACATTCAGAGTATTGATTCGTAGACTGGTTACTTTTCAGAATTTTAGAATGAAAGCTCATAATTCTAAGAGATGAATGTTATATGTATACATATGATGTTCTAGTACAGTTTTGAATTCAACGTATGGCATTTGAAAGATGTAAGAATCTTAGAGTGATGTTTTCTATTAAATCTTGGCTTGGATTCTGATTTTTTAAAATCTGAATATGTAATCAAATTTGGATGCGAATGGTTGTTTTGATTTCTAGGAAAGAATGTATATCGTTGTGAAAGTAGTGAGTATAGTTAATGATATGCTGAATCAGAATCGAAGAATGTAACATATTAATTGTGAATTTATATATCTTTCGGGTATTACCTACCCGTTAAAAGTTTCACAAGTAATATTTTGTATCAGAAAATTTTATTACAGTCTTTATGAAAATATATGTATGTATATTTTCTTCAGATGTAATACAGATTTAATGAGTTAATATCATATTAAGCTCATTTGATTTTCGACTGGATTAGAAATGAATAATCTCTAAAACATTAAAGATTTCATAATCTTCGCAGAGTATTTCACTAATGTAATCAATACTTCGTTATTCAGTTTTATTGATATTTCCTCAGTGAATCATGTTGGTGCTTATGGAACTTTTGCTAACTTCGCAAGGTACGAATGATGTATTCTAGAAAGTTTTGAATACATCGAAGATGAAAGTATAAAATCAAACATATAATTGAATAATATACTTAGTTTATTATGAAATGGAATTCATTGAGTTGAAATGGAGATTGTGGTTAACGAAGGATGTACATCATAGCATATCAGTAACATGAACTAACCGAGTAGTTAAGATTCACACGTAATAGCTTAGTACGAAAAGATTTATTTTGATCTCAAATTCACATATATATAAAATATACATCTAATTTATTCAGAGGGAATGAGTTATTACTTCATAACTCGTTGATACGATATACGCGTTGTTGATTAGTGATGATGTTTGCGGTGATTATGGATCTGGCGGAGCTTGTAATGTTGTAAATGCTGCTGATGCTGACGATGCTAACGGTGCTGACGGTGCTGGTGATGCTGACGGTACTGTTGATGCTGCTGGTAAAACAGATCTAGCTTGTAAATCGTGCACCATTCCGATCAGGGTTTTATTTCATCATTTCTATTTGCTCACTCATTTGGTTTACAATTAAAACTAGAATAAGTAATCTCTAAAACTTTTAGAAACTACATATTCTTTACAGAATATTTCTTCGATAAAGTTATGAATCAATACTTCATTGTTTGCTGTTGTTGGTATTTCTTGGTATCTATGGTGCATATGATGTTGATGTTCGAGGTACAGATTGTGATGTTGAGGTGTGGGATGTGGATGTTGTCGTTGGTGGTGGTAATGATACTGTTGGTGTTGATGATGGTGGTACTGTTAATGCCTGTGATGCTTCTGGTGTTTGTAACCTTTGCACCATATTCTCTAAAGCCACTGCTCGAGCGCGAAGCTCGTTGAATTCTTCTATTACACCGGGGTGATTGTTGGTTCGAACGAGCGGATGAATAAGATCTAGAATTTGATATAGTATATAATCGTGACGAGATACTCTGGAAATGAGAGAGAAAATGGTGTTTCGAACAGGCTCGCCGGTAAGTGCTTCAGGTTCTTCGCCAAGAGGTGAATGTGGTGGATGGAAGGGATCACATTCTTCTTGTATCCAATGATTAAGTAGATTACAAACCCATCCCCAATTCATCCAGAATAGGTGATGGCTAATTGGTTGATCCATTCCAGTTACGCTGCTTTCGGAGCTCAGGTTGAATTCCATATCGGAATAGCTGTCGGAATCTGAGGAATTCGAACTAGATACGGGATCCATCTTGTATAATCAGGGAATTGATTTTTGATATGAAATAGATTATAGAATTTAGATTGGTACTCTTCAATAAATAATTTACATATGTACATATAATACCAAAATTCCATAAATCACGAAGGAATTTTCGGAAGATGTCAAGCAAAGTTACAGTAACAGATATGCTAAGATATGAATTAGCAGATACGCTAAGATATGAATTTTGTCTATACACTATTCATGCAATCAATGCAGTAAGATGTGTCTAGAATTAAGAATGATAAGCAGGTAATTTATAACAAGAAATGATAAGTAAAACTCGATAAAAACATATATGGTCATAGTCCAGACTCACTAATGTATCCTAACAATTACCAGTTAAACACACTAATGCAAATTCTGGTTCCCTATGACCTCAAGCTCTGATGCCTACTGTGATGACCCATCCAAATCTATTTGGACGAATACATCATTCATCGATTTCACAGTGAGGTAGTGACCTCTACATGATACGTTTTGTAAACATTGCATTCTTTTGAAAAGGCACATTATAGTTGAATATCAAATTCCAAGGTTTTTGACGTTTGATGATTTCTACATATAGACAATCACCGTAATTAATAGTTTACAATAATACATCTGTTGATAATGCAGTCGAAATAAGATACATGGTGATGATTTTGTGAATGCAACGTTTTCTCGAATAAAACATGTATGACTCCATGCACATAGCTTGTATCACATATAAGCAAACAGCGAAAGACTTCTAGGAACCTGAGAATAAACATGCTTAAAAGTGTCAACACAAAGGTTGGTGAGTTCATAGTTTTAATGTTGCGTATAATCTGTATATAAAGGTGGATCACAAGATTACAGTTGTTTCATCCAGAAACGTTTATCAAAATATTCTACGAGATTGAGCACCCTGGTAACGAGACTTTAACGTATATATAATAAGTACCCCTGTTTTAACATACATGCAACCAACATGTACAATACACGCCAATCCAACGTGTACTAAACTCAAATAGCATACGTCTGTTTTATAGTTCAGGCTAGGGTTTCTATACCTGGAACAGACGGGGATGTCAAGCCCTATGGATCCATATATAACTACTCGCGCCCACCAGTTCTTATAATCGGCAGTTACTAGTTACCAAAGTTAAGGGATTTTCGGTTCAAACTCGGTGTAGAATTTAGTATGTACTTGTATCCATTGCGTTTAAAATAAATTATATGTATTCTCAGCCCGAAAAATATAGATTACAAAAGCAATTAAAAAGGGAGCAAATGAAACTCACCTTAGCAGCATATAAGGTCATTCACTGAAATGTGACCGAAACTCGGAATGCAAATTAACCGTAGATCTCAGCCTAGAGAACATATGTTGGTCAATACATGTCTAACAAGCTAGGGCAGGTCATAGTGTATCACAATCCTAATGCTCGAGACTGACATGCAAAAGTTAACAAAAGTCATCTCAAAAAGTCAGCTTTGACAATGGTTTAACAAAACGAGACGTGTCTTATATAAGAATTCATTTACTCAACTAATAATATTTGAAAATCCAATTTATCAATCTCATAAACAAGTTGTTTATATATCAATTGCATATTCAAAAACAATTTCAATTAATATTAATCATAATTCAGTTGACCATAACTGTTAATCCGTTCCTCGAAAACACACGATTTCTAAATGAAAAGTTATTGATTTTTTGTCAGCTTTCCAACGACATGCATATCATTTACCTTATCCTAGTAGCATATGTATTAAATTCATGATTTATCATAAACTATTTAACGACAAAATTAAACATACGAGCATGCATAATCATATATACTCGAGCACTAGTCAGGGATATACTATTAATATATAAAAGATAAGATATGAGTGCTCACGTATCAATATTGAGATTCAATATTGCAGGAAAGTACGTAGACGCAACGGAGATGATAAACACTAGTTTGACCTCACGAGCAATACCCCCGAACCAAATCTATAACCTCCAAAATTATAACCCATAATTTCCTTAGCTCTATCCCGCTCATAAAACTCGTTTTGAAATGATTTACTCATAACCTCGTCGTAGTATTTATGTGTATTATTAATAATAATACTAATACTACTAATAATAATTAGATTAATAATAATATTAATCTTAATAATAATAATAATAATAATAATAATAATAATAATAATAATAATGATAATGATAATGATAATAATAATAATAATAATAATAATAATAATAATAATATATAATAGAGAGCAGAGAAATTGAGAGGGAGTAAATGAAATCGAAGCAAAACTCGAGCTTTTATAGAACCTGACCTGAAACAGCACCCCATGCGATCGCATGGGGTTAACACTCTATAGCCATGCGATCACATGGCTATGAATTCCAGCTCACACTTGTTTTGTTGTTTTGCTTGTCAACATATTAATATATTTATATTTATAATATATAATTTATATTAATTATATATATATTATATTATATTCTCGTGTATAGGTGACTTGTAATTTTAGTTCCGATAACTTGTACAGTGACGCTCGACTTATGTCCCGGTTCCGGTTTTTCAAACGTCATTTCGTATGCTAAGAAAACTCGTATTTTACGTCTCGCGACACGTACCTTTATTAATAAATAGACTTAAATTGCCAATAAACTATATCACTCGAAATGTAACTTGAACATTTGAGTGTTTTGGTCATTTGCTTCAATAAATCAACGCCTCATTTTTTATCAAAGCATATTTAACAATATCTGTTTAAATCAAAACGTTTTATGACTAAGTTAATATATATATATATATATATATATATATATATATATATATATATATATATATATATACATTTCCATTTAGAATATACATAATATATATGTTTAAAATATTTATCTAATAATATAATATTTAGCTTTTCAAACTAATTATATTTCAAAGATTATTATATATAATCATTTAAATAATAGAATTTACTATGTCGTAACATGTTAGCGTTTTTGAAACAATATATATATATATATATATATATATATATATATATATATATATATATATATATATATATATATATATATATATATATATATATATATATATATATATATATATATATATATATATATATATTTATAATATAAATCTTTACTAAAATTCTTCTAATTCTATTTAATCAATTTACCATTATAAATAACATATTACAATAACTCAGTTTTTGAAAACGTTTTCATACGATTGAAAAATAGATCAGTCGAATATTATGAAATCCAGTTACTGACTTTTGTTTAACCTTTATCAATTGACACATTTGTTCTTACTTGTAAATCACTTTATCAATTATTCCGAATATCGTTAAAAAGAAGAGGTTTTCTAATTCAAAGTGGACCTCTCAACAGAGACCCGTAATCATAGCATAATGTATCTTGATAATTCAATCATTTGATATCGTGAATCATCGAGTACAGTCAAAAGGGTAATTGAATATATGAACATAGTTCCAAAATTTTTGAGACTCAACATTACAGACTTTGCTTAACGTGTTGGAAACATATAAAGATCAAGTTTAAATTTGGTCGGAAATTTCTGGGTTGTCACAAATTGATGGAGCTGAAATGTTAGGTACACTTATGGCTAATGAATACGAAACAACAACAGAAGAACTTCAAGTACTAAAAGAGGAAGACAGATATCGATACAAATCATTGATAGAAGAACCACCGATATTAGAGCTAAAGCCACTTCCAAACCATTTAGAATACGCTTATTTACATGGTGAATCTGAATTACCTGTTGTTGATTAGTGATCCAATATTAATATTCAAATGTTAACCACTTTGTTTTGATGATGACACCAAGTCTTGTGTGCTTAAACAATGTATAGAACAACACAAGTTCATAAGCCTACACTATCTCTAGCAAAAGACCAATACATAAATAATTAACTTGGTAAAAACTGATATGCGGCTACACCACGGTCGGTCACAGGTCTGATCGTAGATGTCCTGTACCAACGGCTGCAATCTTTTTCAAATTTATGTTATACGGTCAAGTACACGGTCGACCGCAGATCGACCGCAGTTTTCTCTGTAACCAAATTCATCCACTTTAAGTTAGACCACTTTGAGGTATCTATAATTTACAAAACCTTTTTAAACATACTTTTAATAGTTGCCTTTTTTGATTCCAAAAGAGTTTTGAACCAAAAGATGTTAATCTTGATTAATCACACCTAATGACACCTTAATGACGATTTAACTTAAGATAAGATTAAACACACAAGTGTTATATCTTTTATCATATTACATAGTGTCATTTAAACATACTAATAATGGTCATTAAAGTCCCAATTAAAGAGGTGCTCTCCCATTAGTTTTAAGTACCATTGTATGTATGTAAATGTAATTAGTTCAAGCTAGTCAAGGTTGTAACAAGGATCATTAAGTTCCAACTAGATTCAAACTAGTTCATTTGAGATGTAACAATGTTCCAAAGAGCAAGATACTTCCATCAAAGAAAAGACAAGTTGGTGAAGACATGGGTATGAGGTTTGGAATGTAGTGGTTTATCTCTTTGTGATTAGTGAAACTAGTCAAAGTGTTTTCATACTAGTTCAATGGAGTTGTAACAAGGTTCCAATGGGGAAGATACTTCCATCAAAGATGAAGACAAAGGTTTGAAGATTTGGGGAATGAAGTTTGGATGCTAGTGGTTTGTCAAGAGATAAAAATCTGCATTTACCTTTTTAGAAAATCAATAACAATGGTCAAAGACGTTGGACTTTCCTCTTTAGCTAGCATATGTCAACCTCCATGCATATGTCTAAGATCAAAGGGGTAATGGAGTTAACTTCTAGGTGTATTATGCATCTTTTGCAGGCTCTACATTAGGTAAAGAAGCCAAAAATTTAAAGAAAAAGGAGCTCCAACGGATATGTTAAAATGCAGACAGAAGTTGTACGGTCACCTGCAAGGTCGACCGTGCTGCGACCGCAGTTTTGTCTGTCAAGTTTTTCTTGGAATATAAATACACCTCTTTGCCAAACTAGAAAACCACCTCTTTCCAACATTCTTTCAAAGTCATATCTACTGATCTCCCAAGCCTCAAGTGTAGTGACCCGAACTTTTCCATGTTTATATATATATTAAATGAAATTGTTATTTACATGATTAAGTGTTTCCAACATGTTAAGCAATCAAACTTGTTAAGACTTGATTAATTGAAATAGGTTTCATATAGACAATTGACCACCCAAGTTGACCGGTGATTCACGAACGTTAAAACTTGTAAAAACTATACGATGACATATATATGGTTATATATATAGTTAACATGATTTTATTATAAGTATGTATCTCATTAGGTATTTTAACAATGAGTTATATACATAAAAATGAGACTATTAATTTAAGAAACTCGAAAACGGTATATATAACGATTATCGTTATAACAACGTCTTACTAGGTACATATGAATCATATTAAGATATTGATACACTTGGTTAATTATGTTAAATGATAAGTAAATATATTATTAATTGTATTAACAATGAAATACATATGTAAAAATAAGACTACTAACTTAATGATTTCGAAACGAGACATATATGTAACGATTATCGTTGTAACGACATTTAACTGTATATATATCATACTAAGATATATTATATATTATAATATCATGATAATATAACAATTTAACATCTCATTTGTTATAATAAACAATGGGTTAACAACATTCAACAAGATCGTTAACCTAAAGGTTTCAAAACAACATTTACATGTAACGACTAACGATGACTTAACGACTCAGTTAAAATGTATATACATGTAGTGTTTTAATATGTATTCATACACTTTTGAAAGACTTCAAGACACTTATCAAAATACTTCTACTTAACAAAAATGCTTACAATTACATCCTCGTTCAGTTTCATCAACAATTCTACTCGTATGCACCCGTATTCGTACTCGTACAATACACAGCTTTTAGATGTATGTACTATTGGTATATACACTCCAATTATCAGCTCTTAGTAGCCCATATGAGTCACCTAACACATGTGGGAACCATCATTTGGCAACTAGCATGAAATATCTCATAAAATTACAAAAATATGAGTAATCATTCATGACTTATTTACATGAAAACAAAATTACATATCCTTTATATCTAATCCATACACCAACGACCAAAAACACCTACAAACACTTTCATTCTTTAATTTTCTTCATCTAATTGATCTCTCTCAAGTTCTATCTTCAAGTTCTAAGTGTTCTTCATAAATTCCAAAAGTTCTAGTTTCATAAAATCAAGAATACTTCCAAGATTGCAAGTTTACTTCCAAGTTTTCTAAATCCATTCCAAGTAATCATCCAAGATCAAGAAACCTTTGTTACTTACAGTAGGTTATCTTTCTAATACAAGGTAATAATCATATTCAAACTTTAATTCAATTTCTATAACTATAACAATCTTATTTCGAGTGGTAATCTTACTTGAAATTGTTTTCGTGTCATGATTCTGCTTTAAGAACTTTCAAGCCATCCAAGGATCCTTTGAAGCTAGATCTATTTTTCTCATTTCCAGTAGGTTTTTCCAAGGAACTTGAGGTAGTAATGATGTTCATAACATCATTCGATTCATACATATAAAGCTATCTTATTCGAAGGTTTAAACTTGTAATCACTAGAACATAGTTTAGTTAATTCTAAACTTGTTCACAAATAAAAGTTAATCCTTCTAAATTGACTTTTAAAATCAACTAAACACATGTCCTATATCTATATGATATGATAACTTAATGATTTAAAACCTGGAAACACGAAAAACACCGTAAAATCGGATTTACGCCGTCGTAGTAACACCGCGGGCTGTTTTGGGTTAGTTAATTAAAAACTATGATAAACTTTGATTTAAAAGTTGTTGTTCTGGGAAAATGATTTTTATTATGAACATGAAACTATATCCAAAAATTATGGTTAAACTCAAAGTGGAAGTATGTTTTCTAAAATGGTCATCTAGACATCGTTCTTTCGACTGAAATGACTACCTTTACAAAAACGAATTGTAACTTATTTTTCTGACTATAAACCTATACTTTTTCTGTTTATATTCATAAAATAGAGTTCAATATGAAACCATAGCAATTTGATTCACTCAAAACGGATTTAAAATGAAGAAGTTACGGGTAAAATAAGATTGGATAATTTTTCTCATTTTAGCTACGTGAAAATTGGTAACAAATCTATTCTAACCATAACATAATCAACTTGTATTGTATATTATGTAATCTTGAGATACCATAGACACGTATACAATGTTTCGACCTATCATGTCGACACATCTATATATATTTCGGAACAACCATAGACACTCTATATGTGAATGTTGGAGTTAGCTATACAGGGTTGAGGTTGATTCCAAAATATATATAGTTTGAGTTGTGATCAATACTGAGATACGTATACACTGGGTCGTGGATTGATTCAAGATAATATTTATCGATTTATTTCTGTACATCTAACTGTGGACAACTAGTTGTAGGTTACTAACGAGGACAGCTGACTTAATAAACTTAAAACATCAAAATATATTAAAAGTGTTGTAAATATATTTTGAACATACTTTGATATATATGTATATATTGTTATAGGTTCGTGAATCAATCAGTGGCCAAGTCTTACTTCCCGACGAAGTAAAAATCTGTGAAAGTGAGTTATAGTCCCATTTTTAAAATCTAATATTTTTGGGATGAGAATACATGCAGGTTTTATAAATGATTTACAAAATAGACACAAGTACGTGAAACTACATTCTATGGTTGAATTATCGAAATCGAATATGCCCCTTTTTATTAAGTCTGATAATCTAAGAATTAGGGAACAGACACCCTAATTGACGCGAATCCTAAAGATAGATCTATTGGGCCTAACAAACCCCATCCAAAGTATTGGATGCTTTAGTACTTCGAAATTTATATCATATCCGAAGGGTGTCCCGGAATGATGGGGATATTCTTATATATGCATCTTGTTAATGTCGATTACTAGGTGTTCACCATATGAATGATTTTTATCTCTATGTATGGGATGTGTATTGAAATATGAAATCTTGTGGTCTATTGTTACGATCTGATATATATAGGTTAAACCTATAACTCACCAACATTTTTGTTGACGTTTAAAGCATGTTTATTCTCAGGTGAATACTAAGAGCTTCCGCTGTTGCATACTAAAATAAGGACAAGATTTGGAGTCCATGTTTGTATGATATTGTGTAAAAATTGCATTCAAGAAACTGATTTTGATGTAACATATTTGTATTGTAAACCATTATGTAATGGTTGTGTGTAAACAGGATATTTTAGATTATCATTATTTGATAATCTACGTAAAGCTTTTTAAACCTTTATTTATGAAATAAAGGTTATGGCTTGTTTTAAAAATGAATGCAGTCTTTGAAAAATTTCTCATATAGAGGTCAAAACCTCGCAACGAAATCAATTAATATGGAACGTTTTTAATCAATAAGAACGGGACATTTCATCAAGCACATATCAATGAAGAGATTATAAGAGAGAAAGAGAGATTCTACTTACACTAAGTAGAATTGAAATGTAAACTTTGTACTTATCATTTGTATCTTTAAGTTTACTTTGTAAGACACTTCCTTAGGGGGTTAAGGAAGTTAGATAGTTTTTATGATAGGAAACACCATCTTACTTAATGATTCAACTTTCTTAAAGGGATCTAGGAAGTTGATCAATTCCATTGGGAATTAAGTTGGTGTGACCTATTGAAGAACTATGAGTGATTGTAAGTTTAGCTATAAGTTTACTTATAAGCTATCTTCTTAAAGGGATCTAGAAGGTATTTATGATTTCACTAGGCTAGAGCATTAGGATCTTGCGGTAAGAGCATTTGGTATTTGTGAATTCTTCAAAGGGACGTAAGGGTTCATAAGTAGCGGCTTATCAAGGAGCTAGTGTTGTATCCGGACACTCCACCGGGTTTGGGATATCATAGTGAAGAAAACTCCCATTAGTTTTAAGTACCATTATATGTGAATCATGTTGATCATAATTTACAAGCCAAATACGTACTTGATCTAGTTATTTAGTTTATGTATTTTCTCATCAATATTCATACTATGGAACATGCCTATATTTGACTATCATGATTACTTACTTGTTATGTATGATTGCTACTCACTTGTAGTATGAATTTTAATTGAGCTTACTATACATGATTGCTTGTTTTGATGTGACATGTGATTACTATGATGAATATTCTTCTTGAATCATATGCATGCATATATTTCTAACAATACATGCGAGACTTCAAAGCATTGTTATGCTTATCACCCATGCAAAGGAAAGTCCCGATATGTCACACTTTTGAGCCGTTAAAAGGATCTTTAGAGAAATCTAAATGGTTCTATGAATCATGAATATCATGTGCCTTCGAGATTCAGATAATGATGGATAGCTACTATTTAGAAGAGTGGTGTATGTGCATTAGTTGGTTTACGCATAACCTCTTGGCTCTCAAAGGAACAAACACTTGTAGCTCTATCTCTCTACTACCAAAGTCGAGTTTATAGCAATTGAAAGATCATGTGCTCAAGGCTTAATGATGAAATAAACTTTCCTCGATTAAGGTACCACTTCTTTCGAAACTCATATATGTGTGCATCCTCTTGCTAAAATTGGACTAGTCAACCTAATAAGTGATTATTTGAACACCAATTTAGCTTTGATGATTACATGTGAGTGAAATATTAACATGATATATATGCTTAGGTTATACATATGTTCATCACTTAGTATACAAAGATATATGCTCTTAGTTGAATAACCTGAAACTTAGTGAATGATTTTTAAATGATAACTTATCATGTGGATAATGTTTTGAATTATCATATCGGCCCTATTGATCACCATTTCTTGACATGCTTCAACTAATATGCTCATAATGTTAAATATATGTGACTCATGCATGTTTTAAGCTTATATATAAATTAGATAATTTTGCATATATTAGCTTCATTATGCTACTCTTACTTGTATTCTTTCAATATGTATTCAACATGCTATGCTTATATTATGTGCAACATGCTTAACATGCTATGCTTATGATATATGCCATATGTATGCCATGCTTGTGTCCTTACATGCTTGTTTGAAACTACTATGATAGTATTTATAGTGTTGCATGATATGATTACGTGTGCTACTCTTACTTATTTGTGATGCTATGTTATTCTTGTGTTTTAACATGCTTGTTTGAACCTACCTTCTTTCATACATGCTCTAGCATCTAAGCTTATAAATATGATTGTTATGCATGATTTTTTGCTTGACAATTAATCTCATGTGTATTAGCTTTTGCATGCTACTCTCACTTATGTTTCCACATTGTGCTATGTGCAATATGTATACCATGCTATGCTATATGGTTCTACATGCTTGCTCAAACCTATTTTCTTCTATACATGCATGAAGTTGGTAGAACTAGTAGAGTAAGGTTGGTACTTTATGATAGTGTTGCATGATATACTAAGTCTTTTACTCACTACATGTCATATCACACATTCATGCTGTACTATTAATTAACCTTGATATATGGTGGTTCATACGCACTTTTGATCTTACATGCTCTCTAATGATCACATATATTGGTCAAAGTTCTCACTCCACTATCTTTGTTATCTATGACACACAATGATTCTTATGCTTACTATATATTATTATGGGTGTGCACTAACCCTTGATTGAAGGTTTATCTAGCTCGTTGAGTTCATATCACTCCTTACTTGATATTATGACTTATGTGTGGACTAATCCTCTTTTCTATGAGTCTTATATTGCACAATTCAAGGGGGAGCATTACTCTAGGGCGCGCTTAGTTCCGGGGGAAGCTAACCTTTTTGCTTCAACAAAAGGGGGAGAAAGTGTATGGTAAGTGATGTTAACACATGTTTTGTATTATACGCTTAAGCACACTTACATAGGTTTGTCATCATCAAAAAGGGGGAGAATGTTGGTTAGTGATCCAATATTAATATTCAAATATTAACCACTTTGTTTTGATGATGACACCAAGTCTTGTGTGCTTAAACAACGTATAGAACAACACAAGTTCATAAGCCTACACTATCTCTAGCAAAAGACCAATACATAAATAATTAACTTGGTAAAAACTGATATGCGGCTGCACCACGGTCGACCGCGGGTCTGACCATAGATGTCCTGTACCAACAGCTGCAATCTTTTTCAAATTTATGTTATGCGGTCAAGTACACGGTCGACCGCAGCTCGACCACAGTTTTCTCTGTAACCAAATTCATCCACTTTAAGTTAGACCACTTTGAAGCATCTATAATTTACAAAACCTTTTTAAACATACTTATAATAGTTGCCTTCTTTGATTCCAAAAGAGTTTTGAACCAAAAGATGTTAATCTTGATTAATCACACCTAATGACACCTTAATGACGATTTAACTTGAGATAAGATTAAACACACAAGTGTTATATCTTTTATCATATTACACAGTGTCATTTAAACATACTAATAATGGTCATTAAAGTCCCTATTAAAGAGGTGTTCTCCCATTAGTTTTAAGTACCATTGTATGTATGTAAATGTAATTAATTCAAGCTAGTCAAGGTTGTAACAACGATTATTAAGTTTCAACTAGATTCAAACTAGTTCATTTGAGATGTAACAATGTTCCAAAGAGCAAGATACTTCCATCAAAGAAAATACAAGTTGGTGAAGACATGGGTATGAGGTTTGGAATGTAGTGGTTTATCTCTTTGTGAGTAGTGCTACTAGTCAAAGTATTTTCAAACTAGTTCAATGGAGTTGTAACAAAGTTCCAATGGGCAAGATACTTCCATCAAAGATGAAGACAAATGTTTGAAGATTTGAGGAATGAAGTTTGGATGCTAGTGGTTTGTCAAGAGACAAAAATCTGCATTTACCTTTTTAGGAAATCAATAACAATGGTCAAAGACATTGGACTTTCCTCTTTAGCTAGCATATGTCAACCTCCATGCATATGTCCAAGATCAAAGGGGTAATGGAGTTAACTTTTAGGTGTATTAAGCATCTTTTGAAGGCTCTACATTAGGTAAAGAAGCCAAAAATTTAAAGAAAAAGGAGCTCCAACGGATATGTTAAAATGCTGACAGAAGTTGTACGGTCACCTGCAAGGTCGACCGTGCTTCGACCGCAGTTTTATCTGTCAAGTTTTTCTTGGAATATAAATACACCTCTTTGCCAAACTAGAAGATCACCTCTTTCCAACATTCTTTCAAAGTCATATATACTGATCCCCCAAGCCTCAAGCACATATCAATGGAGAGATTATAAGAGAGAAAGAGAGATTCTACTTACACTAAGTAGAATTGAAATGTAAACTTTGTACTTTTCATTTGTATCTTTAAGTTTACTTTGTAAGACACTTCCTTAGGGATTAAGGAAGTTAGATAGTTCTTATGATAGGAAACACCATCTTACTTAATGATTCAACTTTCTTAAAGGGATCTAGGAAGTTGAGCGATTCTATCGGGAATTAAGTTGGTGTGACCTATTGAAGAACTATGAGTGATTGTAAGCTTAGCTATAAGTTTACTTGTAAGATATCTTCTTAAAGGGATCTAGAAGGTAGTTGTGATTTCACTAGGCTAGAGCATTAGGATCTTGTGGTAAGAGCATTTGGTGTTTGTGAATTCTTCAAAGGGACGTAAGGGATCATAAGTAGCGGCTTATCGAGGAGCTAGTGTTGTATCCGGACACTCCACCGGGTTTGGGGTATCATAGTGAAGAAAACTCTCAATTCTTAGAATTGGGGAGTGGATTAAGGTGGATTAGTTAACATCCACCCGAACCACTATAAATCCTTGTGTTTGCGCACTTACATTCTTTACATACTTGCATTAACAAACACAAATGCTTCCACGCTTAAAACTTATGTTTTGATTGTTAAAGATTTTGAAAAAGTTTTAAGAAACCACTAAGTAACTATTCACCCCCTAGTTACTTACACCTGTAATAATCTCGTCTTCTTTTACGAAAAATGAAAAATCTCAACTCATTTCTGTACTAAAAGCTATTGCATGAAAGATTCATGACATTAAAGGTATAAGTCCTTCGTATTGCACACATAAAATCCTTATGGAAGAAGGTCATAAAACGTATGTGCAACGCCAATAAAGACTAAATCCCAATATGCAAGATGTTGTTAAGAAAGAAATTATTAAACTGCTCGATGCAGGATTAATTTATCAAATCTCTGATAGTCCATGGGTAAGCCAGTTCAATGTGTACCTAAGAAGGGTGGCATCACTATCATCACAAATGAAAAAGAAGAGCTTATTCCTACTAGGACTGTAACAGGATGGCGTGTCTGTATTGATTATAGAAAATTAAATGACACCACCAGAAAAGATCACTTTCCCTTACCTTTCATTGATCAAATGTTGGAAAGGTTAGCTGGGAATAGTTACTATTGTTTTCTTGACGGTTTCTCCGGATACTTTCAAATTCCAATCGCACCCGAGGACCAAGAGAAAACCACTGATATCGGCTAAAAAGTCATGTTTTCACCCCGGTATTCAGGCCCAAAAACAAGAAAGATTCGAACTTTGTCTGCAAAATACCCACTTCGTCGGTTAAAATTGAAGAACAAGTAATTACGAAGACGGTGCAAAAAGAATCAAGAGAATCGAAACTAAAACGAAGATTCTAGAGCAAAAACGGTGAAAGACAAGAAATCAAGTTACGATCCAGTGAATCAAGGCTGACCAGGCACCAAAAACGGCATGCCATACGGCTTTCCAGTATGGCAAACGGCCTGCCAAACGGTCCAGCAAACGGCCCCAAGAAATGGCTTGCCTGGCAAACGGCTTGCCAAATACGGCCTGCCAAACGGCTTGCCTGCCGTTTGCAGGAAAAATTTTTGTATATTTAAAGGGTCTTTGTCATTCATTCCAACACACACTTCAATTCACTTCTTTCTCTCTCTTGTACAATATTAGTCATACTCTCAAGGCCTTCGACTCTGTGCGAGAAACCTAGTACCCGGAGAAGAACGCTGAAGATTGTATTAGGAATAGTCTGGAGTCTTGAAGTTGTCACTTTGTATTCAGAACTCGTTTAATCTAATGGTACTTCTATCCCTTATCTTATATAATGTTTTATGATATTGTTGCCATGATTAGCGAGTAGTTATCTTTAGTGTATGCTATGATGTAAGCAGTTATAATGCCGAAATAATATTATGGTTTGTGTATGCTGTTGAAATGCTTTCCGATTATACTTTAAACTCAATCGTTTTTCCAACTAATAGAACGTAGTTATAGGCTCTGTTATTGGGAAGTCGTGAACCCCGATTCAGAGTACACTATCTATGTCACCCCTTGGTAAGAGAAGTCTATCGGATACAACGTAAGATCGACTGAGGCACACCGGTTGTAGTAAGTCTATCAAGCTTTGGATTTCGACTGAGGACTCTTTCGTAGTGAAACATCTGACTAGACCCTTAGTACATTGTCGGTCATAGACCATGCTAGTGTAGTCACCAAGCATATAAACTTCGTACGTGTACGCTGAAGTACAGCGGTTGTTGTAAGCTGTACCTCTGCTAAGTAAGGCCATGGAACCCGGTTAGTGTTGACCAGTACACTGTACCATAATGCGGTCTCAAGCATTGCACCCCGCTTGAGGGATTATTAGTTAATTAAGGAACTATTTGTTTAGACACATAAAGGATTGGACCGTTAGGATAACCGAACGTGTACATGGAAGTCAGCTTGACTTGGCCATGGTGTTCTTTATGGTTGAACTCTTTTTAAAGGGCCTAACTATCTTTTAAGACCAATCATTAATGAAAGCATTGAAACACATCACGTCTCTCGGATATGGTAAACCATGTATTCTATTATGCTTAAGAAAGTTTAGACCATTTTGGAATGTCAATACGTCACCCAACCGAGTCGCTCAATTGGATGAACCGTCTGAACGTGTATGCCTGTAGTCAAACTGCACGGGCGTCGGGGGTAAGGGACATTGCTGTCTATTCAGAATCTTCGAGCCTAATGCAGTACCTAGTGACATGTCTTATGACAGGGGCGTTTAGGACCAGTGTAATGAATACAAGGCCTCTGCCTATTCATGAGCCAGCATTCCATAATCTCGACAAAATAACTGATAAAGTCATAGTATGCACTCACTTTAACCTTATCTGAATTATAAATTTTATCGCATTTACTTTATCTGTCTTATAAATAAGAAAAATCCCAAAATTAAATAACCACTACTCCCTAACTATCTTAGGCTTAAATATAGGTTTGATTCTACTGATATCTCAAAAATACGACTCTGGGTCATACTTCCCTTACTTATAAGGAGTAGTAAGATTTTGGCCCCGCTAAATATAATTTTAAAACAGTACCTCCCCCTCGAGTGGCTGATCCTGGCGAGCCGCGGCTCGACGGCACCGAGCGAATAAAAACCATCCGTTTTGGCCATATCAAGGGGGAGCCTAGTTTTTGGCGCCGCTGCCGGGGAACTGGTATCAGGCAATACTGCTCTCTATCAAACTTATTCACAAGCATTTAGTGGTGTCTAAGAAAGACAATTATACACGGACTTGGTTGTTGGATTTTCTGAACAGTCGCTAATTATATTGGGACCAAAAGGATCCTGCTTCTCCGTAGTCGGCCTGGCCACTTGGTTTGTTGTATAGTTCGTGTGGAGCTCTGTTACCGAAATACCAGGGAATCAGTAGCCAGAACCAAAAACATATTCAACCATAGGATAGTTAGTTAATTACCTTAGATTACTTTAGACTACCTTAGATTACCTTAGATTTAAAATTAGATTAAATTAGATTACCTTAGAATTAGATTACCCTAGACTAGATTACAATAGAATTAGATTAGCTTATTTTAGATTACTTTCGATAATTTTAGTTTACTTGCGAAAAATTAAAAACAAAAAGGCATACCCAGTGTATGACCCAAACCCGATCTAGACCAGGGCCGTTGTTATTCGTACCTGATCCAGAAGCAATAATCTCTAAAGCACGCAAGGAAGCACGAATCAGAAATCGAATGGCGTTACGCGTTACTTTAGCAGAAAACACCAAACCCTCGATTAAAGGTTAAGGATGACCGATCAGATTTCCAGAGATTCAAGGACACTCGTTCGAGTTAAAACATCACATCATCCAGCTCATTCAGAATAGCTATCAGTTTCATGGATTACCAAATGACGATCCTAATTCTCACCTTGATAAATTCATATCTCTTTCGAACTCGTACAAACAGCCAGGTATAGGACAAGGTATAGTCCGGCTATACTTGTTCCCCTATTCTCTCACTCATCATACTCAAACTTGGTTTGAAGGACTGGAAAAAGATTCCATCACGTCATGTACGGAGATGGCTACTAAATTCCTAACCAAATATTTCCCTCCTTCTAAACAAACCAAACTAAAGAATGACATCATTAACTTCAAACAAAGTTATGATGAATCTCTTTACACTGCATGGGAGCGATTCAAAATCTTGCTGAAGAAATGCCCTAATCACCAGCTAAAACGGTCAGCCCAAATCTGTACCTTCTACAATAGTCTTACGGTAAATTATAGGATGACGATCGATGCAGCAGCTCAAGGAAATCTGATGAACCAAACTGCAGACGAAGCTTGGGAATTGCTCGAGAACATGACAATGCATCATCATGACTGGAACAGTGGTGAAACAACTTCATCATCTGCCCCACTCTCTGCACTTAACAGTCAAACGGAGGCCATCAAATCCCTCATGGACAAGATGGAATCTCTCGCTAAACAACTCGGAGAATTGAAGATGCAGCCGCAGCAGGTTAACCAAGCTTAGGCTTGTGTTAATTGTACCAACCCGTAACCTACTGAAGAATATCAAGTTGAGTACGAAAACCCTGACGGTTCAGTCTGTTACGTCCAATACCCAGCTCGTCCACCAAATCCCGGATTCAATCAATCACCTAGGGTTAATCAATTTCAGCATAGCAATCAACCTTTCCGCTATCGCTATCCACCTTATCCAGCCTAACAATCTCAATTGACCTACGATCAACCACTTCCACTCACTTGTCCCCAGTAGAGGAAAATTCCCCTACCACCCAGATTACAAAAGCAACTAACCCCACTCTCGAAGCTGATGATCAGTTGACTCAGTTCATTCAAGGACAACAACAGCTAAATCAGAGAACTGCAGCCAGACAAGATCAGACGGAGATACTAATGAGAAATCAATTGGCTCTGCTCAAAAGTTTGGAAATGCAGCTCGGACAGTTATCACAACGCCTTGAAACCCGACCGCAGGGAAGATTGCCATGTATTACTATCCAAAATCCCTACATAGAAGAAGCAAAGCAAATGGATTCCGTAATCCCAGAGGAAGAACCACAGAGAAGGTCAGCCAGGCTCAAGAACAAATCGACATATACTCAGAAGCTGACCCCTGAAACTCTAGTTCGCGTACATTACCCTGGAAGGCTACAAGAAGGACCATCCAAGCTTGATTCTTTCAAACTTGATGGAAGATTCCTGGACACTATGTCCAAAGTTCCCAACCAGAAGAGATACATCTAAAGGCTTCTTTCTACAAAGGAGAGGATACCATACTCTAACAAATTCCACTGAGTGAAGAATGCTCTGCATTACTCAGGAACTCTCTATCACCAAAGCTAGGAGATACGGGCCGATTCATTTTCCCGTGTTCAATCTACCAATCTGGAACCATTCATGCGATAGAAGATTTAGGAGCAAGTATCAACCTAATCCCCTACTCTCTCTACAAGAGATTAGAGTTAGGAGACTTGTCACCAACTAAAATGACAATCCAACTTTCCGATCACACAATTCGATATCCTAAGAGCATAGTTGAGAACGTCTTGGTGAAAGTCGAAAAATTCTTGTATCCTACGGATTTCGTAGTAATGGATATTATGGAAGACCTACACACACCAGTAGTGTTAGGTGTCGTAACCCGTCCTAATCCATAAGGACGAATACAATAACATATGATTACATTGCGAGGTTCTTGACCTCTATATGATACATTTTACAAACATTGCATTCGTTTTTAAAAAGACAAACTTTCATTACATCGAAAGTTGACGGCATGCATACCATTTCATAATATATTCAACTATAATTGACTTAATAATAATCTTGATGAACTCAACGACTCGAATGCAACGTCTTTTGAAATATGTCAAGAATGACTCCAAGTAATGTCTCTAAAATGAGCAAATGCACAGCAGAAGATTTCTTTCATACCTGAGAATAAACATAAGTGTCAACCAAAAGGTTGGTGAGTTCATAGGTTTATCGTAAACAATAAAATTCATCATTTTAATAGACCACAAGATTTAAATACAGTACACCTATCTCGTGTCCAAAACCATATTTAGTAATGCTTAGCAGAGTAGGTTCGTATCCTTTTCTCCCCCGTAGGTTGCCTCGCGATTTTTAATATCTTTCATAAACATAATCTCATATCAGGCATTTCGCACGGCATAGAGATAAAAGTCATTCATACGAACTACAAACACCTGGTAATCGACCTTAACAAAATGCATATAGAATATCCCCCGCATACCGGCATTCCGCACGGTCATGCAAAAAGCATACAATCAGGCCACTCTTTTAAATATGATGGTTGTGTACTGATGTGTGCGAGGTGTAGTACAAAATAGTTATAATTTTTACTAGGAAATACTATTAAATACGATACAATTTTACACAAGTTATTTTTTTATTTATAGAGTGGATATACGTAAACCTTGCTACAACACTTATAGGCAGTGTACCTAATCGTACAGTAGTGTAGTTTTTAGTAAGTCCGGTTCGTCCACAGGGAACTAGCCAAGTTTAACGCTATATTTTTAAAACTATATTTGTATAAATATAAATATAAATATAAGTAGTATTATTATTATAAAAAGGGGGGTTTTACCGTTTAATGACCGGTTTGTCGATTTTAAAACTTTAGTCGCAGTTAATACCTAATGTAAAATATTAAATATATAAAAGACTTAATTTAAAGCGTAAAGTAAATGACAATAATTAAAGTGCGATAAATTAAAATGCGATAAATAAAATGACAATAAATAAAATTGCGATAATTAAAAAGTACGATAATTAAAAGTGCAATTAAATATAATGACAGTAAATAAAAGTGTGATGAAATATGAAATAAATGAATTATGCTTATTTAAACTTCCATAATCATGATGTTTGACGTGTTGATTTTAATTTATTACCATGGGTTAATTGTCCTTTGTCCTGGATTATTCGATATGTCCATACGGTTTTGTCCATAATAGTCCATCAGTCATAAATATAAAGTGCAAGAGTCTTCGTCAAATTATCCTTATGCCCGAAGTCAAATATTCTAACTAATTAGGGATTCAAATTGTAACAAGGTCTTAATACTTTGTTTAATGAATACACCAGGTTATCGACTGCGTGTAATCCAAGGTTTTATTACTTTGTTAACAATTACACCAATAACCCTTGAATGTAATCCACCTCTGTTTCAACTAGTTCATTAACTATTAATCCAGTTCCATGTCTAGTAAAATGAACAATTATTGGTATTTATAGATATCCCGCCCACCGTACCCGATTAAGCGTATGTGGTTATTTATAGATACGTCAAATTATAACCTTTATATTAAATTAACGAGGTATCGTTAAGTTAATATAAAACCCATTAATAGCCCATAGTCTAATTTTCACAAGTGTCGTTCTTTTATCCAAACCCCAATTATGGTCCAAAGCCCAATTACCCAATTTTAATATTTAGCCCAACATCACGATTACTTCGGCATTAAATAAGCATAATAATAACTTAGCTACGAGACATTAATTTAAAAAGGTTAAACATAACTTACAATGATTAATAATAGCGTAGCGTTACATGGACAGAATTTCGACTTACAAACTTAAGACATTCGCTAACATAACCTTATTATTATTAATCTTAAATTAAAATTAAAATTATAAATATATATATATATATATATATATATATATATATATATATATATATATATATATATATATATATATATATATATATATATATATATATATTGAGAGTAAGAGTAAGGAAAAGAAAAAGATGTGTATTTTTCGTGCAGAATTCGATGGCTTTTATAGGCCCACATTTTACTGTGCATCTCCGCGAGTGCGGAGCTTTTGCACTTTAGAACTCCGCGAGTGCGAAGCCTCCTTTTCCCGCTAACATTCTTAGGTCTTTTGACTGCCGACGGTTTTAATATATAAATATAATATATATATAATTTATATAATTAATTATATATTATATTATATTTATATACATAATTAATTTGTAACTTTCGGTCCGTTGCGTCGTGCGTTATTAGTTGGTTCATGTCCTGGTTCCGGTTTTTCGAACGTCCTTTTGTACGATTTAATAATTTGAACTTTGCATTTTGCGGCTCGTACTCTTGTACTTTTGAGACGTTTCTCATCAATAATTTGAACCTCTTTGATTGTACTTTGTACTTTTTAGCTTTTTGGTTGTTTGCGTCTTCAATTCGTCGAATCTGCCTTTTGTCTTCACCTTTTATTATTTAAACGAATATCACTTGTAAATAGGACAATTGCAACTAAAAGCTTGTCTTTCTTAAGGGATAATGCTATGAAATATATGTTCGTTTTTAGTATTATCAAATATTCTCACACTTGAGCGTTGCTTGTCCTCAAGCAATATAGTACTTTGAATAAAAACATACTTGAATCACTTCTTTATTCTTTACACTTTGTACATCAGTGATTTCAATACGGCGGTATGAACAATGATAGTAACGATGTGGTTTACAGTCCCACATGACTATGAAAATTTAGATCCGTTAGGAAATTGGATCTTTATGAAAACATTTGATCTTTTGAAAATTTAATCTAGCTTTTACCCTAGATAAGTTTTCCGGAATAACCCTTCACCGGTGTTTGCAAAATGTTTTTGTGGGTTGTGTGGGTTTCAGATTTGAAAATTTTAGCTCAAAACTTGCGGTTTTGTGTCACCCACTTGCTAACCTTGTATTGGGAAAGCAACACGTCCAGTATACTTGCTCTGTATATTACCTTTTGATAAACTACCGTCCGGTTGTAAAAGAAAGCGTTGAACAAGCAACTGTTAAGGCAATGTCTAGTGACATGCTTTTGATTATGGTCTATATCGTGTCGGATGCAATTACTATCCTTTGTAGGAGCAATAGTAAAGATCACCCTATAGTTTTTTTTTCGGTCTGGCACAAGGTCCTGTCTTCGACCATGCTATGCAACCACCGTTCTTACGGTTGACACCCGATTTGGTTCAGGTGACATAATGAATTCCAGGTGAATTCCTAGGATTTTACGTTCAATGGTAATGAACGCATTAAAATGGGTTTTTAGAAAACAAATCGGTTTGAATTTGATCAAAATATTTTCTCGTTCAAGCTCGAGTTTAGATATCATTGAATTCCATGAGTTTGAATTCTTAATCTTTAAGGTCAATCTCAAGGATTGAGTAATATCATTCTTAAAATCTAATTTTTGATCTTTAAGGAGATTATCCTTTCTGGAGATCTGATTCATTAGTCTTATAAGCTAATTTGCATGGTGCCCCCCATTGTACGAGACAGATCCTCACATGGTTAGGATAAGTCTGACCACTTGGCGACCCTGTTTGATGCTGAGGTCCGTGGATTTCTAGCTGATTTTCGAGAAAACTTTTCAAGGTTTTTCGTAGACTCTACAACTGGTCTGGACGACAACTTCCTGACCTAAATCAAGAAGCACGTTTCTTTTTCGGAAGACTTTACTTCCTTTTAATGATGGAATTGATTCATCGTGTAGATCCATCATTCTTTCAAATATATTATAATTTACCGGGTAAAACAGTTTATTTTATCTAAAACAAAAGTATCTTCAATTATTTGTACAAAAATATGTGATATATGTTCTAAATAACTTGGTAATTTTTCCCACACTTGGCTTTTATTTTCCTTTCTTTGCCTTTTTAGTCTCCTCTATTCCATTTTAAATGAATTCCAGCGTTTTGGGTTGTTTCTCAATTTATGTCCTTTCCGAGGTAACAATAATTTCAGTGTTAACACCTAGCTTTATCGTTCATAAATATGTATAAACATAATTTTGAGTTCATTTAGTTGAAAATTTTGAAAAATTTTACTAGAATTGGGTAGTCAGTATATAAGACTAGGGTTGTTCTTTATTATCAGAGAGCACTAGATTCTAATACAACTACTGCGTTACTAGTATTTTTAATGGTAACCAAGTATATAAGTCAAAAATTTTTAAAAATTCGAAAGAATTTAACCCCTTCCCACACTCAAGATCTTGCAATGCCCTCATTTGCAAGAAATCAGTACAATTTAAATTATTGAGGGTGATTAGCGTAGAAAAATGATAAAATTTAACAAAGTTTCCCATCATATTGGCGTTTGTTTGTTGAATGATAAATGGTGCACATCATTTGTTCATTCCTGCAGTTGTTATTTCACATATATTTTGCATCTTGTCGTCAAAATTAGTTGCTTTTGCTGAACTTAATGCCAGTCTTTGAAAATGCGCTATTTTACCCTGTTTTGTACATGAGATAAACTACAAACATATATACATATTTTTGAAGTTGGGTATATCACCCCACATTCAAAAATTATTAAGATCTAATAATAAAAGTTAGAAAATTATAAAAACTATTATAGTATCAAAAGAAATATTAAAAGTATAAAATTACAAGTTACCAAATAAATAAAAATAAGCATAAAAGAAAATCATAGTTGATGAGGATGGTGCCAGTAGGGATCCCATTCATAGCCGTATGTGCTGTAGAATGCTTGAGCTGGGTCATATATAGGGTACGGTGGTCGGGTTTGTATAGTCCAGGGAGGAAATACGGGCATTGGAGTAGCAATGTAGTTTGCATTTATGTGTGCACGATGACTTATGATTTTGTTTTGATGATACTGCCAATCTTGAAATGCTCATTGTCTAGCCATTTCATACTCATGATGAGCCATAAAAAGTTGCATTTCTGTCATCTGATTACCCCCTCCCGCATTACCTTGCTGTTGATCTCTCTCGACCTGTGGATGCCTGCCATCATATGGTGCTGCAGCGTTGTTTCGTTTCTTTAAAACCTTAGCACCATGATACACGCGTAAATCTATCCTATCACGGGGTTCTGGTTCTGGTTCTGCCATTAATAATCCCCCCGACTTCTATCCACACCGAGATGTTCAGCAATTAATGTAACAAAGATACCACCTCCTATTATGCTATTAGGCCACATACCCCTAATCATAGTCGATAGATAATAACCCACACAATAAGGTATACTTACAGCGCTCTGTGGGTCTCGAATACATATGTGGTAGAATAAATCTTGTTCATTTACATTCTCTTTGTTTCTACCTCGCTGTGTAATCGAGTTTGCTAAAAACCTGTGGATTACTCTTAATTCAGCTCTATCAATATCAAGATAAAAGTAAAATCCCCCTTTGAATCGGTTATGACTAGTCATTCTACCCCATATTTCGTTCATAGGAAAATTTTCATCAACCCTCCTACCATTAACTATCAACCATTGACAATCATAAGATGCTAGTTCCTCAGGCGTATATATACGTAAAGCCTGAGCCATATCTAGTAGGGACATATGGCACATCTCACCTCCTAATAAAAATCTAAGAAAACTTCGATCGGTTAAAGTAGATACCCGATCATTTATTTCAATACTACATAACAACTCCACACAATATTCTCTATATACAGGCCTATATATGTTGAATAAACGTACCCAATCATTAAAAGTAGAATTACCATATCTTTGTGTAAGTAATTCTATGATTGGTTCGGCTAATCCAACTGCTTCTAACGGATCCCATTCTATTATCCTAGGCACCTCAACAACATTAGACTGAAGGATGTGCAAGTTCTACTGATATTTTGGATAGTCTATCCAAAGTCTGTCAAACCTCAAGTTTGGGTGTAAATTTGGTACATCGATATTTGAAAATGAAACGATTGGATGCAGTACATTTTGTCGATAAAGGTCATTAACATCCTGTTGTTCCGCAATCTCAGGAGGAGGAGCATTGCGAGCCTGGGATGAAAATTCACCCCTTTCAGTCTCCAAAACACATCAAACACAATTTTTGTGCATTCAAATATGCATTAGTGTTAGCAAAATCATAAATCAAAACAATTACAATGACATGTTTAAACCATATTAAACTTTATACACATTTTCATAATACTAACAATTCTATATTTTTACAAATAAACTTATATGAAAATGTATACAACATTCCTAAGCATTTAACTTCTAAAACATGTCAAAAATAATCATTATAGCAATTAAACAGATTCAACATGACATTCATATCAATTAGATCAAGTTCATGTATTTTTGACTCAAAAAGTCCACTTTAATCTTCATAAATCATGTTTAGGATCAAAGTTTTGATCATTTAGCAACCTAAACATGTTACACAACTCAATTTAGCATAAACTAACAACAAAATTCGGCCATAACCCGTTTATATCAAAAAGCTCCAATTTTGCTCAAGAACACAAACCCTAGATTACTCAAAATTTGAAGTTTAAGGCTTCTAATCATGTTAAATAGCATCAATCTAGGTTATACAAGCATAATATACAATCAATTTAAGCACAATTACACTAAAAATCATCAAAATCAAATTAGGTATAAATTTGCTCAAGAACATTAAAAATCCGGATTAAAGAGTGTTTAGATGTATAAATTACCGTTTTCCTTGAGTAATTCCTTGGTAATAATCTCCTCATTGTGATTTTAGCAAAAAATTTGATGATTTATGGTGAAAAATTGTGAATTTGCGAAGTGTTTGTGTGTGTTTTTCGCAGAATTTGGGTGTGGGTGTGTGCAAATTGGTATGTTCGACAAGTTTTATTTTTTTTCTGGAACTTTTCAACTCCGCGAGTGCGAACTTGGACCCATTGCAAACTCCGCGAGTGCGGATTTACTTTTTTTTTTAAACCTTACACTTTTAAAATAAATAATTAAATTAATTTTTAAAAATTTGTTTCTTTTTAGGATGAGGGTGTTTAGGAACGATGTCCTAGTCCGTCCCTCGACAAAATTTTAAAAATTCATCATTTTAAAGCGTTGTTTTAAAAGCAAAGATTTTTGGGTTTTTTTAAATGTTTTTGGCATACTTTAAATCAATAAGATTAAAAATAATGATAATAAAATTTCTCGTCCCGCTCTCGGGTAAAGCAATTTCGGTTCAACGACCTAATCTTTAACTTACGACGAATTTTTAGAAATCACATTTTTAACTTAATGAAATAAAGTAAATTTTTTTTTAAAATTCACACCAAACTTAAATTTAAAATACATAAAATTAAAAATTCATATTATTAATATTTTTATACATACAAACTTATATTAAAAATATTAATTTTTCAAATATTTACAAACTTAAATATATTGATTTTAAAAAGTTTACAATATTAATTTAATATTTATATATTAAATTTAAAAATATGGTAAAAATTAAAATTAAAAATCTTTTTGGTCTTTTATCCCACTTTAATCAATCAAATATTATCAAAAATATACGCCCCTCTTTTGGGTAAAGTAATTTCGGCTATATTACCTAGTTTTACTCCTGACGAATTTCTGAAATATTTTAGATTGATTGATTAAAGATATTTATACCTTAAGAATAAACGGTAAATTTCGCAGTGATGTAATAAATTTTTGTATGATATCAATAATTTCGGTTACGCATACCTAATTTTATTGAATACCAATTTAATACTTTATAGCGAACGATTTAGCGTTTATTATCAAAAGGTTAAAAGCAATAAAAATAAAAATAAAAACTGTACATATTTACCTGTGAGATAGAATTCTCAGAGACCTGCTTAAGCTGGCTCATAGGAGAGTCGTGTGATTTGGTTCTCCATAGCTACGTAAGCATAACCTCGATTCTTCAATATCTTTTCTTCTAAACATATGAACGGTCCTTCTCTGCATAGAGTAACAAATTCGGTATTTGAATATGTTTGATTATTTCAACATTTACCTTCGTGTGACCATTTTCCGCATTTATAACATCTTTCAAGGTGTTGTGCTCTTCTTTTTATTGCGGATTTTGATTTGCCTTTACCAAAATGTATCTTATGATGATCTTTTCTGAGTTCTTTTCTTACTCCGTCCATTTTTTCTCTTATGAATGATACCAGTTCACTCGGAAGTGTGTCATTATTACATTTAGTAATCATAGCGTGTAGCATTAGACCATGGTTCAGATCAAAGGAATTCTTCATCCCGTAAAACCTAAAAAAATAAAAATTCAGAATGGAGGGAGAAGACTAGTTCTTTAAGGTCTGCTAGGGAAATACCATTTGGATTACATTCTCGGAAACTACACGAAAACAGAATATCTAACTCTAACAGAAATATATATTACCCTAAAAAGATTCGAACCTTCCCACACTTAGTTAGCTGTGGTGTCGAAATTGTGATTAACTTCATCTTCAACTTCCATTAAATTATCTATGTAATGTTTAACTCTGTGACCATTAACCTTAAATTTAACTCCATTTGAATTTATTAGCTCTATTGTTCCATATGGGAAAATTTTTTTGACTATAAATGGTCCAGACCATCTAGATTTCAATTTTCCAGGAAATAGCTTGAATCGTGAATTGAAAAGAAGAACTCTGTCTCCTTCTTTAAATTCTTTTGAACTTCTGATTCTTTTATCATGCCATTTCTTCGTTCTTTCCTTATAGGTTAATGAATTTTCGTATGCTTCATGTCTTAATTCTTCTAATTCATTTAATTGGCTTAACCGTAGACGTCCGGCTTCATGTAAATCAAGATTACATGTCTTCAAAGCCCAAAATTCTTTGTGCTCAATTTCTACTGGAAGATGACATGCTTTTCCATAAACTAGTCTAAAAGGTGTGGTTTCAATTGGAGTTTTGTAGGCTGTTCTAAAAGCCCAGAGTGCATCCTCCAATTTCATGGACCATTCCTTCGGATTTGATCCTACGGTTTTCTCTAGAATACGTTTTAAAGCTCGGTTGGTATTTTCAACTTGTCCACTTGTTTATGGATGATAAGCAGTTGAGATTTTATGAGTTACTCCATATCTTTTGAGAACTTTCTCAAGTTGATTATTACAAAAATGAGTACCCCGATCACTTATTAAAGCTTTCGGTGTTCCGAACCTTGCAAAAAAGACGTTTTAAAAAGTTGACTACAACTCGTGCAACGTTAGTTGGGAGAGCTTGTGCTTCCGCCCATTTAGATACATAATCAATGGCAAGGAGAATGTAGAGATTATTATGAGATTTTGGAAATGGACCCATAAAGTCAATACCCCAAACGTCAAATACTTCACATACTTGAATGACATTTTGTGGCATTTCATCACGTTGACTTATTTTTTCGGCCCTTTGACAAGCATCACAGGATTTACAAAGAAGGTGTGCGTCTTTGAAAATTGTAGGCCAATAGAATCCAGCATCGTAAACTTTTCTTGCTGTAAGTTGAGGCCCATAATGCCCTCCTGTTGGTCCTGTGTGACAATGGTTTAAGATTTGACTGGCTTCATCCCCGAATACACATCGGCGTATTATTCCATCGGGACAACTTTTAAACAAATGTGGATCTTCCGAGAAATAGTGTTTTATATCACTAAAGAATTTCTTTCGTTTTTGGTACGACAATCCTTTTTCAAGGAATCCACATACTAAGTAGTTTGCATAGTCTGCAAACCATGGTATTTCATTATAATCTATTGACAATAGATATTCATCAGGAAAGTTATCTTGTATGGCCGATTCATTTAGAACTTCTAATTCGGGATTTTCAAGACGAGAAAGATGATCAGCGGCGAGATTTTCTGCTCCCTTTTTGTCTCGGATTTCAATATCGAATTCTTGTAAGAGTAAGATCCAACGGATTAATCTTGGTTTGGCATCTTGTTTTAAAAATAGGTATCTAAGAGCAGAATGGTCGGTATAGACCACCGTTTTAGCTAGAACGAGATATGAACGAAATTTGTCAAAAGTAAAGACAATAGCAAGGAGTTCTTTTTCAGTAGCTGTGTTATTTGTTTGTGCTCCTTGTAACGTCTTACTAGCATAATATATAGGTTGAAATCATTTTTCAATCATTTGTCCTAAAACGGCTCCCATTGCAAAATCACTTGCATCGCACATAAGTTCAAACGGTAAATTCCAATTTGGAGTTATCATGATCGGTGCATTAGTGAGTTTTTCTTTAAGAATATTAAAAGATTTGATGCATTCATCTGAAAAGATGAATGGAGCATCTTTTTCTATGAGTTTATTCATAGGAGTGGCAATTTTAGAAAAATCTTTTATGAAACGTCGGTAAAAACCGGCATGCCCTAGAAAACTCCTAACTCCTCTAACATTGGTGGGATGTGGAAGTTTAGCAATTACATCTACTTTAGCTCTATCCACTTCAATTCCTTCCTTTGAAAATTTATGACCAAAAACGATGCCTTCTTTAACCATAAAATGGCATTTCTCCCAATTAAGTACTAGATTTGATTGCTCGCATCTAATAAGCATTCGTTGAAGATTAACTAGACATGATTCAAATGTATCACTGAAGACTGAAAAGTCATCCATGAAAACTTCCATGCATTCTTCTATCATGTCGCGAAAAATCGCCATCATGCACCTTTGAAAGGTTGCAGGGGTGTTGCAAAGTCCAAATGGCATGCGTTTGTAAGCAAAAGTACCATAAGGGCACGTGAATGTGGTTTTCTCTTGATCCTCAGGTGCTATTGGAATTTGAAAATATCCGGAGAAACCATCAAGAAAACAATAGTAGCTGTTTCCGGCTAATCTTTCCAACATTTGATCAATGAAACGTAAGGGAAAGTGATCTTTTCTGGTGGCGTCATTTAATTTTCTATAATCAATACAAACACGCCATCCTGTTACAGTCCTTGTAGGAATAAGCTCATTTTTTTCATTTGTGATGACAGTCATGCCACCCTTCTTAGGTACACATTGAACTGGGCTTACCCATGGACTATCAGAGATTGGATAAATTAAACCTGCATCTAGCAGTTTAATAATTTTTTTCTTAACAACATCTTACATATTAGGATTTAGTCTTCGTTGGCATTACACATATGTTTTATGACCTTCTTCCATAAGGATTTTATGTGTGCAATACGAAGGACTTATTCCTTTAATATCATGAATTTTCCATGCAATAGCTGGTTTATGAGCTTTTAACACAGAAATGAGTTGAGATTTTTCATTTTCAGTAAGAGAAGACGATATTATTACAGGCAATTCAGATTCACCATGTAAATAAGCGTATTCCAAATGGTTTGGAAGTGGCTTTAACTCTAATGTCGGTGGTTCTTCTATCGATGATTTATATCGATATCTGTCTTCTTCTTTTAGCATTTGACGTTCTTCTGTTGTTGGTTCATATCCATTAACCATAAGTGTAGCTAACATTTCAGCTTCATCAATTGGTATAGTTCCTTCTCCTAAAGAACATTCTCATGTTCCTTGTAATTCTGGAAATTCTTCTAACAATTCTGCATGTGAATCTATAGTTTGAATATAATAACATGTACATCTGCAGATTGCGGTTGTTGCATGGCTCTATCAATAGAAAAGGTAACACTCTAGTCCTCTATACTTAAGGTCAGTTTCTTACCGAACACGTCTATTATTGCTTTAGCCGTGTTGAAGAATGGTCTTCCTAATATGAGAGGAACTCGAGAATCTTCTTCCATGTCCAAAATAACAAAATCTACTGGAAATACTAAAGTACCAACTTTAACTAGCATGTTCTCATTATCCCTCTAGGATATTTTACTGATCGATCGGCTAGTTGTATACTTATTCGTGTTGGTTTCAATTCTCCAAGGTCTAGTTTAGCGTATAGTGAATACGACATTAGATTTATACTAGCACCTAAGTCTGCCAATGCTTCTATTGAACTAAGACTACCCAGAAAACATGGAATTGTGAAACTTCCTGGATCTGAAAGTTTTTCCTGTCAATTTAGTGGTGCACCGAAGGAAGATCCAAATGAACATCTTCGAACCTTTAATAGGATATGTACACTATTTAAAATCCGAGAAGTGGAGGATGAACAGATATATCTCATGTTATTTCCCTGGACTTTGAAGGGAGAAGTCAAAGATTGGTTAGAATCGTTACCTGAAGAGGCGATTGATACATGGGATGTTTTAGTTGAAAATTTTCTTAAACAATTCTTTCCAGCATCTAAAGCCGTGAGACTTCAAGGAAAAATAGTCACGTTCACACAAAAGCCAAATGAAACTTTATATGAAGCGTGGACCAGATTTGGAAAGTTATTGAGAGGATGTCCGCAACATGGTTTAGACACTTGTCAAATAGTATAAATATTCTACCAAGGATGCGACATCACTACAAGAAAAGACATCGATATAGCAGCTGGTGGTTCCATTATGAAGAAAACCGCAACTGATGCTTACAAAATTATTGATAACACTGCTTCCCACTCACATGAGTGGCACCAAGAAAAAGATATCGTTAGATCATCTAAAGCAGTTAGAGCCAATTCTAGCCATGACTTCGATTCCATTTTTGCAAAGATAGATGCTGTCGAGAGACGAATGGAAAAGATGACTAAAGATATTCACTCAATACGAATTAGTTGTGAGGAGTGTAGAGGACCACATTTAACAAAAGATTGTCTCAGTATTGAACTAACAATGGAACAAAGAGAGAATGTTTCATACATAAACTAAAGGCCTGGAAATAATTATCAGAATAATTATCAACCGCCAAGACCAATCTACAATCAAAACAAGAATTATAATCGATATGTTCCATACAACAATCAACAAGGTCCAAGCAATCAACAAGTATCCAACAATACTTACAATCAGCAAAGACCTATTTTCCAAAATAAACCACCACAAACAGATGATAAAAAGCCAAATTTAGAAGATATGATGTCAAAGCTAGTTGATTCTCAAACACAGTTTTTCACATCTCAGAAACAAACCAATGAACAAAATGCTCAAGCATTTAGAAATCAACAAGCTTCTATTCAAAATCTGGAACAAGAAGTGAGCAACCTAGCAAGGTTAATAGGTGAAAGAAAACCAGGAAGTCTACCTAACTCCCGGAATGAAACAGCTAAAGCCATTACCACAAGAAGTGGTATTACACTTAAACCACCTGAAATGCCTGTAATTTCTGATGAAGCTATTCCTACTCCACAAGAACCACAATCTGAACAAGATAAGGAAAAAGAACCGATAGTTGAAAAGGTTAATGAAGATAACACAGTTAAAGCTAAACCTTATGTTAAACCATACCAACCACCACTTCCTTACCCGAGTAAAATGAGAAAAGAGATACTTAAAGCCGAGCAATCCAAATTCTTGGATATGTTTAAACAAATAAATGTCAATCTTCCTTTCATTGATGTGATTTCAGGAATACCTAGATATGCTAAATTCTTAAAAGATCTAATCACGAATAGAAAGAAAATGGAAGAACTCTCAGCTGTTACTATGAATGCTAATTGTTCTGCAGTGCTGTTGAATAAGATACCAGAAAAACTATCTGATCCAGGAAGTTACACAATTCCATGTTTTCTGGGTAGTCTTAGTTCAATAGAAGCATTGGCAGACTTAGGTGCTAGTATAAATTTAATGCCGTATTCACTATACACTAAACTAGACCTTTGAGAATTGAAATCAACATGAATAAGTATACAACTAGCCGATCGATCAGTAAAATATCCTAGAGGGATAATAGAGAACATGCTAGTTAAAGTTGGTACTTTAGTATATCCAGTAGATTTTGTTATTCTGGATATGGAAGAAGATTCTCGAGTTCCTCTCATATTAGGAAGACCATTCTTAAACATGGCTAAAGCAATAATAGACGTGTTTGGTAAGAAACTGACCCTAAGTATAGAGGACGAGAGTGTTACCTTTTCAGTTGATAGAGTAATGCAACAACCGCAATCTGCAGATGATACATGTTATTATATTCAAACTATAGATTCACATGCAGAATTGTTAGAAGAATTTCCAGAATTACAAGGAACAGGAGAATGTTCTTTAGGAGAAGGAACTGAACCAATTGATGAAACTGAAATATTAGCTACACTTATGGCTAATGGATATGAACCAACAACAGAAGAAATTCAAATGCCAAAAGAGGAAGACAGATATCGATATAAATCATCGATAGAAGAACCACCGACATTAGAGTTAAAGCCACTTCCAAATCATTTGGAATACGCTTATTTACATGGTGAATCTGAATTACCTGTAATAATATCGTCTTCTCTTACTGAAAATGAAAAATCTCAACTCATTTCTGTGCTAAAAGCTCATAAACCAGCTATTGCATGGAAGATTCATGACATTAAAGGAATAAGTCCTTCGTATTGCACACATAAAATCCTTATGGAAGAAGGTCATAAAACGTATGTGCAACGCCAATGAAGACTAAATCCTAATATGCAAGAAGTTGTTAAGAAAGAAATTATTAAACTGCTAGATGCAGGTTTAATTTATCCAATATCTGATAGTCCATGTGTAAGCCCAGTTCAATGCGTACCTAAGAAGGGTGGCATGACTGTCATCACAAATGAGAAAAATGAGCTTATTCCTACTAGGACTGTAACAGGATGGCGTGTTTGTATTGATTATAGAAAATTAAATGACGCCACCAGAAAAGATCACTTTCCCTTACCTTTTATTGATCAAATGTTGGAAAGATTAGCCGTAAATAGTTACTATTGTTTTCTTGATGGTTTTTCCGGATATTTTCAAATTCCAATAGCACCCGAGGACCAAGAGAAAACCACATTCACGTGCCCTTATGGTACATTTGCTTACAAACGCATGCCATTTGGACTTTGCAACGCCCCTACAACCTTTCAAAGGTGCATGATGGCGATTTTTCATGACATGATAGAAGAATGCATGGAAGTTTTCATGGATGACTTTTCAGTCTTCGGTGATACATTTGAATCATGTCTAGTTAATCTTGAACGAATGCTTATTAGATGCGAACAATCAAATCTAGTACTTAATTGGGAGAAATGCCATTTCATGGTTAAAGAAGGCATCGTTCTTGGTCATAAAATTTCAAAGGAAGGAATTGAAGTGGATAGAGCTAAAGTAGATGTAATTGCTAAACTTCCGCATCCCACCAATGTTAGAGGAGTTAGGAGTTTTCTAGGGCATGCCGGTTTTTACCGACGTTTCATAAAATATTTTTCTAAAATTGCCACTCCTATGAATAAACTCCTAGAAAAAGATGCTCCATTTATCTTTTCAGATGAATGCATTAAATCTTTTAATATTCTTAAAGAAAAACTCACTAATGCGCCGATCATGATAACTCCAAATTGGAATCTACCGTTTGAACTAATGTGCGATGCAAGTGATTTTGCAATGAGAGCCATTTTAGGACAAAGGATTGAAAAATGATTTCAACCTATTTATTATGCTAGTAAGACGTTACAAGGAGCACAAACAAATTACATAACTACTGAAAAAGAACTCCTTGCTATTGTCTTTGCTTTTGACAAATTTCGTTCATATCTCGTTCTAGCTAAAACGGTGGTCTATACCGACCATTCTGCTCTTAGATACCTATTTTCGAAACAAGATGCTAAACCAAGATTAATCCGTTGGATCTTACTCTTACGAGAGTTCAATATTGAAATCCGAGACAAAAAGGGAGCTGAAAATCTCGCCGCTGATCATCTTTCTCGTCTTGAAAATCCTGAATGAGAAGTTCTAAATGAATCGGAAATACAAGACAACTTTCCTGATGAATATCTATTGAAGATAGATTATAATGAAATTCCATGGTTTGCAGACTATGCAAACTACTTAGTCTGTGGATTCCTTGAAAAAGGATTGTCGTACCAAAAACGAAAGAAATTCTTTAGTGATATAAAACACTATTTCTGAGAAGATCCACATTTGTTTAAAAGTTGTCCCGATGGAATAATACGCCGATGTATATTTGGAGATGCAGCTAGTCAAATCTTAAACCATTGTCATGCAGGACCAACAAGAGGGCATTATGGACCTCAGCATACAGCAAAAAAAGTTTACGATGCTGGATTCTATTGGCCTACAATTTTTAAAGACGCACACCTTCTTTGCAAATCCTGTGATGCTTGTCAAAGGGCCAGAAAAATAAGTCAACGTGATGAAATGCCACAAAATGTCATTCAAGTATCTGAAGTATTTGACATTTGGGGTATTGACTTTATGGGTCCATTTCTAAAATCTCATAATAATCTCTACATTCTCGTTGCCATTGATTATGTATCTAAATGGGCGGAAGCACAAGCTCTCCTAACTAACGATGCACGAGTTGTAGTTAACTTTTTAAAACGTCTTTTTGCTAGGTTTGGAACACCGAAAGCTTTAATAAGTGATCGGGGTACTCATTTTTGTAACAATCAACTTGAGAAAGTTCTCAAAAGATATGGAGTAACTCATAAAATCTCAACCGCTTATCATCCACAAACAAGTGGATAAGTTGAAAATACCAACCGAGCTTTAAAACGTATTCTAGAAAAAACTGTAGGATCACATCCGAAGGAATGGTCTATGAAATTGGAGGATGCACTCTAGGATTTTAGAACAGCCTACAAAACTCCAATTGGAACCACACCTTTTAAACTTGTTTACAGAAAAGCATGTCATCTTCCAGTAGAAATTGAGCACAAAGCATTTTGGGCTTTGAAGACATGTAATCTTGATTTACATGAAGCTGGACGTCTACGGTTAAGTCAACTAAATGAATTAGAAGAATTAAGACATGAAGCATATGAAAATTATTAATCTATAAAGAAAGAACGAAGAAATGGCATGATAAAAGAATCAGAGGATCAAAAGAATTTAAAGAAGGAGATAGAGTTCTTCTTTTCAATTCACGATTCAAGCTATTTCCTGGAAAATTTAAATCAAGATGGTCTGGACCATTCATAGTCAAAAAAGTTTTCCCATATGGAACAATAGAGTTGATAAATTCAAATGGGATCGAATTTAAAGTCAATGGTCACAGAGTTAAACATTACATACATGATCCGATGGAAGTTGATAATGAAGTTAATCACATGTTCGACACCACAGCTAACTGAGTGTGGGGAAATTCAAATCTTTATAGGGTAATATGTATTTCTGTCTAGAGTTAGATTTTCTGTTTTCGTGTTGTTTTCGAAAATGGAACCCGAATGGTCTTTCCCTAGCAGACCCTAAAGAACTAGTCTTCTCCCCCCATTCTGAATTTTTATTTTTTTAGGTTTTACTAGATGAAGAATTCCTGTGAACTAAACCATGGTCTAATGCTACACGCTTTGATCACTAAACGTAATAATGACACACTCCCGAGTGACCTGGTATCAGTAATAAGAGCCAAATTAGACGGAGTAAGAAAAGAACTCAGGAACGAACATAATATGTTACTTTTTGGTAACGGAAAATCAAAATCCGCAGCGAAAAGAAGAGCACGACACCTTGAAAGATGTCACAAATGCGGAAAATGGTCACGCGAAGGAAAATGCTCGACGAATCAGACATATTCCAATACCGAGTTCGTTACTTTATGCAGAGAAGGACCGTTCATATGTTTCGAAGAAAAATCGTTGAATGCTCGAGGTTATGCCTATGTAGCTATGGAAAACCAATTAGTCCGACTATCTTATGAGTGGGCTAAAGCAGGTCACTGAGAATTCTATCTCACAGGTAAGTATGTACAGTTTTTATTTTTATTTTATTGCTTTTAACCTTTTGATAATAAACGCTAAATTGTTCGCTATAAAGTATTAAATTGATACTCAATAAAATTAGGCTTTGCGACCGAAATTATTGATATCATACAAAAATTTATTACATCACTGCGAAATTTACCGTTTATTCTTAAGGTATAAATATCTTTAATCAATCAACCCAAAATATTTCAGAAATTCGTCAGGAGTAAAACTAGGTAATATAGCCGAAATTACTTTACTGAAAAGAGGGGCGTATATTTTTGATAATATTTGATTGTTTAAAGTGGGATAAAAGACCAAAAAGATTTTTAATTTTATTTTTACTTTGTTTATTAATATATAAATATTAAATTATTATTGTAAACTTTTTAAAATCAATATATTTAAGTTTGTAAATATTTGAAAAATTAATATTTTTAACTTATGATTGTAAAAATACAAAAAAATATATAAGTAGTATTATTATTATAAAAGGGGATTTGAAAGTGGGATTTTAAGTCCCATTTCAAATTACCATGCATGTTTATATTTGTATGTATGTATGTATGTATATTGTCAATTGTACACAACAGGATAAAACAGCGCATTTTCAAAGACTTGCATTAAGTTCAGCAAAAGCTACTAATTTTGACGACAAAACGAAAAACAAATGTGATATAACAACAAGACGGAATGAACAAATGATGTACACCATTTATCATTCAACAAACAAACGCCAATATGTTTTGGACAAAATTAACCATTTTACCCAATTTCTTATAATATATTTGAAAGAAAGATGGATCTGCACGATGAATCAATTCCATCATTTAAAGGAATTAAAGTCTTCCGAAAAAGACACGCGCTTCTTGATTTAGGTCAGGAAGTTGTCGTCCAAACCAGTTGTAGAGTCTACGAAAAACCTTGAAAAGTTTTCTCGAAAATCAGCTGGAAATCCACGGACCTCAACATCAAACAGGGTTGCCAAGTGGTCAGACTTATCCTAACCATGAGAGGATCTATCTCGTAAAATGGGGAGGGCGCCATGCAAATTAGCTTGATAAGACTAATGAATCAGATCCCCAGAAAAGGATAATCTCCTTAAAGATTAAAAATCAGCTTTTAAGCCTGATATTACTCAATCCTAGAGATTGACCTTAAAGATTGAGAATTACAAACTCATGGAATTCGATGATATCTAAACTCGAGCTTGAACGAGAAAATATTTTGATCAAAATTACAAACCGATTTGTTTTCTAAAAAACCCATTTTTAATGCGTTCATTACCATTGTACGTAAAATCCTAGGAATTCACCTGGAATTCATTAGGTCACCTGAACCAAATCGGGTGTCAACCGTAAGAACGGTGGTTGCATAGCATGGTCGAAGACAGGAACTTGTGCCAGACCAAAAAATTATAAGGGTAAGCTTTACTATTGCTCCTACAAAGGATAGTAATTGCATCCGACACGTTATAGACCATAATTAAAAGCATGTTAGGGGACATTGCCTTAACAGTTGCTTGTTCAACGCTTTCCTTTACAACCGGACGGTAGTTTACCGAAAGGTATTATACGGAGCAAGTATACTGGACGTGTTGCTTTCCTAATACAGGGTTAGCAAGTGGGTGACACAAAACCATAAGTTTTGAGCTAAAATTTTCAAATCTGAAACCCACTAAACCCATAAAAACAATTTGCAAACACCGGTGAAGGGTTATTCCGGAAAACTTATCTACGGTAAAAGCTAGATTGTAATTTCAAAAGATCAAATGTTTTCATAAAGATCCAATTTCCTAAAGGATCTAAATTTTCATAGTCATGTGGGACTGTAAACCATAACGTTACTATCATTGTTCATACCGCCGTATAGAAATCACTGATGTACAAAGTGTGAAGAATAAAGAAGTGATTCTAGTATTTTTATTTCAAGACTATATTGCTTGAGGACAAGCAACGCTTAAGTGTGGGAATATTTGATAATGCTAAAAACGAACATATATTTCATAGCATTATCCCTCAAGAAAGACAAGCTTTTAGTTGTAATTGTTCTATTTACAAGTAATATTCGTTTAAATAATAAAAGGTGAAGACAAAAGACAGATTCGACGAATTGAAGACGCAAACGACCAAAAAGCTCAAAAGTACAAAGTACAATTAAAGTGGTTCAAATTATTGATGAGAAACGTCTCAAAATTACAAGAGTACAAGTAGCAAAATGCAAAATACAAGATATTAAATTGTACGCAAGGACGTTCGAAAATCCGGAACCGGGACCAGAGTCATCTCTCAACGCTCGACGCAACGGACTAAAAATTACAAGTCAACTATGCACATAAAAATAATATAATATTTAAATAATTCTTAAAATTATTTATATATTATATTTATTTATTAAAACGTCGGCAAATAAACAAACAAAGACCTGTTAGCTGGAAAAAGGGGCCATGCGATCGCATGGCCTGGAAGAGCATTTTCCATGCGATCGCATGGCAGTAGGTGGCTGGCCACATGCCTATAAATTTCGCAGTTTGGTGATCATATATCCATACATCTTTTTCTCTTCCATCATTCAACGTATAATATATATATATATATATATATATATATATATATATATATATATATATATATATATATATATATATATATATATATTATAATTATAATTTCAATTTTAATTTTAAATTCTAATAATAAGGGTATGTTAGCGAATGTTGTAAGGGTGTAAGTTGAAATTCTATCCGTGTAACGCTACGCTATTTTTAATCATTGTAAGTTATGTTCAACCTTTTTAAATTAATGTCTCGTAGCTAAGTTATTATTATGCTTATTTAATACCGAAGTAATCGTGATGTTGGGCTAAATATTAAAATTGGGTAATTGGGCTTTGGACCATAATTGAGGTTTGAATAAAAGAACGACACTTGTGGAAATTAGACTATGGGCTATTAATGGGCTTTATATTAACTAAACGACACCTCGTTAATTTAATATATAGACTTATAATTTGACGTATTTATATATAACCACATACGCTTGACTGGGTACGGTGGGCGGGATATCTATAAATACCAATAATTGTTCATTTTATCGAACACGGAACTGGATTAATAGTTAATAGATTTGTTGAAACAGGGGTGGATTACATTCAAGGGTAATTGGTGTAATTGTTAACAAAGTAGTAAAACCTTGGTCTACACGCAGTCGATAACCTGGTGTATTCATTAAACAAAGTATTAAGACCTTGTTACAATTCGAATCCCCAATTAGTTGGAATATTTGACTTCGGGAATAAGAATAATTTGATGAAGACTTTCTCACTTTATGATTATGACTGATGGACTATTATGGACAAATCCGTATGGACATATCGAATAATCCAGGACAAAGGACAATTAACCCATGGTAATAAACTAAAAATAACACGTCGAACATCATGATTACGGAAGTTTAAATAAGCATAATTCTTTTATTTCATATTTAATTGCACTTTTATTTATTGTCATTTTATTTAATTGCACTTTTAATTATCGTTCTCTTTAATTATTGCAATTTTATTTTATCGCACTTTTATTTATCGCAATTTCATTATCGTTATTTACTTTACGCTTTAAATTAAGTTATATTTATTTTTAATATTTTACATTAGGTTTTAACTGCGACTAAAGTTTTAAAAATCGACAAACCGGTCATTAAACGGTAAAAACCCCCTTTTATAATAATAATACTACTTATATATATTTTTGTATTTTTACAATTATAAGTTAAAAATATAGCGTTAAGCTTGGCTAAAGATCCCTGTGGAACGAACCGGACTTACTAAAAACTACACTACTGTACGATTAGGTACACTGCCTATAAGTGTTGTAGCAAGGTTTAGGTATATCCATTCTATAAATAAATAAATATCTTGTGTAAAATTGTATCGTATTTAATAGTATTTTCTTGTAAAAATTAATAGTATTTTATACCCCTTCGCTTTAACATCAAAAACCTACCAGCTTCAACAACAGCACCGGCAACACTAGTACCACCAACAACCCAAGTTTCCACATCACACGCCTCAACATCTTATTTTGTACCTCGAGCATAATCATCATTCTACGAATCGTTCTACATCATTTATCTTCGTTCTACATGACGATTATATAATTTCTAATGTTTTAGAGATTATGTACTCTAGTTGTAACCGTAAATCAAATGAGTTTAATATCATATTAACTCATTAAATCCATGATTACATCTAAAGAAAATATATATGTATATATATTTTCATAACGATTGTAATTAAAAAAAATCTTTTGTACAAACTGTTAATGGTGAAAATTTTTTAACGGGTAGGTAATACCCGAGAAATATTTAGATTTCACATTAATAAGTTATACTGTACATCCTTCGAATCTGATTCAACAGTCATTTACTATTCTACCTACATCCACAGATATACAAATTCGTTCATCGCAGAATAACCATTTTCATTCAATTTCATATATTGGATTTTTACCTATCAGAATCCAACAAGTGGCATAATGAAGAAAACATTGGACAAAATAAAATTTGTTAGAAACAAACAAATTAACAATGAGAAAAATTTTGTTAAGAATCCACGCTAACTATTCCTAGCTAACTGTTCCTAGCTAACTGATTACATTTTATTTATTGCAATTTATTTATCGCAATTTATATTCTCGCAATTTTATTTATCGTCATTTAATTTCTGTTATTTAATTTACGCACTTTAAATATCGGGACACGTATACAAGGTTTTGACGTGTCATATCGACGCATCTATATATATTATTTAGAATAACCATAGACACTCTATATGCAGTAATGATAGAGTTAGCTATACAGGGTTGAGGTTGATTCTTAAATAATATATATACTTTGAGTTGTGATCGAGTCTGAGACATGTACACGGGTCACGATACGTATTAATTAATTCGAATATTATATATTAAACTATATATGAATTATTGGACTGTTAACTGTTGTAACATCCCGTGATTTTCCGTTTAATTTATTTTAACACCGTCTTTTTTTTTATATAATATCTTTCGTTATTCAAATTTGTATCTTTCGTTAACTAACGTTCATAATATTCTCGTTATCTAATTATAAAGTCATCCGTTACTCGAACGTTTTTAAAATATTCGTTGGGTTAATTCCCGCACCCGCTTTGAAACTCGAGGGACCGAGATTGCCAAATGGGCAAACTAGTTGACTAGGTCAACTAGTCAACCCACTTACCACATCCATTCATTTCATCTCCACCTCCCACCTTCATCCTCCTCTTTCTCTCTACTTCCCATTTTTGAACTCAATACCCTCAAACATAAAATCATCATCTAAATCCGATTGGAGAAGCAAACATCAAAACAAATTACATTTTCGTGATCCTCTCTTCATCCTCTACATTTTGATACCAATATCATCAAGTTTGGGTAACATTTCTAAAACTCTAGATTTCTCTAAATTCGTGTTTTTGACTTGAAATGGTGTTAGTTAGTGTCTATGGCTCATTGTGATGTCGTGTATGTAATTTGTATGCTCGATTTGTTGTTTTTGGTGTAACTAGCTTGAATATGAAAATTGCTTGCTTAATCTTTGATTTTGGATGATTAAAAGTTGTTTAATTGTTAAAGTTCATGTATTAAATGTGTTACTAGCATCATTAGCTTCAAATTGATGTGTAGGTTGATTAAGAAAACTTCAAAAACATGATTATTGATTTTGAGATGTTTGACTAGGGTTTGATAGTTCTTGACATGAATTTTTGGATGCTTGAATGTCATGGAATGTTAATTGTTAGTGTTTAGTAGTAATGTATGCTTCATTACCTTCAAAACGGCATATCATATGTGTGAATTGGTTTCCCGAAACTCAAAATGCAATTGATGAACTTGAAACTTAGGAAATGGACTTTTATTGTTCGCTTGATGAGATTTCGGCTATTGTAAATGATGTTATTGTTGGACCATAAGTGCTTAGTTGTATTCCTCGTCAAAATACCTTTCCAACGATATATGATAGGCATTATAAGTGTTTGCGGGTCAAGTTTTGTGTTAAAATTGATTTTGGCTCGTGCATAGTTTTGCAAAACAGAAAAATGTCTGTACAGGTGGTGGCGCGGCGCGCCCCTTACCCGCGCGGCGCGCAGATTATGCTGGACAGATTCTGACCTCTTGGTCCCAATTCACGCGAAATGTTTGACTAGTTACCGACCTCCGATTCACATGAAACTTGTTTTAATATACTTGTATATGAATAATTAGCATAGAAAATTTGTCCGGGACCCGACCCGAACGTGTTGACTTTTTGTTGACTTTGACCGACCAAAGTTTGACTTTTTGTCAAACTTAACCAAATGATTATGCAACCCTCCTAACTTGTTTATATACTTGTACCTTGCATGAAACTTGACAATTTGATTTCACATGTTACATAATCGAGTCGTAACGAGCCATAGGACTAATTGAACAACTTTGACCTTTCGTGACTATCGTTATTGATACAACCTACTTGTTTAGGTCGAGACTAGCATTGTTCTTTGCACGTTTATTCGTTGAAGTACTTTATTAACTCTTGCGCTCAAGGTGAGATCATAGTCCCACCTTTTCAACAACTTTTATACTTTTAAATCGTGGGCTGAGAAAACATATACTTTGTTACATCTTGTACTACTTACTTTTATGTTTTGAACACAAGTGTGAAAACAAACATTCCACGTGCGAGTTAGAACAAAAATGCCTCAATTCGATTATCATTAGTTACACTTGCAGGGTGTAAGCGAGAACTTATATTGTGTGGCCATACGGGTTTAACAAACCCTCATTCGGACGGTTCGCTACCGTTATGCGGATGAAATATATTTTTGTGTTTTAGTGTGGGTTCTAGCACTGTGTGATGGGGTAACGTTGGTTAAGTTTTGATAATTGAGTGCTCGCGTATAACAACACTTTTGGAATGCAAATGATTTGGATAATCTACGTTATGGAAATACAAAATCTTGTGGTTCAAAAACAACGTTTAATACTTACTAAACCTATGATTTCACCAACGTTTTCGTTGACAGATTCTTCTATGTTTTCTCAGGTTTTGAATGCTTAGTGATACATGCTTCCGCACTCTTTTGATACTTGCTTGGATGTCGAGTATACATGCATTTTGGAGCATCTTTTGAACTTATTTAAACTGTGTCGCATAGTTTTCATTTGTACTTATAACGTTGTAACTTAACTTGTGGTCAATTATCTTTGTAAACTTTGAAACAATCTTTACACTTGAATGGCTGCGACATATTTTGGGTCAAACGTCTGTTTTAAAGACTTATGACCAGGTAATGGGACCTACGTAGTCGACGCCGTCGCTTGACGATTTGTCGGGGTCGCTACAAGTGGTATCAGAGCCTTGGTTGTAGGGATTTAGAGTTCATTTGTGTCCACCCCGAGTCATAGGGTACATAGGTGAATCTAGACTACAACCGACATATAGACTGAAGTAGGAATTACTTGACTATTTGTGCATTTATACTCGAACTCTTCAATCATATCTAACTCGTATTCGATCTTGATCTTACGTTGATAAATTTTGTTGACGCGCCACCTTGACTTTATGAGGTAATGTTAAATGCACATGAGAATCAGGGTAATATAATTTCCGGGATTATATTACGGTGATTCATATGGACATTCCGACATTATGACATAAAGAATTTAAGGCGAGTCAAGGAAAATTTTCTCTACATCATCATTCCCTATCATGATTAGTATTATTGAGAATACTAATCAACGATATTCTTGTGTCTTGAAGGAACAATGCCTCCCCGTCGCGGACCACGTAATGAAACTTCCGAACAAGCTTTTAAACGCATGATAGCCACCGCCATAGGTGCGGCTATGGCTAGTATCTCCTCCGACATCAATAACAACCACAACCACAACAACCATGGAGCCGGTAATTCAAATGAGGGTTGCTCCTACAAAACTTTCATGGGGTGCAAACCTCACACCTTCGATGGGACCGGAGGACCGGTTGTGCTCACCCGATGGTTTGAGCAAACAGAAGCCGTTTTTAGCATAAGCGGTTGTCGGGACCAAGACAAAGTCAAATATTCCACCCACACTTTTGCCGGTATCGCCCTCACATAGTGGAATACGTATGTGCTGTCGGTGGGTATCGATGAAGCCCACACACTCTCATGGGCCGACTTAAAGAAAAAGATGCTCACCGAATACTTCCCGCGCGAAGAGACCCGTAAGCTCGAACACGAACTAAGAACTTTAAAAGCGGCCGGGAATGACCTAAAGGCATATAATCAACGATTTTCTGAGCTATCCTTGATGTGCCCAAACCTCGTGACCCCCGAACCTCTAAGGGTTGAACTTTACATGGATGGTCTTCCCAAGAGCATCAAACAAGGAGTAATGTCATCCAAACCCAGTAATCACCAAGAGGCCCTGAATATGGCCCGTCAATTGATTGAAACGGTAGACGAGATTGAAGTGCCGGCACCTAAAGCCGAGGATGAGTCGGGTGACAACAAAAGAAAATGGGAAGCCCCCCAATCGAGTAACTACAACAACAACTTTTCCAAGGAACCTCTCACCCCCGTCGGCAAGAAAAGTTATGCCGGGACACGACCTTTTTGCAACAAATGCCACAAGCATTATTTTGGTGAATGTGGCAAGCTAATTTGCCATCGGTGCCAAGGTAGTGGTCATATTGCCAAGTATTGTGGAAGTACCGCCCCCGTCACTCAAAAGGGGCCCGACGCACCAAAGCCGAGTATTTGCTACAAATGTGGCCAATCGGGTCATTTTAGGAATGAATGCCCAAAGAATAAAGCAAAAACCAACGCGCGCCGTTGAATTTACAACATCGACACCTTGGATGCCCGAGACGATGATGGACTAGTCACGGGTACGTTTCTTCACAACAAACCGTATATTTCATACTTATTCGATTCGAGTACCGTTAGACGTTTTATAACCAAGGATTTGACTCGTGCTCTTTATATTCCACCTCTTTCCCCCAGATACTACTTAGACGATTTAAGCGACCAACGGAAAAATATTGTGTGCCTATAAATATTATCGGAGGATATACGTTAAGAAATTGAACTCGACACCAATAGAACTAAGGAACTCAAAACCTATTCATTAAGGAGAAATTGTTGCCCTACATTTATGTATAGATTATTGTGAACTAAGAAATTTTCGGTTGGAAACCGATACCCTCTCCCTCGCATCCATGACCTCATGATTATTTGCACGAATCCCGTATGTTCCAAATCGACCTCCGTTCTGGTTATCATCAATTGGGGGTTAAGGGAGACGATGTCTCCTAAGCCATTTTTCCGAACTCGCAACGTTAGTTGTAAATCTCTCTTAGTACCGTTTGATTTATTTAGGACTCCGTCCGTATTCATGAACCTCCTAAACCACGTATGCAACTTATCTAGGCAAATCTGTTATCGTATTTATGGATGACATCTTAACTTATTTAAGTAAAGAAGGAAAACGAACAACATCACCATCTTACGCTCGAACTTTTGAGAAAAGAGCAACTCTATACCAAATTCTCCGAGTGAGAATTTCTGTTGAACGAAGTCCAATTTTCTAGACCATGATGTTAATGGTCAAGGCATTACAATCAATCTCGAAATCAAGCCACATGTAATCAGGAAACTCTACCAACTCGGACTTGTATTTGTAAAAATCTTAGATCTCGTCTGTTATTACCGAAGATTCATTTCTGACTTTTCTCGTGTTACACGACTTTTAAACTCGTTAACTCGCTAAGGAAAACTTTAAACCTCTCCTTGTTCGCACCTTGAGCGTGATTCTTCACACCAACATTTCTAGTTAAAAATCGTATAGCAACAGATGGAACTCAAACATGGAAATATTTCTACTTGAACGCCGAAAGGCATACTCCCTCGACTCGAAATCAACGGAACGGAAATTCGTTATTTTGCACGAAGAATTCGAATACTAAATTGTGGATCCGATCAATATTCTTGTCATCACGTACCACACTACATACCTCTGTTATTTCACCGTTACCGTCTGATATTACTGGAAATTAAGATAACACACAATCCAACGATACTTCACTCTTCTTTGACTTAACGCCCTTGTATTTCTGATAATCGGCCAACTATTATTCAACCCCGAACTATACAACCACGTGTACTATCTCGTTTCTCTTTCAGACTTCAACTTTTGACAACTAGAGGCACGTTATGGCAACCTCGAGATGCAAGCTCATCCTATTCTAAGTCCTCATTTCACTCCTATCTTTATCGCTCGCATTTCCGTTTAAAGAAACTCCTTGTAACATTTCTCCATGGATAGAGAAATTCATCATATTACATTAGTATTCACCACGAGGGTGAATAGTCCTAACGAACATTTTTCGAACCCTAACTGACTTGTTCAAACGTATCTTAATAGATTCTATTCCAACACGGTGTATCTTTGTCAATTATTCCGTATCGAAATACTCGTTTCACTTCTAGTTTTACAAGAAACCTTGGAGACCCGCTTAGACATGAGTACCGCGTACCACCCACAAACAGACGAACCGAACAAACGAACGATTTACGTCTTCGAAAGACATATTTCAAACTTACATGGTCGCTTTTAGTAGATCCCTCTTACAACAGTAGTTACCACTCGTGTGTTCACACGCACTTTCCGAAACCCTGTATGACCGCTAATGTCATACCCCTATTCGTTGGACCAAAGCATGTGGCAAACAAAACACCGAATCTTAACTCATCCAAGAAACAACAATTGAGATAATCCAAGTCCGAGAAGGGCTCGAGACGACCCGTAGTCGCCCAAAAGAGTCATACCAAACTTAGATGAAAACCTCACAAATCCCAGTGTGTAACCGCGTAATATTGAGAAACCGCACCTTGGAAAGGTGTAATCCATTTTGGGAAATCGAGAAAGGCTATATCCGCAATATCGAACCTTTTGAAACCTTGGGGCGTATTGGAACCGCTTCCTATCGTTTAGAACTTCCGACTCAATTAAGTTTCCGTTTACCCTACATTTCGTGTAACAAACTTAGAAACGTGTCCTGCGGAACAGGAACGTGCAATCCTTCTAGATGCACCAACTATTGATGACAAACTCCTCCTCATAGGAAAAACCGGCTGAACTTGTGGATCGTAAAACCAAGCCCTAATACAACGTAACACCCCGACTATCCGGATTCGTGGAATGTCCAAGAAAGTACCTTCAATCATTCGTAGAGTTACTACACTAAGTCTCGAGTAAGAGACATCGACTATTACTTCCAACTAAATTTCGGGACGAAATTTCTTTTGAGGTGTGGATAATGTAACATCCCGTGATTTTCCGTTTAATTTATTTTAACACCGTCTTTTTTTTATATAATATCTTTCGTTATTCAAATTTGTATCTTTCGTTAACTAACGTTCATAATATTCTCGTTATCTAATTATAAAGTCATCCGTTACTCGAACGTTTTTAAAATATTCGTTGGGTTAATTCCCGCACCCGCTTTGAAACTCGAGGGACCGAGATTGCCAAATGGGTAAACTAGTTGACTAGGTCAACTAGTCAACCCACTTACCACATCCATTCATTTCATCTCCACCTCCCACCTTCATCCTCCTCTTTCTCTCTACTTCCCATTTTTGAACTCAAAACCCTCAAACATAAAATCATCATCTAAATCCGATTGGAGAAGCAAACATCAAAACAAATTACATTTTCGTGATCCTCTCTTCATCCTCTACATTTTGATACCAATATCATCAAGTTTGGGTAACATTTCTAAAACTCTAGATTTCTCTAAATTCGTGTTTTTGACTTGAAATGGTGTTAGTTAGTGTCTATGGCTCATTGTGATGTCGTGTATGTAATTTGTATGCTCGATTTGTTGTTTTTGGTGTAACTAGCTTGAATATGAAAATTGCTTGCTTAATCTTTGATTTTGGATGATTAAAAGTTGTTTAATTGTTAAAGTTCATGTATTAAATGTGTTACTAGCATCATTAGCTTCAAATTGATGTGTAGGTTGATTAAGAAAACTTCAAAAACATGATTATTGATTTTGAGATGTTTGACTAGGGTTTGATAGTTCTTGACATGAATTTTTGGATGCTTGAATGTCATGGAATGTTAATTGTTAGTGTTTAGTAGTAATGTATGCTTCATTACCTTCAAAACGGCATATCATATGTGTGAATTGGTTTCCCGAAACTCAAAATGCAATTGATGAACTTGAAACTTAGGAAATGGACTTTTATTGTTCGCTTGATGAGATTTCGGCTATTGTAAATGATGTTATTGTTGGACCATAAGTGCTTAGTTGTATTCCTCGTCAAAATACCTTTCCAACGATATATGATAGGCATTATAAGTGTTTGCGGGTCAAGTTTTGTGTTAAAATTGATTTTGGCTCGTGCATAGTTTTGCAAAACAGAAAAATGTCTGTACAGGTGGTGGCGCGGCGCGCCCCTTACCCGCGCGGCGCGCAGATTATGCTGGACAGATTCTAACCTCTTGGTCCCAATTCACGCGAAATGTTTGACTAGTTACCGACCTCCGATTCACATGAAACTTGTTTTAATATACTTGTATATGAATAATTAGCATAGAAAATTTGTCCGGGACCCGACCCGAACGTGTTGACTTTTTGTTGACTTTGACCGACCAAAGTTTGACTTTTTGTCAAACTTAACCAAATGATTATGCAACCCTCCTAACTTGTTTATATACTTGTACCTTGCATGAAACTTGACAATTTGATTTCACATGCTACATAATCGAGTCGTAACGAGCCATAGGACTAATTGAACAACTTTGACCTTTCGTGACTATCGTTATTGATACAACCTACTTGTTTAGGTCGAGACTAGCATTGTTCTTTGCACGTTTATTCATTGAAGTACTTTATTAACTCTTGCGCTCAAGGTGAGATCATAGTCCCACCTTTTCAACAACTTTTATACTTTTAAATCGTGGGCTGAGAAAACATATACTTTGTTACATCTTGTACTACTTACTTTTATGTTTTGAACACAAGTGTGAAAACAAACATTCCACGTGCGAGTTAGAACAAAAATGCCTCAATTCGATTATCATTAGTTACACTTGCAGGGTGTAAGCGAGAACTTATATTGTGTGGCCATACGGGTTTAACAAACCCTCATTCGGACGGTTCGCTACCGTTATGCGGATGAAATATATTTTTGTGTTTTAGTGTGGGTTCTAGCACTGTGTGATGGGGTAACGTTGGTTAAGTTTTGATAATTGAGTGCTCGCGTATAACAACACTTTTGGAATGCAAATGATTTGGATAATCTACGTTATGGAAATACAAAATCTTGTGGTTCAAAAACAACGTTTAATACTTACTAAACCTATGATTTCACCAACGTTTTCGTTGACAGATTCTTCTATGTTTTCTCAGGTTTTGAATGCTTAGTGATACATGCTTCCGCACTCTTTTGATACTTGCTTGGATGTCGAGTATACATGCATTTTGGAGCATCTTTTGAACTTATTTAAACTGTGTCGCATAGTTTTCATTTGTACTTATAACGTTGTAACTTAACTTGTGGTCAATTATCTTTGTAAACTTTGAAACAATCTTTACACTTGAATGGATGCGACATATTTTGGGTCAAACGTCTGTTTTAACGACTTATGACCAGGTAATGGGACCTACGTAGTCGACGCCGTCACTTGACGATTTGTCGGGGTCGCTACAACTGTGGACTTTCGACTGTGGACTAATAACATTGGACAATTAAAATGAATTAAAATATTGATTATAACATATGAAACTAACATTTCTTCAAGTTTTCCACTTGATTTCATCTTAAACCTCATTTGTATCATGACGATTACAATCTGTGTTCAAACCTTTCATGATTCTTGAAAACACCTCAATTGAGAGGATGAACCAACCGCACTTCATCTACAGAAGAAAAGATTGATGTATATAATTATGCACCTGAAAACACTCGGAACCTAAGTAAACGTTTAACACGTATCTGTACTAGCTCTTTTGGTGTTGCTATTACCGAAAATAACTTTGCAATTCCTTTTCAAATTAGCCAATTTTGTCACAGCTCCAGCAAATCAACATCGATCTTTCATTCAAATAAGTCTTATTATAACATTGATATATACGTTTGCCCCTTCATCATCATTACCGGAGAACTGTTTATATCCCATCACATTAGCAGTAAACTTACCAGCAACATCATTACTCGTTGGCTTAAGTCTCTCCGAAGAACCCTTATATTTGTTCATTAAAGCCTTATCTTATACTCATCCACATCTTATAACGAGAATTACCATACCAATTACCGGGAATTATCAATCAGTATTTTGAATCTCAGAATGTTCCTACATCAACAGTTATTTGTATACATATAACATTTATCCATTCTGAAATTTTGAAGAGCATTCAGTCTACAAATCAATACTCTGAATATTGAAAAGTTGAATGAAGTAGCAGAAACTGTAGACAACCGTAAACGACCGTAACAGTCAGAAGTTTGATGGTAAAGAAGGATACGTTGGAAAAGCTCAGAAAAGTTGGAACTGCAAAACGGATTGAGCTAACCACGAAGGAGACCAAGGACAAATACAAGGACCATACCCTATATTCAAAGAATCCAGATAATTCTGGATCCGATGAAATCTTCAGCAAATATCTTGCTCCGAGGTCATGTTAAATCTTGTGGAAAAATCTTTCTTCATCAACCTTCGATCTTAGAAATTCCAAAATTTTATCATAAATATCTTCGATACTTCTGAAGATATCTTCATAAATATTCTTGTCCGATATTATTTATCTCTTCGCGTTATCTGTGTTACATCATAAAAGAAACTATTTTAGTGTCTAAATTCTGAAACCTTCGAGTTTAAATTATGAATGTTTTTGAAGTGGGGTTGCGAATTGATGCGTGAGTTAGTATAATATAATGACACTTGATCAACGTGATTATATTACGGTAAGTCATGCTGAGTTTCTAATGAAACATGATAATTCACAGACCATAACGTCATCATGTGTGATAATGCTAAAAACGAACATTAATTTCATAGCATTATCCCTCAAGAAAGACAAGCTTTTAGTTGCAATTGTTCTATTTACAAGTAATATTCATTTAAATAATAAAAGGTGAAGACAAAAGACAGATTCGACGAATTGAAGACGCAAACGACCAAAAAGCTCAAAAGTACAAAGTACAATCAAAGTGGTTCAAATTATTGGTGAGAAACGTCTCAAAATTACAAGAGTACAAGTCGCAAAACGCAAAATACAAGATATTAAACTGTACGAAAGGACGTTCGAAAATCCGGAACCGGGACCAGAGTCAACTCTCAACGCTCGACGCAACGGACTAAAAATTACAAGTCAACTATGCACATGAATATAATATAATATTTAAATAATTCTTAAAATTATTTATATATTATATATTATATTTAAAATCGTCGGGAAAGCTAGGAAACAAATCATGTGAGCTGGAAAAAGTGGCCATGCGATCGTATGGCCTGAAGGCTATAATTCCATGCGATCGCATGGCAGTAGGTAGCTGGCCACATGCCTATAAATTCGCGGTTTTGGTTGATCATATATCCATCTTTCATCTATCTCTCACTCGTATACATATATACATATATTATAATTTTAATTTTAATTTTAAATTCTAATAATAAGGGTATGTTAGCGAATGTTGTAAGGGTGTATGTGATGACCCGAAAATTTCTGACCAAATTTAAACTTAATCTTTAACGTTTCTGACACGATAAGCAAAGTCTATGAAGTTGAATCTCAAAATTTTTGAACTACTTTCATATATTCAAATACCTTTCGGTTGTTCTTGACGATTCGCGAACAATTATATGTATATAGATACATATATATATATATATTATAATTTGAAAACGTAACAATGTATTAATTGTTTGATACCTTACATTAAACTTATTGGTTTAAATATTTATTTGAATATATATGATAAGTTGGAATATTAATTTTATGAATAACTTGCGACGTATATTTAAAACGTGTTTATGAATGTTGAAAATATATATTAACTTGGTCATAAAACGATTTGTTATTATATATATATTAACAAATAGCGAGACAATGATTTATAGAAGTAAATGACCAAAACACTCGAAAGTTTAAGATACACTTTGAATGATATAGTTTATTGATAATTTAAGACTATATTTTGACAAAGGTACGAGTCACAAAACGTAAATTGCGAGTTTTCTAAGCGTACGAAAATGCGTTCGAGAAACCGGAACCGGGACATAAGTCGAGTGACAACGTACGAGTCATCGGAACGAAAATTACAAGTCAACTATGCACATGAATTTAATATAATATATAATTAATTATTTAAATTATATATATTATATATATTATATTATAATATGTCGACAAACAAAAAAACAAAAACATTTTGCTCTAGTTTATTTACACAAGAAAACATCGGATCAGGTGGCCATGCGATCGCATGGAAAATACACTAAAAACCCATGCGATCGCATGGGCATCAGATTCCAAAAAGTTACCTATAAAAGTTCAGTTTCTGCTCGAGTTTATTTACACATATATTACTCCATAAGTTATTTATTTATTTAAATTATTATTATTATTATTATTATTATTATTATTATTATTATTATTATTATTATTATTATTATTATTATTATTATTATTATTATTAATTATATCACTTAAAATACTACGACGAGGTCATGAGCGTGTCATTTTCAAAATGGTTTTCAAGCGGGATAGAGCTGAGGAAATTATGGGTTATTGCCAAAGACGTTATGGGTAATGTTCGGGGGTATATTTGTGAATCAAACTTAGTGTTTATCATCTCCGTTACATCTACGTACTTTCCTATAATATTGAATCTCAATACTGATACGTAAGCACTTATATCTTATCTTTTATATATTAACTATATATCCATGTCTAGTGCTCGAGTATATATATTTATATATGCTTGTATGCTAAATTTCGTCATTAAACAATTTATAATGAATCACTAATTAAATACATATATTACTGGTAAAAGATATATGATATACATGTTTTTGGAAAGCTGGCGAAAAATCAATAACTTTTCATTTAGATATCGAATAGTTTCGATGAACAGATTAAAATATATGATCAACTGAATTATGTTAGACGCTAATTAAAATTGCTTTTGAATCTGCAATTAAGATTTAAACAACTTGTTTATGAGACTGATAAAGTGAACTTTTAAATATTACCAACCGAGTAAATGAATCCTTATATAAGGCACGTCTCGTTTTGTTGAACTATTGTCAAAATTGACTTTTTGAAATGACTTTGGATAACTATTATATGTCGATCTCGAGCATTAGGATTGTGATACACTATGACCTGACCTAGCTTAATAGACATTTATTGACCAACATATGTTCTCTAGGTTGAGATCTATGATTAATTGGTAATCCGAGTTTCGGTCACATTTTGGTGAACAACTTTATATGCTGCTAAGGTGAGTTTCATTGCTCCCTTTTTAATTGCTTTTGCAATATATATTTTTGGGCTGAGAATACATGCAATTTATTTTAAAGGCAATGGATACAATTACATACTTAATTCTACACTGAGTTTGAACCGAAAATCCCTTAGCTTTGGTAACTAGTAGCTGCCAGTACATAGGATATGGACTGGTGGGCGCGAATAACAGTATATGGATCCATAGGGCTTGACATCCCCGTCCGAGTTAGAGCGCTAGCCTTTTAACGGACGTGTGTTATTTGAGTTTAGGACACGTTGGTTTGCGTGTATTAAAACGAATGGGGTATTTATCATTATAAGGTTAAAGCTTAGTTATCAGGGTGCTCTGTTACGTAGAATCTATTGACAAACTTTTGATAAACGTTTCTGGATGAAACAACTGAAATCTTGTGATCCACTTTTATATACAGATTATGCGAAACGCTAAAACTATGAACTCACCAACCTTTGTGTTGACACTTGTTAGCATGTTTATTCTCAGGTTTCCTAGAAGTCTTCCGCTGTTTGCTTATATGTTAGACAAGCTATGTGCATGGAGTCGTACATGGCATATTTTTCAAGGAAACGTTGCATTCACCAAATCATCACCATGTATCTTATTTTGACTGCATTGTCAACGGAAGTACTATTGTAAACTATTATTTACAGTGATTGTCTATATGTAGAAATCATCATATGTCGAAAACCTTTGATTTAAATATTCATTTATGGTGTGCCTTTTCAAAAGAATGCAATGTTTACAAAACGTATCATATAGAGGTCAAATACCTCGCAATGAAATCGATGAATGACGTGTTCGTCCATATGGATTTGGAGCGATCGTCACAGTGTAAGTCAAAATTCTGTCCGTGTAACGCTACGCTATTATTAATCATTGTAAGTTATGTTCAACCTTTTTAAATTAATGTCTCGTAGCTAAGTTATTATTATGCTTATTTAATGCCGAAGTAATCATGATGTTGGGCTAAATACTAAAACTGGGTAATTGGGCTTTGGACCATAATTGGGGTTTGGATAAAAGAACGACACTTGTAGAAATTAGACTATGGGCTATTAATGGGTTTTATATTAACTAAATGATACCTCGTTAATTTAATATATAGGCTTATAATTTGACGTATTTATATATAACCACATACGCTTGACTGGGCACGGTGGGCGGGATATCTATAAATACCAATAATTGTTCATTTTACCGGACACGGGATTGGATTAATAGTTAATAGACTTGTTGAAACAGGAGTGGATTACATTCAAGGGTAATTGGTGTAATTGTTAACAAAGTAGTAAAACCTTAGACTACACGCAGTCGATAACCTGGTGTATTCATTAAACAAAGTATTAGAACCTTGTCACAATTCGAATACCCAATTAGTTGGAATATTTAACTTCGGGAATAATAATAATTTGACGAAGACTCTCGCACTTTATGATTATGACTGATGGACTATTATGGACAAATCCGTATGGACATATTTGTCAAGACCTGCCCTAATCCATCCGGACGAAGTCCACATCGATAATAAACGATTCACAACAGTTGATTACATCGCGAGGTACTTGACCTCTATATGATACATTTTACAAACATTGCATTCGTTTTCAAAAGACAAACTTCCATCTCATTGTAAGTTGACAGGCATGCATACCATTTCATAATATATCTAAACTATAAAAGACTTGATAATATTCTTGATGAACTCAATGACTCGAATGCAACGTCTTTTGAAATATGTCATGAATGACTCCAAGTAATATTTCTAAAATGAGCAAATGCACAGCGGAAGATTTCTTTCGTACCTGAGAATAAACATGCTTTCAAGTGTCAACCAAAAGGTTGGTAAGTTCATTAGTTTAACATAAATAATCATTTCCATCATTTTAATAGACCACAAGATTTCATTTTCAGATCTCATAAATATACATCCCATACATAGAGACAAAAATAATCATTCATATGGATTGAACACCTGGTAACCGACATTCACAATATGCATATAAGAATATCTCCATCATTCCGGGATCCTCCTTCGGACATGATATAAATTTTGAAGTACTAAAGCATCCGGTACTTTGGATGGGGCTTGTTGGGCCCGATAGATCTATCTTTAGAGTTTGCGTCAATTAGGGTGTCTGCTCCCTAATTCTTAGATTACCAGACTAAAAAGGGGCATATTCGATTTAATAATCCAGCCATAGAATTTAATTTTAGATACTTGTGTCTATTTCGTAAAACAGTTATAAAAGCAGCGCATGTATTTTCAGCCCAAAAATATAAAGGGTAAAAAGGCAAATGAAACTCACGTATATAAATATTGTAAAACAGTTAATAAAGCATTTGCATGTATTCTCAGCCCAAAAATGTATATAAAAAGGGAATAATGAAACTCACCTAATGTATTTTGTAGTAAAAATAAATATAACTATATTGAACAATGCAGGGTTCGCCTCGAATTCACGAACCTATATCATTTATATATATATTAACACGTATAGTTGTAACCGGATAAATCTATATATATATATATATTTATTAATGATATCATTTTATATTAATAACTTGTAGGTTTCATAAATGTATTCATTTTATGTATTTTAATAAATAAAAATGTAGTTATATTATATGTATTAAGTATAGCTTTATATAACTAATAGTTGTTTGATAATATTAATAATAATAACTAAAAAGTTGTTTCATTTTATAATAATAATAATACTGGTAATAATAATAATAATAATAATAATAATAATAATAATAATAATAATAATAATAATAATAATAATAATAATAATAATAATAATAATAATAATAATAATAATAATAATAATATTGTCACTAAAAATAATACTAATAATAATAATAATGATATTAATAATAATAATCCTAATAGTAATTAAAATGGTAATTTCAATAAAATGTTAAAATGATAATAAAAATAACAATTTTTAATAAAAGTAATAATTTTACTAAAATGATACTTTTCATAATAATGCTAATATTGATAACTTTAGCAATAATGATATTTATAATAATAATGATAATAAAAATAGTAGTTTTAATCATAATAATACTACTAATAAAAACTTAAATGATAATTACGATAATAATAATTATAATAATGATAATATTAATAATAGTAATAACACTCACAAAATACTAATAATATAATACTAGTAATCATGATAATAATATTAATTTTAGTAGTGATAATAATAATCATAATATTAATGCTAGTAATAATAGTGTTTAACATAATAATAATGATAATGATATAAAAATACAACCTTTGAAGAAAAGCTAAAAAAAAACGCCATTGCCCGGGTTCGAACCCGCGACCTGTCGTTCACCCTCTAACACTCTTAACCAGTCTTCTGCCTTGTGTCTTTCTATTTTTAATTGGTATCTAAATTTATTTAACCCAAATATTCCATCGACCAAATCATCCCTTATTTAATAGCGTTAAACAGAAGTATAAAATGGGTTTTGGCCCAACGAGAATTCGGCCCAAGGTGATAATATAGTTAATATTTAATTGGCCCAAAATGTTTAATGACTATCACCCGATTCCTTTTACTGTAAGAAGAATTCTGAAAAGAAAATACAACAGTCGCATGATTATTCTCGTTATTTCGTTATCACCATCATCGTTCATCATATATTCGTTACGGTTTGGAAATAGAAACAAAAGAGTGATAGATTCGAAGGTTTTTGCAGTTTCACGGTTTCATCATCATTATCACACCATGTTACTATTCATCGTCTTCTTAATGGGTTTCATAAAAGTGTCGGATATACAGAAAACAGACACGGTAGCAGCCATTAAACATTCACAGGAGTATATAGTAGCATTAGAAATGGTATTTGCAGGTGTGAGTTTTGATGTGTTTTTAAATAAAAAAAATAAAAAATAAATAAATAAATAAATACCATAACCGTGGTAGCGTGTGGATTGTTGTGGTGGTATGTGGTGGTTTTGGGTGTGTTCTTAGGTGGGTCTACAACTCGAGCAGTCGACCTGGTTAGGTTGTGGTTATCGATTAGTAATAACCGATAGTGATGGTGTTGTTAATCATAAAATAGAAAGAAAAAAAATAGATAGATGGTTTCGGTGATGGGTTGTTTGATGTTCATGGTATGGTAGTGGTGATCAACGGTGGCGGTTGTGATGGAAACGGGAAAACAGTTTAAGTATAGTAGCCTGTGATGGTGCTCGAACACTGATGATATCGAACAGAATGAGATAGAGAAGAGAGAGCAGGGTGGCGGGTGTGGTTGTAGAGTGGTTCACGATGAGACAAAAGAAATAGAAATGGTGTTGAAGATGTGATTGTTTCGGTTGTGAAGATGGTGATCAAATATGTTATTCTAAGATGGGTTTTAAGTTGTTGGTTTGCTCAACATAACATATAGATAGAAGAATCATAATAGAACTTGCAAGTGGTGTTTTCACAGAAAGGAATAGAATCCAGAATGATAGAAAGATGGATAGGTTGTGAAAGTTGGGAAAGTGATAGATAATCATACGTTATATATTTATCTATATATAGAATTAACTTTATATATAATATAATAATTATAATATTAAATAACAATAATACTTCAAATGAACATGTGGATATGAATTGGAAGGGTAAAGTGACTAACACAGTGCTCAAATAGTAATTATTAACATCTTGTGAAAAATGGTTGGGTGTATTCTGCCGACAGTTTTCACGGGTAAGATTTCGTGTCCAATGCTAAACAGTTAACGTATAAAAGTGCTCCTAAAAATCTCAAATTTTTAGATTAAATATATTTAATTATTTCACTCATTAACTGTTTGAAACCTGATAAAAAAGGTTCAATAATTATTTATTTTCTGTTCCAATTTATAGGTACGGAGTACTAATATTTAATCTTAAAAAGGTAAAAATATTTTTGACAAATCTAAAATCTTCGTAATCAATTTACAGTTCAACTTTTATTTCAATCCTTCATGAACATGTACAATATCTATATTAAAACTAACAAAACATCAACCAAGTGTTACTGACGTTTACTAATTAAGCTCAAAATCATTCATTTTCCATTTACTCTCTCTCTATGTATAATCAGTTTTACATAACAAGTTTTATCACATAAATATATATATCATATATTTTTAAACAAGTAGATTTAATATTATTTTATATATTTACAAGTAATATTTATATACATATTATATATATATATATATATATATATATATATATATATATATATATATATATATATATATATATATATATATATATATATATATATATATATATATATACATTTTTAATAATAGTTTTCATTATATCGCATATTATTTTACATATTTATTTCCAACAATTAACTCATACATTAGTTCAATTAATATTTCAAATTATTATATGTATTTAAATATATATATATATATATATATCCATTTACATTTAGTTATTCGTGAATCGTCGAGAACAGTCGAAGGGTAATTGTATTCATAAAAATAGTTCAAAATCTTTGAGATCCAACCTAACAGACATTTCTTATCTTGTCGAAAATATTATATCGTAACAAGAGTTTGGTTTAAAATTAGTCAAAATTTTGCGGGTCACTACAATATTGAATAATCCAGGACAAAGGACAATTAATCCATGGGAATAAACTAAAACCAACACGTCAAACATCATGATTACGGAAGTTTAAATAAGCATAATTATTTATTTCATATTTAATTGCACTTTTAATTATCGCACTTTTTATTTACTGTCATTGTATTTAATTGCACTTTTAATTATCGTACTATTATTTATCGCAATTTCATTATCGTTATTTACTTTACGCTTTAAATTAAGTTATATTTATTTTTAATATTTTACATTAGGTTTTAACTGCGACTTAAGTTTTAAAATCGACAAACCGGTCATTAAACGGTAAAAACCCCCTTTTATAATAATAATACTACTTATATATATTTTTGTATTTTTACAATTATAAGTTAAAAATATAGCGTTAAGCTTGGCTAAAGATCCCTGTGGAACAAACCGGACTTACTAAAAACTACACTACTGTACGATTAGGTACACTGCCTATAAGTGTTGTAGAAAAGTTTAGGTATATCCACTCTATAAATAAATAAATATCTTGTGTAAAATTGTATCGTATTTAATAGTATTTCCTTGTAAAAATTAATAGTATTTTATACCCCTTCGCTTTAACATCAAGTATTTTTTGGCGCCGCTGCCGGGGACCGCCGAAGCAAAACGCTATAAACAAAAGATTTTTATTAATTTTTAGTTTACTTTTATAAAAATACGCTTTTGTAAAAATACGTTTTAATATACAAAAATTTAAAAAGAAAATTAACAATATATATATATATTTTTAAGAGTTTGTTAAATATATATATAAAATTATAAAATATTTCTATTTCTATTTTTAGTTTGTAAAAATATAAGTTTTATTTAATTTCTACTTTTTATAAATTTTAATATAGAAAATTAAAACAGAAAAAAAAAACATTCGGGCCACTACACTGTAGCAGCCCAGAACCTGGCCCGAAACCCTTATCCATGCGACCGCATGGATTTTTAACGTGAGGACCATGCGATCGCATGGCCCTGTCTGACACGCCACATTTGACCTAAATCTGCATTAATTACGGTGTATTATTTATTATTGTTATTAAAACCCTAATTAGGGTTTAATTTTAAATTAATTAGTGTAAAACCCGATTATTTATTGTACATAGAGTATGTATGATGTACATAAGGTGTGTGAACTGTGGTGCAAAAGAAAAGCTTGGAAACTGATCAGACCTGTGTGCGCGCCACGCACGGTCAAGTGTGCGCGCCGCGCACTTGACCTGGCGACAGATTTCTGCTTTTTTCTAATTTGAGTTAAATGAAGGGTATTTTGGTCTTTTCACTTGAGGCCGGATGTGTGGCCATATTATCAGTTTGGGATCCAATTTTGGATCATATTTCAAGTCCACAAACTCTCTCATTTCATTCCTAGAGAGAGAGAGATTTCTAGTGAGAGATTTGGTGATTGGGGAAGAAGGAGCTTGAATCAATCAAAAGCTCGAGTGTTAAAGTTGTTCATTTCGCTCCTAGCTACCTTTTGGTAGTATTGGTAAGTTCAAACTCCGAATTTCAATTGTTAGATTTGATATTCAAGTTGGGGTTTGAGTTTGATTTAATTGTAAAACCCACTAGTTGATAAATGGGTAAATAAGCTAGTAAATGGTGTTGATGACCATTGTTGGTGGGTTTTGGGTTTTATTAGTTGATAATCATGTTCGGGTGTTAAAATCACTAGTTAACTTAGGTTATAAGTGATTAGAGGTGTAAACTTGCAAATTGGTGTTTTGACTTGAGATTAGGTCAAAATTGGGTTTTGTGTCAAATGATGCAAGTAATGTGTTTTGATGATGATACTTTGAGTAAAATGTGGTGTTAGAACATAATCACTAGTTGATTGCGATTATGGGTGTTTTGGGCGAGATTTGACTTAGTCAAATTGGAAGTAAGTGCTAATGGGTCGAAATGGCACTAAGTGTTAAATTGGGTTGGTTTGTAAATCCACCCTAATTGTATTGTTGTTGTGTGATTTATGGAATAGGTACTTTCCATTGACGATTGCGGATTTTGGTATTGCATTGTTCAAGGCGCCAATGTGAGTGGAATAATTATATATGTATGTATATGATTTATTTACTTGTGGGGTATGGGTTAAAGTTCGATGTTGACGATACCATATCCTAGAATATATTGTTGGTTCGTTTTGATGAGGGTTTAAGTTCGATGTTGACGATACCTCATGTATGGATTTAAAGTTCGGTGTTGACAAAGCCATACCGCTATTGTAGTGAAATTCGATGAGGGTTTAAGTTCGATATTGACGATACCACATTTATTGGGACGAATGGGAATTAAGTTCGATGTTGACGATACCATTCGTTGAGCTAGCCTTGGGATTCGAATACTAATGGATGTTGTGAACATCAATGCTTATGTATTGTGTTGTAACGTATTGTGTTGTTGCATTATATGATATTGTTATACTAGCTTATGTTATCGAGGATTTAGCGTTATACATTATAAGGTATGCTAATTATGTTGCTAGTATGTATGCGGATATGTTGTAAGTGTTTGCAAGTAAGTAAGTTATATATGTATATGTATAATTATTGCATTCACTAAGCTTTGCTTACCCTCTCGTTGTTTACTTTTTTATAGGCTCGGGCGTTGACAAGGGTAAGGGCGTACGGTTGGATTAGAGATTCCCGCTTGTTTGATAGGGGACGCTTTTGGATGTGATAACTTTTGGAGTTTGACCGAGATTTGGGTAGTTTAACCCCCAAACACCATGCTCATAGTGTCGTTTGGAAATTAAACTAATGTGGTCGAAACTCATGTTTTGTATGAAACTCGTAAAACGGCCGATGTGGGTCCCGTTTTGTAAAACTCATTTTATTATTGATTCGTGTGAGTTTTAACTATTATAACATGTTGTGAAAAGCGTTTCGTCTAAATATGTCAGGAAGTGGGAGATCTTTATTTGAAAAATTAAAAAACCGGACAGAACTGAAAACTGACATGTGCGCGCCGCGCACCCTGAGGTGGTGCGCGTGGCGCACTCCACTGTTTAAAAAAAAAAAATTTTGTTTCGCGTGTTATTGGTTTGGGTTGTTACAAGTGGTATCAGAGCCAGGTCTAAGGGATTTAGGCGACTTGAGATAGGTGCCTAGACTTAGACTTATTTGTGTATGCTCTTTATGCAGGACTTGTAGGTGACGGGTCGGACCAAGAATTGATTAGGGTTTAGGTTTATGTGAACTAACCTTGCGCTAATTGTTTTGTGTTGTGTTAGCAATCATCAAGCGAGATAGACGTTGTACTAGCAAGTTAATGCGACGTGCTCGCGTAACAATGATTAGCTACCATTGTTACGGTTCAAATCGTGTCAAACAAGCAATGTACGACGAGTATCAAGCAAGATGGGGCGGTGTGGTATATGTATGTCGTTCCCTTTCGATTCGTTGTTTAATCTATATGCATTCTTTAGAATGAAGGCGGAAGATGGAACCGGAACGGATGCGCCTATTAATGAGAGGAAGGATGAGTTAACATTAAGGATTGAGGCGGAGTTCGAACGCTATATCTTGGTTTTCGCCGACAAGGTTAAACAAGTTCTCCAAGAGTCATTCGAGGGAATAGTAACCGAGATGGTCCGAGACCAAGTGCCTAAGGTCGTGAAGGAAGAGTTAGAAAAGAGGTTTCCTAAACCTCAAGGTGACGGTGACGAAGGAGCAACTATGGGGATTGAATATCGTGCTCCAAAATTTGCTGATCACTCTTTGGGTAAGAGAAAGTTCGAATTAAGAGGTGCTCCTAGTAAAGGGCGAGAAGCACGCCCGAAGGTGTTGAAAAAGTAAAGAAGAGGAGTAAGGGAGGTTATGGGCCTACGTGCTTTAGGTGTGGAGGACGAGGTCATTTGGCACGGGATTGTACGAGTGTACCTTTAAGCACAATTAAGTGCTTTATTTGCCAAAAGAAGGGACACCAAAAGGCGGAGTGTTCCGAATCATTTGTCGATCGGGTTAGGAGGTTAGAGTGTGACTACCTGATGATCAGTGAAGTGCAAGGGTCCAACGATGATGTTTCAGGTATTTTCGTCTTTGGTACAATTATGCCTTATTATTGTTTATTGTGTGCCGATGGATTCGTGTATGTATTAGAGACTTAGACTTTGTTTCGAGATCTAATTAGTCTCAAGTGAACGTATTTTTCGAAGGTACTCACAAGTGTGCGGGGTTAGTGAACTCTGTGAAGATTCGGGTTGTTGGTGGTTTTGATGATAGTGCACCGGGGTAGCGCTTGAGTCGTTGACTCGTGGAAATGCACCCTGGGGGCAAATGCATACCGGTAATACGTAGTATTGATATGGGTGATATTCCTAATGGAAACACCCTATGATGACATTGTATTTACGGACGAGGGCGTAGGACTTGGTGCAACCAAGAATTTCTTAGCGATGGGGTAAATGATTCTACTAAGCCATGAGAACGGACTTTGGTGTTAGGTTGGGAGCTCGTGTTCGCTTTTGTGTTGAAGTTGATGAGCCATGAGGTTTGTCGGGTGGATGAAACCCTTGAGATCAAGAGTTTGGCCTAGATGAATGTTGGTGATAGAGTCTACGAGACGCAACGTTAGGTGCCTATTTCATACCTACTAGCGTGGTATTCGACTCCGATGGTGTTGCGGTTACATTGTACTTAGGATACCGGGGAGAAACTCTTATGTACATGAGTGACTAGATGAAATTCGACAAGCTAGAGCAATCGGAGAATTGCAAGTTTTAAGTTTGTGTAATCATGGTAAACTCTTCGTTCGAAGTGTTTAAGTATAGGTTAAAATCCTTAATATGAACAAGGTTGGGTGACGTGCATATTAAGAAATGAAAGACGGGTGAACCTCGTCCCTCTTGTAGGAGTTAGGATAATGCGACTTGGCGCATTAGTTGTTGATTTAGTTGTCACTCTTTCGTGAGAGTGAGCATGTGTTTATTGTCGGGATTTATTGTTGAAGACGAATTCGTAAGAATTCGAGGACTATGACCAATGAGGATATTGGTTGTGTATGTTGATAAGTGGTCATTCCACGGGATGCTAGTATTCGACGACGTGTTACGGAACGGAGTTCTAAGTGGGGGAGGTGTACTCTCGCACGAAGGTGTTCTAGTGTGGTGATATTTGGACAATGCTCGTATGGATTCGAAGCTAGTGTTGAGACCTACGTTGGTCGATTTTGGTAAAAGTACGGTTTGGAATAAATTGTACTTGTGGTTTTTGGATTTAAATTATCACCGAGGTGGTAATGTGGTAAGTCTCATTGTGAGATAATGGACGTGTTCAACGAGCGAAGTAAGATCCCTCGGTTAAGGGATGTGCGTGCCGGATTCTCTTCTAGGGAATTATTGTTGTGTCTATGCGCAAAATGGGTGGTTCTTGGCTCGATTGTGGTAGCCGTTTAGTTACCTTTGGGAATAGAGTAATGGGACTTTGAGGAAGGGTATGATGCCTCATTGTCGTATACTTTGGGTGCTAGTTATACAATAGCCATTTTGTGTACTACGAGGTGATTATGTGTGTGTTTATTTGGGGTTATCTCTAGGTTGACTGCGTATGACTAGTGATAGGTGATGAGTGATATCCGGAAGGAATAGCTCTTCGATTAACCACTCTTGGTTGTGATTGATGGTGAGCGGTTTTCGGAAAGAACCGTTACTTGTAGGATTATGATGTTAATTGCCCGTTTGAATTGTGCACATAGCCGTTTTGTGCACATGATGGTGAGTAATAGCCGATTTTTTTTACTCACATATTGGTAATAGTGTTGCAATAGCCTTTTCTGCACACTAAGGATATATCACGATAGTCGTTTTTCGTGTACTCGAGGGTGTGACAATAGCCATTTTTGTACACCTTGAGTTTTGTGTGAAATAACCTTCATGCGTTTAGTATTGAGAACTATCGGTTGTTTTATACGCCAATGGTGGGTTCGGGAGGACCATGTTCCGTGATTAGTGATGCGTTAGCCGTGTTTCGCTCACATGATTTTGAAAGTATAACAATAGCCATTTTGTACACCTTGGGTTTAGCGTTGTCATAGTCGATTTGGACGTTAGCAGTTTTAGGTCGCTTGCTTACGATGTTACGATAGTTGCGTACTAGCCGTGGTTGCGCACTACTAAGGATGTTAGGTAATAAGTGCTATCCGTAAGGATTCGCTTTTGTCCGGTCTTCATCTTTTGGGTTGTTGACTTTAGGTTGAGACTTGGTTGTTTTTAGCATTGTACTTGGTAAGGGTACGCTAAGGGATTGATGTCTCAGTACGAGATTAGTTGAGTTTTTTCCGATGTAAGGGATTGAGCAAGTTCTTGTGCTCGGATTTGGGGATTTTAATGAATCGCGGGTGACGATTTGGTTATTAATGGTGACTCTTAGAGAAGGATTGCCTAGAGGAGTTGGAAGAGTACGTGGCGGTCTCGCCTATTCTGAGTGATCGTTATAGACTTCGGATGTTGTGTGTATTGCACGTTTCGGAATGTGTGCAAATGTGTATTTAGTTTTTGGATTAATCTTCGGGTTAATGTGTAATGTGGTGGAAATTGGATCGTAACGTTTGTTGAGGACTATAGAGTACGGTTCCGGGTGGTTAAGTGACGAGGGTCACGAGGTTCGAATATCTTATAGCGAGTCCTTGGAAGGACTATTGAGTATGACCAACGCCGGAAGGGTAATGTGCGTTGTGGAAAGTCGAAACTCCGTGGGGTGTTATTATCTCGACGGTGAAAGTAAGGGGTTAAAACCCTAAATGGGGGAGTTAAGTACCGAAGAATGTGGGAAAAGTTCCTATTTAATAGACGTGATGAGCGAACGGGTGTCGCTTATTTAGGAAAGGAAAGTTTTGGTGGTCTTCAAAAAAAAGTCCCAAGTTGGACTTTGGAATAAATTGCGAAGGTAGTTAGCGACGTGAGTTGGAATGGCGAGGTTCCCGATAGAGGGATACGAGAGATTCTCGGAAAGTGTCGGGATGATTCCCGAATATTCCACGATTGAAAGGCGTAGCGACGATGATTGTCGGTGAATTGTGCTACTTTTAGGACGATTGTGGGGTGTATGGTACGAGTTTGGATACTTGGCGAAGGAGCAAACGGTTGTGGTTTTTTTGTCTAGTGGGTTGATTACTCGATATCGTTGAAATGATGGAATGATATGGCTTTTGGAAAAAATATTATGAAGTTTTCACGGTATACTTCCGTGTGAGTAGTGGAAATTTTGATCGAATGGAAGTGTGAACTACGGATGTTGTAATATGATGCGTTAGTGTTCGAAGTGAAACTCGGACGGGTGATTGCTACATGTGTAATTCCGCATTGGAGACGGAAATGTTCAAGGTAGAAGTGCTTAACTTCTAGTATTTGGTGCGGATCACGGGGACGTGATCCAATCGAAGTGGGGGAGAGTTGTAAGACCCGATTATTTATTGTACATAGAGTATATATGATGTACATAAGGTGTGTGAACTGTGGTGCAAAAGAAAAGCTTGGAAACTGATCAGACCTGTGTGCGCGCCGCGCACGGTCAAGTGTGCGCGCCGCGCACTTGACCTGGCGACAGATTTCTGCTTTTTTTCTAATTTAAGTTAAATGAAGGGTATTTTGGTCTTTTCACTTGAGTCCGGATGTGTGGCCATATTATCAGTTTGGGATCCAATTTTGGATCATATTTCAAGTCCACAAACTCTCTCATTTCATTCCTAGAGAGAGAGAGATTTCTAGTGAGAGATTTGGTGATTGGGGAAGAAGGAGCTTGAATCAATCAAAAGCTCGAGTGTTAAAGTTGTTCATTTCGCTCCTAGCTACCTTTTGGTAGTATTGGTAAGTTCAAACTCCGAATTTCAATTGTTAGATTTGATATTCAAGTTGGGGTTTGAGTTTGATTTAATTGTAAAACCCACTAGTTGATAAATGGGTAAATAAGCTAGTAAATGGTGTTGATGACCATTGTTGGTGGGTTTTGGGTTTTATTAGTTGATAATCATGTTCGGGTGTTAAAATCACTAGTTAACTTAGGTTATAAGTGATTAGAGGTGTAAACTTGCAAATTGGTGTTTTGACTTGAGATTAGGTCAAAATTGGGTTTTGTGTCAAATGATGCAAGTAATGTATTTTGATGATGATACTTTGAGTAAAATGTGGTGTTAGAACATAATCACTAGTTGATTGCGATTATGGGTGTTTTGGGCGAGATTTGACTTAGTCAAATTGGAAGTAAGTGCTAATGGGTCGAAATGGCACTAAGTGTTAAATTGGGTTGGTTTGTAAATCCACCCTAATTGTATTGTTGTTGTGTGATTTATGGAATAGGTACTTTCCATTGACGATTGCGGATTTTGGTATTGCATTGTTCAAGGCGCCAATGTGAGTGGAATAATTATATATGTATGTATATGATTTATTTACTTGTGGGGTATGGGTTAAAGTTCGATGTTGACGATACCATATCCTAGAATATATTGTTGGTTCGTTTTGATGAGGGTTTAAGTTCGATGTTGACGATACCTCATGTATGGATTTAAAGTTCGATGTTGACGAAGCCATACCGCTATTGTAGTGAAATTCGATGAGGGTTTAAGTTCGATGTTGACGATACCTCATATGTGGGTTTAAGTTCGATGTTGACGATACCACATTTATTGGGACGAATGGGAATTAAGTTCGATGTTGACGATACCATTCGTTGAGCTAGCCTTGGGATTCGAATACTAATGGATGTTGTGAACATCAATGCTTATGTATTGTGTTGTAACGTATTGTGTTGTTGCGTTATATGATATTGTTATACTAGCTTATGTTATCGAGGATTTAGCGTTATACATTATAAGGTATGCTAATTATGTTGCTAGTATGTATGCGGATATGTTGTAAGTGTTTGCAAGTAAGTAAGTTATATATGTATATGTATAATTATTGCATTCACTAAGCTTTGCTTACCCTCTCGTTGTTTACCTTTTTATAGGCTCGGGCGTTGACAAGGGTAAGGGCGTACGGTTGGATTAGAGATTCCCGCTTGTTTGATAGGGGACGCTTTTGGATGTGATAACTTTTGGAGTTTGACCGAGATTTGGGTAGTTTAACCCCCAAACACCATGCTCATAGTGTCGTTTGGAAATTAAACTAATGTGGTCGAAACTCGTGTTTTGTATGAAACTCGTAAAACGGCCGATGTGGGTCCCGTTTTGTAAAACTCATTTTATTATTGAATCGTGTGAGTTTTAACTATTATAACATGTTGTGAAAAGCGTTTCGTCTAAATATGTCGGGAAGTGGGAGATCTTTATTTGAAAAATTGAAAAACCGGACAGAACTGAAAACTGACATGTGCGCGCCGCGCACCCTGAGGTGGTGCGCGTGGCGCACTCCACTGTTTAAAAAAAAAAAATTGTTTCGCGTATTTCGGTTGGTTATTGGTTTGGGTTGTTACAATTAGTTTTAGTTTTTATTATTAATTTGTATTTTTAGTTTAATTAGTTTTATTAATATATAAAATTAATAGTTTTATAAAATAAATAATATAAAAATAATATTTTTATAAAAATTGTACTTTTTACAACTTTAAGTATATTTTTTATATTTTGTATATTTTTATTTGTTTTAGCGTAATTTTTGTATATTTCGCTCGTAATTAGTTTTAAGTCATAGTTTTTTCCATAGTTATTTTTATTTCTAGATTTTTAGGCTTGCCGTAAAATCCCTTAAGTGCTTTTTCTTTAGACTAAGATTTAGGTGCTTTAGAATTTTGCGACGCCGTTTTTATATTTTAGTACTTTTTAAGTTATTGCCATTTGAGATATATTATTTCTTTTAAGCTTTTATATTTTTAGACGCAACTTTTAATTCTTAGTTTTTAGTTCCTTTTTAAGTTTCGACGCGCTACTTTCTTATTTTTATTTTTCGACGTTTTTCGACGCGCTCTTTTTCTTTCTTATTTCTCACCGATCTAGTTTTAGGACATAGAATTTTCTATTTCTTCTCTAAAATTTCTTTAAATTTCAACGAAAAATTATTTTAAGTGGTTAAATTGATAGACATCCAAAATTTTCTGGTTCGTAGTAATAGTTGGATTTGTTAGTGGCTGAGTTGTGAGCTTCCGATTTAAAGGGTTCTGGCTCCCTGCTGCATCTATTGGCTATTCGAAACGTGGGCAAAATCAGAAAAGTCTATTAATTTAATAACTTATATAATTTTTAATTTTTATAACTAATAGGATATTCAGTGAATGCACCGAGCAAAACGTTCACCACCTTTTGTACGTTCACCACCTGTAACTCGATCAAGACATCTAGCAAATATTGTCGCCGTTGATTTTTCTTTAGAATCATCATCCAGTCGACCAAGTACTCCAATTCAAATTTCCGATAATCCATTTTTTGAACCCGACCTCACAATTGAGAATCCGGAGGATCTTCAGGGACAATTCAGAGATCCTGAACCATTAATCTTTCCTCCGGAACCACCAATCATTCAAACAAAGATTGTAGAGGAACCAACCATTAAATCAGAATCCTCTAGTGATTCAGATTCAACAAATTCAATTATGGAGAATCTGGAACCTCTAAGTATAGAAGACCGAATAAGAGCTAAACGCACTGGCCAAGGTCACGCAATTACTCAACCAGAGATAAATGCGCCAGATTATGAAATCAAAGGACAAATCCTACACATGGTAACTAATCAATGCCAATTTAGTGGTGCGCCGAAAGAAGATCCAAATGAACATCTTCGTACATTTAATAGGATCTGCACTCTATTTAAAATAAGATAAGTGGAGGATGAACAGATATATCTCATGTTATTTCCCTGGACTTTAAAGGGAGAAGCCAAAGATTGGTTAGAATCGTTACCTGAAGGGGCGATTGATACATGGGACGTTTTAGTTGAAAATTTTCTTAAACAATTCTTTCCGGCATCTAAAGCCGTGAGACTTCAAGGAGAAATTGTTACGTTCACGCAAAAGCCAAATGAAACTTTATATGAAGCGTGGACAAGATTTGGAAAGTTATTGAGAGGATGTTCGCAACATGGTTTAGACACTTGTCAAATAGTACAAATATTCTACCAAGGATGCGACATCACTACAAGAAAAGATATCGATATAGCAGCTGGTGGTTCTATTATGAAGAAAACCGCAACTGATGCTTACAAAATTATTGATAACACTGCTTCCCACTCACATGAGTGGCACCAAGAAAAAGATATCGTTAGATCATCTAAAGCAGCTAGAGCCAATTCTAGCCATGACTTCGATTATATTTCTGCAAAGATAGATGCTGTCGAGAGACGAATGGAAAAGATGACTAAGGATATTCACTCAATACGAATTAGTTGTGAGCAGTGTGGAGGACCACATTTAACAAAAGATTGTCTCAATATTGAACTAACAATGGAACAAAGAGAGAATGTTTCATACATAAACCAAAGGCCTGGAAATAATTACCAGAATAATTATCAACCGCCAAGACCAATTTACAATCAAAACCAGAACTATAACTGAAATGTTCCATACAATAACCAACAAGGTCCAAACAATCAACAAGTATCCAACAATACTTACAATCAGTAAAGACCTATTTTTCAAAATAAACCACCACAAACCGATGATAAAAAGCCAAATTTAGAAGACATGATGTCGAAGCTAGTTGAATCTCAAACGCAATTTTTCACATCTCAGAAACAAACCAATGAACAAAATGCTCAAGCATTTAGAAATCAACAAGCTTCTATTCAAAATCTGGAACAAGAAGTGAGCAACCTAGCAACGTTAATAGGTGAAAGAAAACCGGGAAGTCTACCTAGCGATACAAATGCTAACCCCCAGAATGAAATAGCTAAAGCCATTACCACAAGAAGTGGTATTACACTTAAACCACCTGAGATGCCTGTAATTTCTGATGAAGCTATTCCTACTCCACAAGAACCACAACCTGAGCAACATAAGGAAACAGAATCGGTAGTTGAAAAGGTTAATGAAGATAACATAGTTAAAGCTAAACCTTATGTTAAACCATACCAACCACCACTTCCTTACCCGAGTAAAATGAGAAAAAAGAGACTTGAAGCCGAGCAATCCAAATTCTTGGATATGTTTAAACAAATAAATGTAAATCTTCCTTTCATTGATGTAATTTTAGGAATGCCTAGATATGCTAAATTTCTGAAAGATCTAATCACAAATAGAAATAAAATGGAAGAACCCTCGGCTGTTACTATGAATGCTAATTGTTCTGCAGTGCTGTTGAATAAGATACCAGAAAAACTATCTGATCCAGGAAGTTTCACGATTCCATGTTTTCTGGGTAGTCTTAGTTCAATAGAAGCATTGGCAGATTTAGGTGCTAGTATAAATTTAATGTCGTATTCACTATACGCTAAACTAGACCTTGGAGAATTGAAACCAATACGAATAAGTATACAACTAGCCGATCAATCAGTAAAATATCCTAGAGGGATAATGGAGAACATGCTAGTTAAAGTTGGTACCTTAGTATTTCCAGTAGATTTTGTTATTCTGGACATGGAAGAAGATTCTCGAGTTCCTCTTATATTAGGAAGACCATTCTTAAACACGGCTAAAACAATAATAGACGTGTTCGGTAAGAAACTGACCTTAAGTATAGAGGACAAGAGTGTTACCTTTTCTGTTGATAGAGCCATGCAACAACCGCAATCTGCAGATGATACATGTTATTATATTCAAACTATAGATTCACATGCAGAATTGTTAGAAGAATTTCCAGAATTACAAGGAACAGGAGAATGTTCTTTAGGAGAAGGAACTAAACCAATTGATGAAACTGAAATGTTAGCTACACTTATGGCTAATGGATATGAACCAACAACAGAAAAAATTCAAATGCTAAAAGAAAAAGACAGATATCGATATAAATCATCGATAGAAGAACCACCGACATTAGAGTTAGAGCCACTTCCAAACCATTTGGAATATGCTTATTTACATGGTGAATCCGAATTACCTGTAATAATATCGTCTTCTCTTACTGAAAATGAAAAATCTCAACTCATTTCTGTGCTAAAAGCTCATAAACCAGCTATTTCATGGAAAATTCATGATATTAGAGGAATAAGTCCTTCGTATTGTACACATAAAATTCTTATGGAAGAAGGTCATAAAACGTATGTGCAACGCCAACGAAGACTAAATCCTAATATGCAAGATGTTGTTAAGAAAGAAATTATTAAACTGCTAGATGCAGGTTTAATTTATCCAATTTCTGATAGTCCATGGGTAAGCCCAGTTCAATGCGTACCTAAGAAGGGTGGCATGACTGTCATCACAAATGAGAAAAATGAGCTTATTCCTACTAGGACTGTAACAGGATGGCGTATTTGTATTGATTATAGAAAATTAAATGACGCCACCAGAAAAGATCACTTTCCCTTACCTTTCATTGATCAAATGTTGGAAAGATTAGCCGAAAATAGTTACTATTATTTTCTTGATGGTTTTTCTGGATATTTTCAAATTCCAATAGCACCCGAGGACCAAGAGAAAATCACATTCACGTGCCCTTATGGTACTTTTGCTTACAAACGCATGCCATTTGGACTTTGCAACGCCCCTGCAACCTTTCAAAGGTGCATGATGGCGATTTTTCACGACATGATAGAAGAATGCATGGAAGTATTCATGGATGACTTTTCAGTCTTCGGTGATACATTTGAATCATGTCTAGTCAATCTTGAACGAATGCTTATTAGATGCGAACAATCAAATCTAGTTCTTAATTGGGAGAAATGTCATTTCATGGTTAAAGAAGGCATCGTTCTTGGTCATAAAATTTCAAAGAAAGGAATTGAAGTGGATAGAGCTAAAGTAGATGTAATTGCTAAACTTCCACATCCCACCAATATTAGAGGAGTTAGGAGTTTTCTAGGGCATGCCGGTTTTTACCGACGTTTCATAAAAGATTTTTCTAAAATTGCCACTTCTATGAATAAACTCCTAGAAAAGGATGCTCCATTCATCTTTTCAGATGAATGCATCAAATCTTTTAATATTCTTAAAGAAAAACTCACTAATGCGCCGATCATGATAACTCCAAATTGGAATCTACCGTTTGAACTAATGTGCGATGCAAGTGATTTTGCAATGGGAGCCGTTTTAGGACAAAGGATTGAAAAACGATTTCAACCTATATATTATGCTAGTAAGACGTTATAAGGAGCACAAACGAATTACACAACTACTGAAAAAGAGCTCCTTGCTATTGTCTTTACTTTTGACAAATTTCGTTCATATCTCGTTCTAGCTAAAACGGTGGTCTATACTAACCATTCTGCTCTTAGATACCTATTTTCGAAACAAGATGCCAAACCAAGATTAATCCGTTGGATCTCACTCTTACAAGAGTTCGATATTGAAATCCGAGATAAAAAGGGAGCAGAAAATCTCGCCGCTGATCATCTTTCTCGCTTTAAATTCCTGAATTAGAAGTTCTAAATGAATCGGCAATACAAGACAACTTTCCTGATGAATATCTATTGAAGATAGATTATAATGAAATTCCATGGTTTGCAGACTATGCAAACTATTTAGTATGTGGATTCCTTGAAAAAGGATTATCGTACCAAAAACGAAAGAAATTCTTTAGTGATATAAAACACTATTTTTGGGAAGATCCACATTTGTTTAAAAGTCGTCCCGATGGAATAATACGCCGATGTGTATTCGGAGATGAAGCTAGTCAAATCTTAAACCACTGTCACACAGGACCAACAGGAGGGCATTATAGGCCTCAACTCACAGCAAGAAAAGTTTACGATGCTGGATTCTATTGGTCTACAATTTTCAAAGACGCACACCTTCTTTGCAAATCCTGTGATGCTTGTCAAAGGGCTGGAAAAATAAGTCAACGTGATGAAATGCCACAAAATGTCATTCAAGTATGTGAAGTATTTGACATTTGGGGTATTGACTTTATGGGTCCATTTCCAAAATCTCATAATAATCTCTACATTCTCGTTTTCATTGATTATGTATCTAAATGGGCGGAAGCACAAGCTCTCCCAACTAACGATGCACGAGTTGTAGTCAACTTTTTAAAACGTCTTTTTGCCAGGTTTGAAACACCGAAAGCTTTAATAAGTGATCGGGGTACTCATTTTTGTAATAATCAACTTGAGAAAGTTCTCAAAAGATATGGAGTAACTCATAAAATCTCCACTGCTTATCATCCACAGACAAGTGGACAAGTTGAAAATACCAACCGAGCATTAAAACGTATTCTAGAGAAAACCGTAGGATCAAATCCGAAGGAATGGTCCATGAAATTGGAGGATGCACTCTGGGCTTTTAGAACAGCCTACAAAACTCCAATTGGAACCACACCTTTTAAACTCGTTTACGGAAAAGCATGTCATCTTCAGTAGAAATTGAACACAAAGCATTTTGGGCTTTGAAGACATGTAATCTTGATTTACATGAAGCTGGACGTCTACGGTTAAGTCAATTAAACGAATTAGAAGAATTAAGACATGAAACATATGAAAATTCGTTAATCTATAAGGAAAGAACGAAGAAATGGCATGATAAAAGAATCAGAAGTTCAAAAGAATTTATAGAAGGAGACAGAGTTCTTCTTTTCAATTCACGATTCAAGCTATTTCCTGGAAAATTGAAATCAAGATGGTCTGGACCATTTATAGTAAAAAGAGTTTTCCCATACGGAACAATAGAGTTAATAAATTCAAATGGGATTGAATTTAAAGTTAATGGTCACAGAGTTAAACATTATATAGATAGATAGTCCGATGGAAGTTGACAACGAAGTTAATCACAATTTCAACACCACATATAACTAAGTGTGGGGAGGTTCGAATCTTTTTAGGGTAATATGTATTTCTGTTAGATTTAGATATTCTGTTTTCGTGTAGTTCTCGAGAATGGAATCCGTATGGTATTTCCCTAGCAGATCCTAAAGAACTAGTCTTCTCCCCCCATTCTGATTTTTTATTTTTTTTAGGTTTTACGAGATGAAGAATTCCTATGAACTAAACCATAGTCTAATGCTACACGCTTTGATCACTAAACGTAATAATGACACACTCCCGAGTGACCTGGTATCAGTAATAAGAGCCAAATTGGACGGAGTAAGAAAAGAACTCAGGAACGAACATAATATGTTACTTTTTGGTAACGGAAAATCAAAATCCGCAGCGAAAAGAAGAGCACGACACCTTGAAAGATGTCACAAATGCGGAAAATGGTCACAAGAAGAAAAATGCTCGACGAATCAGACATATTCCAATACCGAGTTCGTTACTTTATGCAGAGAAGGACCGTTCATATGTTTCGAAGAAAAATCGTTGAATGCTCGATGTGACGACCCGGAAATTTCCGACTAAATTTAAACTTTATCTTTATATTATTCTGACACGATAAGCAATGTTTGTTAAGTTAAATCTCAAGGATTTTAAACTATGTTTATACATTCATTTAAACCTCGACCAAATTCCAATGATTCACGAACCATTAAATGAACATATATGAATATGTATGTATATGTGTATATGTTATAAATTGAAAATGTCAACAAAGTATTTAAACGTATAATGCTTTATATGAACGTATTTGTTTCAATATGATTATCGACGAAATTAAAAAAAAAATATTAAATGATTGAATTATCAGAAACATTGAATTATGATTACAAGTCTCTGTTGAGAGGTCCACTATAATTTGAGAAAATCTATTTCTCTTAACGATATTCGGAATAATTTGTAAAGCTATTTTTAAATAAAAATAAAAAGTGTCATTTACGAAAGTTAGACAAAAGCTAGTGGAAAATTGGTTTCCATAATATTCTATTAATCTATTTTCAAACGTACAAAAACGTTTTCAGTTTAAAAAGAACTTTATTATTAAAACGTATATAACTTTTATAAATATCTAGAATCACTTTTGACAACTCATTACTTAACCAGTATAATAAATATAACGATATTTATATTTTATTTCATTAAATATATATAACGATTTAAATTAATATTATATATATTTATACGCGTATTATACATACATAGTTTTTATAATTTTACTATACTTTAACTTTACATTTACTTTACTTTTACTTTACTTTAACTTTAATAATTCACTTTAATAACTCATACTTTAATAATTCACTTTAATAATTTATACTTTAATAATTCACTTTAATAATTCATACTTTAATAATTCACTTTAATAATTCAAAAATCTATTATAAATAGAATTCAATAGGTTTCATTATTTCATAGAAACTTGAAAATATATTTCTCTAAACTCTCTCAATCGATTTACATATATATATATATATATATATATATATATATATATATATATATATATATATATATATATATATATATATATATATATTTGCTCTGTATTATTTCAAGATATTATTAGTATACATAAAATATTACGATGGAGTGATGTCCGAGTGATTTCAAAATAGTTTTTTTGAATGAGTCGAAGCTAAGGAAATTATGGGTTATAGCTATGGAGGTGATGGGTATGGTTCATGGGTATGCTCGTGAGGTCAATCTAGTGTTTATCATCTCCGTTGCGTCTACGTACTTTCCTGCAATATTGAATCTCAATATTGATACGTGAGCACTCATAACTTAACTTTTATATATCAATAGTGTATCCCTGACTAGTGCTCGAGTATATAGGATTATGCATGCTTGTACATTCGATATTGTCCTTAGATAGGTTTGTTGAATCCTGAATTAGATACATATGCTACTGAGATAGGGTATATGATATGCATGTCATTGGAAAGCTAGCGAAAAATTAAGAACTTTTCATTTAGATATCGAATGGTTTCGATGAACGGATTTGAAGTTATAGTCAACTGAATTTTAGTATTATTGTTAAAATGATTATTATTACTATCGTCGTTATTATTTTAATAGAAATATCATTGTTATTATAAAATATCATTATTACTATTATGTTAGTATTATCATTTTATCATAATAACATTTTTAGTAAATATAAATATTGTTATTTTTTTTATAGAATAATAATAATTATTATTACAAAATAATACAACTTTTACTTATTATTATTATGATCAATATTATTTTATCAAATAAATAGGGGATACAAAGATATTTTTCACCACGCGTAATATAATTACATTAATAATACATACCACTATAGTTTTACGATATTAAGTGAACTTTATAAATTTTACTACTTAAGATATATAAAAGTATATTTTATCATATATAAACGTTAATATAAATTTTTATTAATAAATGACTTTTATTATTATAAAATCTAATAAATATATTTAAATATATAAAACGACTATAGTTAAGTTATATAATAAACACATATAAATTTTAGAAGTCATTTTGGGTCAAGTTGACTTTTGTTGACTTTTGCATATTAGTCTCGAGCATTAGGATTGTGGTACACTATGACTTGACCAAAAATTGTTAGACAAATATTGACCAACATATAAATATATATAATTAATATAGGTTCGTAAATCCGAGACCAACCTTGCACTTGTTAAATGACGTTATATGTATTTTTACTACGAAATACAGTATGGTGAGTTTCATTTGCTCCCTTTTATATATATTTTTGGGACTGAGAATACATGCGCTGTTTTTTATAAATGTTTTATGAAATAGGCACAAGTACTAAAACTAGTTCTACGTGGGTTTAAACCAGAAATATACCCTTAGCTTGGTAACATTAAACTACTTGTCTATGTACGGTAGGCGCGAATCCTAAAGATAGATCTATTGGGCCTGACAAACCCCATCCTGACTATGGGATGCTTTAGTACTTCGAGGTTATTTTAAACACACCTGATCTGGTGTACTTCAGAGGGTAAAACATGAACGTTAAGGCTTGTTACCGGGTGCCTACAACTTATAGAATACTTTTATACACTTGCGAGTGTACATATATTTATAAACGGAAATCTTGTGGTCTATTAATATATTGAAATGATTGTTATGATAAACCTATGAACTCACCAACCTTTTGGTTGACACTTTAAAGCATGTTTATTCTCAGGTATTAAAGAAATCTTCCGCTGTGCATTAGCTCATTTTAAGGATATTACTTGGAGTCATTCATGGCATATTTTGAAAGACGTTGCATTCGAGTCATTGAGTTCATCAAGATTATTATTAAGCCAATTATAGTTGGATGTATTATGAAATGGTGTGCATGCCATCAACTTTCGTTGTAAAGAAAGTTTGTCTTTTAAAAACGAATGCAATGTTTGTAAAATGTATCATATAGAGGTCAAATACCTCGCGATGTAATCAACTATTGTGAATCGTTTATAATGTATATGAACGGGTCCTTTCAGTTGGTATCAGAGCGGTGGTCTTAGCGAACCAGGTCTGCATTAGTGTGTCTAACTGATAGTCGTTAGGATGCATTAGTGAGTCTGGACTTCGACCGTGTCTGCATGTCAAAAGTTTTGCTTATCATTTTTGTCGGAAATTACCTGCTTATCATTCTAAGTCTAGACACATCTTATTGCATTGATTCCATGAATAGTGTATAGACAAAATTCATATCTTAGCGTATCTGCTAATTCATATCTTAGCGTATCTGTTACTGTAAACTTTGCCTGACATATCCCGTAATTTCCTCCGTAATCTACGAAATCTTTTGCGCTATATATATAGATATTCTATGTAATTAGAATACCACCCGATAGCCGAAAAATCATTTCATATCGAAAAATCCTTTATTCAATCGAATGAAATGGAATTTGTCATTAGTTCAAGTCCCTCGGATTCCGAAATGGAATCCCACTCAAGTTCCGAAAGCAGTGTGACCGGAATGGATCAACCAATTAGTCATCATCTATTATGGATGAATTGGGGATGGGTTCGTAGCCTCCTTAATCATTGGAGTTAAGAAGAAGGTGATCCCTTCCATCCACCACATTGCCCTCTTGGCGAAGAACCTGAAGCACTTACCGGCGAACCTATCCGAAACACTATTTTCTCTCTTATTTCTAGAGTATCTCGTCACGATTACATACTACACCAAATTCTAGATTTTATTTATCCGCTCGTCCGAACCGACAATCACCCCGGTGTAATAGAAGAAGTCAACGAGCTTCGCGCTCGGGTAGTGGCTTTGGAGAATATGGTGCAAAGGTTACAAACACCAGCAGCAGCACCAGCAGCATAAATAGTACCATCACCACCACCAACAACAACATCCACATCCCACACCGCAACATCACAATCTGTATCTCAAACATCAACGTCATACGCCCTGAAAATATCCAGGAATATCAACAACAACAAACGATGAAGTATTAATTCATAAACTTCATTGAAGAGATATCTCTGCGGCAGTTATGTAATCTCCAAAATCTTAGAGATTATTTAATTCTGACCGTAAATCGGATGAGTGAACGAAGATGGTAGAGTAGAAACTTTGATCGAAAATGGTGAACGATTTACAAGCTATAATTGTTTTACCAACAGCATCAACAGGACCGTAGCATCATCAACACAGTCAGTGCCGTCAGTATCGTCAGAATCAACAGCACCTGTAACATCACAAACTCTGTCAGTTCAAGAATCGTTGTGGACATCATTACGAATCAACAACAAATATATTGTATCAACGAGTTATGAAGTATTAACTCATTTTCAATCGAAAGATTTATATGTATATTTTATATGTATAAATTTTTAAACCATAATAAATCTTCCCGTACTAAGCTATTATGTGTGAATCTTAACTACTCAGTTAATTCATATTACAAATATGCAATGATGTACGTCCTTCGTCCGCAACTTAACCATCGTTAATTACAATCTCTGTCTCAATTCAATAAAAATCCAATTCATAATAAATCAAGTGTATTATTCGAATATATGTTTGATTTTACACTTTCATCATCGATGTACTCGAAACTTTTCAAATAACATCATTCGTATCTTGCGAAGTTCACAAGAATTTCACGAAAACCAACAAATAACAAAGTAATGATTCATAATTTCAATATTATTGAAGAAATACTTATGCAATTTATAAAGTTTTAGGGATTACTCAATTCTAGTTCCAACCATAAAACAAATGAGTTTAATTTAATATTAACTCATTAAATCTATATTACATCTAAAGAAAATATACACATATATTTTCATAAAGACTGTAATAAACTTCTTTTGTACAAAATATTAATTGTGAAATTTTTTTAACGGGTAGGTAATACCCGAGAGATATATAAATTCACAATTAATATATTACATTTTTCGAAACTGATTCAGCAATCATCAACTATACTCCCTACTTTCACAACAATATCCATTCTTTTATATAAATCAAAACAATCATACTCATTCAAATTCAATTACATATTCTGATTTTGAAATCGCATAATTCAATTCGAAATATAACCAGTATCATCACTCTTAGATTCTTATATCTTTCAAAGCTATACTTTGACTTCAAAACTGTGTTAGAACATCATATGTATTAACGATTACAATATGTGCTCAAAGCCTTCGAAATTCCTGGAGACACTTCAACTAAGGAACAATCGAGATGATGATCCAACCACATGTTACCCACAGTTATACACCTGAAAAACTCTCAAAACCCAAGTCATAGTTCAACACGTATCCGTGTTAGACCCTTTGGCATTTACTAGCTAAAATAACTTTTCAATTCCGTTTCAAAATAGACAGTTTTGTCACAGCTCCAGCAAGTCAACTTCGACTTCTCAATCAAAACAGTATTATTATAACCTCGATAGATACGTTGCCCTTTCGCCAACGTTACCGGAGAATCGTTTATATTCACCACATTAGCAATAAACTTACCAACAACTTCACTGATTTTTGACTTTCAAAAAAAAAAATCATTATAATTATCGAAACCCTATCATATACTCATTCATACCTTATAACAAGAATTGCCATACCAATTATTGAGAATCAGCAATCAGTATTTTGAAACCTCGCAGCATGTCTACATCAACAATTACATATACACACAATGTCTACCTCCAAGACTTACATTCTTTGAATGAGAAATTTCTGAAAAACACCCTAAACTGCGAACTAGTTCTCGAAATTTTGAAAAATGCTGATGTAGCAGCAAAAACTGTAAACGACCTTAACAGTAAAAAGTTGGATGATAAATGATAGTATATTGGCAAAGCTCAGAAAAAGAGAAGCTTTGGAACTGGAAAAAAACGGATTGAGCAAAGTATGAAGGAGGTTGTGGACAAATCACAAAGGCTGAACCTGCCTTCAAAGAATTCAAATGATTCAGTACTTACTGAAGTCATTAACGAATACCTTGCTCCTGACTCTAAACCCCTGCTGACCATATCCTTCATCATCCTCTGATATTAGACATTCTAAGATATCATCGTATCTTTCATTATAAGTATCATCCATACTTCTGAAGATATTTTTATAATTATTCTTATCTGAAATCATTTACCTCTTCGCGCTATCTGTATTATATCATAAAAGAAACTATTTTAGTTTCTAAATTCTGAAACATTCGAGTTTAAAATAGGAATATTCTTGAAGAAGTGTTGGGAGCTGAAGCATAAGTTAGTATAATATAATGACACTTGATCAACGTGATTATATTACAGTAATTCATGCTGAGTTTCTAAATGGAACATGATGATTCACAGATCATAACATCATCATGTGCTATGTTACACGACTCTTGTATTCTCTTTGATCTCTAAATATCAAGAAAATATTTCTTGATGATTCGGCCTTTTCCGAGGTATTCTGGTAAGTTGACAAGTCAAGATCGTGCCATTACAATTTCCTTCCTAGAACATTAACAATGTTCATCCGAAATTTATATCGGCGAATTCTGGACCATTACAAGCGGTACTTAATCGCAAGAAGAAGAAACGAAAGGACAAAGCTCCAAAATAAAAATTGGAGTATAAATCGCAGCAAATAGAAGTGAGCATTAACTGTGGATGTCAATGATTATAGAAGACAAAAGCAGGGGCTTTGAAATATAAGGGAAGATATAAAACCCAACAACCACCCAAAAATTATAAACCGTATATATCGATGCATATAGCAATATAAAGACACGGAAGAACTAAAAACACTATAAAACCGAGAGTATAGTAGAAGTAAATAGATTCTTCCGGAGACAGATGAAAAAGAAGAACGACAGATATGAAAGTGAGGAGTATATCGAGAATCAGTACTGGATGAAGCATATTGACAAATACTTTAAAATATGAGTTGAGGGAGAAAGAATAGAAGGTGTGAGTTGTAAGGAAACGAAGGAGGTGGATTTATAGTGAAATACCCGACAGAGAAATCAAGATGGATTATCGTATTAATTCGAAGAGAATCATAATCTCCTTAATCACCGAAGCATCAAATCCAATATAGATTACAAAGATTTTCTTTAAATTCGGAGATTAATTGTGATGACGTCAAAAGATATGACGAATCACTATAATCTTATTTCCTTCATTTATGATAACTTCCCTCATACGCTTTGAGTAATCGAATTATTTTATCCATACTTCTTAGACATGATAAAACTTCATAATCGTCATAATAACATTCTCATTGTTAGCCATAACGACCTCTATCAAATTTCGGGGACGAAATTTCTTTAACGGGTAGGTACTGTGACGACCCGGAAATTTCCGACTAAATTTAAACTTTATCTTTATATTATTCTGACACGATAAGCAATGTTTGTTAAGTTAAATCTCAAGGATTTTAAACTATGTTTATACATTCATTTAAACCTCGACCAAATTCCAATGATTCACGAACCATTAAATGAACATATATGAATATGTATGTATATGTGTATATGTTATAAATTGAAAATGTCAACAAAGTATTTAAACATATAATGCTTTATATGAACGTATTTGTTTCAATATGATTATCGACGAAATTAAAAAAAAATATTAAATGATTGAATTATCAGAAACATTGAATTATGATTACAAGTCTCTGTTGAGAGGTCCACTATAATTTGAGAAAATCTATTTCTCTTAACGATATTCGGAATAATTTGTAAAGCTATTTTTAAATAAAAATAAAAAGTGTCATTTACGAAAGTTAGACAAAAGCTAGTGGAGAATTGGTTTCCATAATATTCTATTAATCTATTTTCAAACGTACAAAAATGTTTTCAGTTTAAAAAGAACTTTATTATTAAAACGTATATAACTTTTATAAATATCTAGAATCACTTTTGACAACTCATTACTTAACCAGTATAATAAATATAACGATATTTATATTTTATTTCATTAAATATATATAACGATTTAAATTAATATTATATATATTTATACGCGTATTATACATACATAGTTTTTATACTTTTACTATACTTTAACTTTACATTTACTTTACTTTTACTTTACTTTAACTTTAATAATTCACTTTAATAACTCATACTTTAATAATTCACTTTAATAATTCATACTTTAATAATTCACTTTAATAATTCATACTTTAATAATTCACTTTAATAATTCAAAAATCTATTATAAATAGAATTCAATAGGTTTCATTATTTCATAGAAACTTGAAAATATATTTCTCTAAACTCTCTCAATCGATTTACATATATATATATATATATATATATATATATATATATATATATATATATATATATATATATATATATATATATATATATATATATATATATATATATATATATATATATATATATATATATATATATATTTGCTCTGTATTATTTCAAGATATTATTAGTATACATAAAATATTACGATGGAGTGATGTCCGAGTGATTTCAAAATAGTTTTTTTGAATGAGTCAAAGCTAAGGAAATTATGGGTTATAGCTATGGAGGTGATGGGTATGGTTCATGGGTATGCTCGTGAGGTCAATCTAGTGTTTATCATCTCCGTTGCGTCTACGTACTTTCCTGCAATATTGAATCTCAATATTGATACGTGAGCACTCATAACTTAACTTTTATATATCAATAGTGTATCCCTGACTAGTGCTCGAGTATATAGGATTATGCATGCTTGTACATTCGATATTGTCCTTAGATAGGTTTGTTGAATCCTGAATTAGATACATATGCTACTGAGATAGGGTATATGATATGCATGTCATTGGAAAGCTAGTTAAAAATTAAGAACTTTTCATTTAGATATCGAATGGTTTCGATGAACGGATTTGAAGTTATAGTCAACTGAATTTTAGTATTATTGTTAAAATGATTATTATTACTATCGTCGTTATTATTTTAATAGAAATATCATTGTTATTATAAAATATCATTATTACTATTATGTTAGTATTATCATTTTATCATAATAACATTTTTAGTAAATATAAATATTGTTATTTTTTTTATAGAATAATAATAATTATTATTACAAAATAATACAACTTTTACTTATTATTATTATGATCAATATTATTTTATCAAATAAATAGGGGATACAAAGATATTTTTCACCACGCGTAATATAATTACATTAATAATACATACCACTATAGTTTTACGATATTAAGTGAACTTTATAAATTTTACTACTTAAGATATATAAAAGTATATTTTATCATATATAAACGTTAATATAAATTTTTATTAATAAATGACTTTTATTATTATAAAATCTAATAAATATATTTAAATATATAAAACGACTATAGTTAAGTTATATAATAAACACATATAAATTTTAGAAGTCATTTTGGGTCAAGTTGACTTTTGTTGACTTTTGCATATTAGTCTCGAGCATTAGGATTGTGGTACACTATGACTTGACCAAAAATTGTTAGACAAATATTGACCAACATATAAATATATATAATTAATATAGGTTCGTAAATCCGAGACCAACCTTGCACTTGTTAAATGACGTTATATGTATTTTTACTACGAAATACAGTATGGTGAGTTTCATTTGCTCCCTTTTATATATATTTTTGGGACTGAGAATACATGCGCTGTTTTTTATAAATGTTTTACGAAATAGGCACAAGTACTAAAACTAGTTCTACGTGGGTTTAAACCAGAAATATACCCTTAGCTTGGTAACATTAAACTACTTGTCTATGTACGGTAGGCGCGAATCCTAAAGATAGATCTATTGGGCCTGACAAACCCCATCCTGACTATGGGATGCTTTAGTACTTCGAGGTTATTTTAAACACACCTGATCTGGTGTACTTCAGAGGGTAAAACATGAACGTTAAGGCTTGTTACCGGGTGCCTACAACTTATAGAATACTTTTATACACTTGCGAGTGTACATATATTTATAAACGGAAATCTTGTGGTCTATTAATATATTGAAATGATTGTTATGATAAACCTATGAACTCACCAACCTTTTGGTTGACACTTTAAAGCATGTTTATTCTCAGGTATTAAAGAAATCTTCCGCTGTGCATTAGCTCATTTTAAGGATATTACTTGGAGTCATTCATGGCATATTTTGAAAGACGTTGCATTCGAGTCATTGAGTTCATCAAGATTATTATTAAGCCAATTATAGTTGGATGTATTATGAAATGGTGTGCATGCCATCAACTTTCGTTGTAAAGAAAGTTTGTCTTTTAAAAACGAATGCAATGTTTGTAAAATGTATCATATAGAGGTCAAATACCTCGCGATGTAATCAACTATTGTGAATCGTTTATAATGTATATGAACGGGTCCTTTCACTCGAGGTTATGCCTATGTAGCTATGGAAAACCAATTAGTCCGACTATCTTATGAGTGGGCTAAAGCAGGTCACTGAGAATTCTATCTCACAGGTAAGTATGTACAGTTTTTATTTTTATTTTATTGCTTTTAACCTTTTGATAATAAACGCTAAATTGTTCGCTATAAAGTATTAAATTGATACTCAATAAAATTAGGATTTGCGACCGAAATTATTGATATCATACAAAAATTTATTACATCACTGCAAAATTTACCGTTTATTCTTAAGGTATAAATATCTTTAATCAATCAACCCAAAATATTTCAGAAATTCGTCAGGAGTAAAACTAGGTAATATAGCCAAAATTACTTTACCGAAAAGAGGGGCTTATATTTTTGATAATATTTGATTGATTAAAGTGGGATAAAAGACCAAAAAGATTTTTAATTTTTAATTTTTACCATGTTTTTAAAATTAATATATAAATATTAAATTATTATTGTAAATTTTTAAAACAATATATTTAAGTTTGTAAATATTTGAAAAATTAATATTTTTAATATAAGATTGTATGTATAAAAATAAAAATATAATATAAGTTTGGTGTGAATTTTTAAAATTTTAACAATATGAATTTTTAATTTTATGCATTTTAAATTAAAGTTTGGTGTGAATTTAAAAACAAAAATTTACTTTATTTCGTTAAGTTAAAAATTTGATTTTTAAAATTCGTCGTGAGTTGAAAACTAGGTCGTTGAACCGAAATTGCTCTACCCAAGGGAGGGACGAGAACTTTTATTATCATTATTTTTAATCTTATTGAATTAAAGTAAGCCAAAAACATTAAAAAAACCCAAAAATCTTTGCTTTTAAAACAACCGTGTTTAAAAATGACAAAATTTTAAAATTTTGTTAAGGGATGGACTAGGACAACGATCCGAAACGCTCTCCTCCTAAAAATAAACAAAATTTTAATTTTTTTTATTAATTATATGTTTTATTAGTATAAGGTTTAAAAAAAAAGGGCAAAAAGCACTGTACCCGGACCCCATGCGATCGCATGGGATTTGGCCTTCAGGACCATGCGATCGCATGAGGCTGGATTTCAGGCCAGGAACAAAAACCTCAGCGAGCTGTGTTCTTCACATCACCACACAAACAAACACCCGAAAATACTCCCAAATCATCTCTAAAATTCGCAAATTTTCACCGTAATTCGTCAAATTTCTTGCTCTAATCATGCCTAGGATCGGATTCTTCAACAAAAACGTAAAAATTACACCCCTAAACTCTTAAATTTTCTAGTTTTTGTGATAATTACCAATATTTTACCTAATTTGATTTTGTTAATTTCTAGTGTAATTAGAGTTAAATTGTTAGTATATTATGCACGTATAACCTAGATTGATGCTATTTAACATAATTTGAAGCCAAAAACTTCAAAAATTTTAGAAATCTAGGGTTTGTGTTCTTGAGCAATTTGGGGCTTTTTGATATAAACAGGTTATGATCGATTTTTGTCATGAATTGTTGCTAAATTAATTAGTGTAACATGTTTAGGTAGCTAAATGATCCAAACTTTGATCCTAAACATGATTTTTGAAGATAAAGTGGACTTTTTAAATCTAAAATTCATGAACTTGATTAATTGAATATAATTGCCATTTGAGACTTGTTTAATTGTTAGTAATGGATGTTTTAACATGTTATTTGAGTTGAATGCTTATGAACTTTGTATACATTTTCATATATGCTTATTTGAAAAAGTGTAGAATTGTAAAAATTGTGAAAATGTGTATAAGTTTAATTTTGATTGAACATGTCATTGTGATTGTTTTAAATTGTTATTTTGCTAACACTAATGCATATTTGGATGCACAAATTTGGTGTTTAATGTATTTTGTAGAAATATACTGAAACTGGAGGTGCATCATCATCATCTAGACAATCACAACCGGAACCTGAACCAGAATATGAGCCGCAATACGAGCAAGAACCCGAGCAAGAACCCGAACAAGAACCACAACAGGAACATTAACATCAACCTGATCAACACGTACCTTATTATGATCCGCTACAATTTGTTGATTCTTTCATAGTATTTCCGATATATCCACCAGTAGAATACCCAATGATTCCTGAACACACGTTGCATCCTAATCTGAGATTCGATAGAAGCTGGAGGGATTACCCGGCATATCAAAGTAACAAATTCAAACTGCTACCGAAAAATGTAGAAGTGACAAGGGTAATCGATTGGGATCCTATGGAAAGGGTCCAACTAGCTAACTCAGTTAGGGAGCATCTGATCCAAAGGTATGGCAGTTCTTCTTTTACCGATTGGGAACGTCTATTCACCATTCGTAGGCCTGTATATAAGGAATGGTGTGTTGAGCTCATGAGTACTATAGCGTTAAATGTAGATGTAGATAGATTAGATGATAGAAGTTTTCTAAGATTTATACTTGGCCGTAGGATGTACAGGATGTCCATGCTGGACATGGCCAGGGCTTTACAGATATATACTCCTGATGAATTACTACTACCCGATTGTATGAATTTGATTTATCGTGGTGAAAGGGTAGATAGGAATTTTAACGCGAACGCCGTCTGGAGGCGTATGTCAAACTATAATGTTTTTACGCTGGGAGGAAAACAGTCCTAGTTACATATTAACAAAGCCGAACTTCGTATAATTCATAGATTTCTGGCTAACTCGATTACACAGAGAGGTCACAATAAAGAGAAAATGACCTTACATGATTTATTTTACCTAAAGTGTATTCGAGACCCAAGAAGCTTTGTTAATATCCCATACTGTGTTGGTTTTTATTTATCAAAAATGGTGGAAGGAATACAAGAAGGGGGGATTATAGGAGGAGGTATTTTTATTACTCTCATTGGAGAGTATTTGGGTGTAGATAGGGAACAAGGGGGTCCACTTTTGGAATGTAGGGAACAGGTTGAGCCTTTAGGATTAAAGGTCTATCAGGGTGCTAAGGTATTAAAGAGCAGACGAAACCAGGCAGTACCCTATGAAGGTAGTCATCCTCAGGTAGAGAGAGTTTCAGATGAGGAAATGGAGGAAGCGGATGACATTAGGGATGTCATTAGGGAGGCTATGACTGACGTCTACCAGCGTGTAGATAAGGTAGATATGACAAACGGGGAGAGATTTAGTCAGATGGAACAGTGGCAAGCCCGAAATGATTACGAGCATTCTAGGCAACGACAGCATGATAGATGGGACTATCATCAGCGTCAGATTATGAGCTGACTGTCACCTCAGGATCACTACGTTCCGACCCGACCCACTTACTATCCTCCACACCAGCCCGAGATGAGACCACCATATACTCTCTATGACCCTAACCATGAAATGTCCCGTTCTTATTGATTAAAAACGTTCCATATTAATTGATTTCATTGCGAGGTTTTGACCTCTATATGGGACGTTTTTTAAAGACTGCATTCATTTTAAAACAAACCATAACCTTTATTTCATCAATAAAGGTTTAAAAAGCTTTACGTAGATTATCAAATAATGATAATCTAAAATATCATGTTTACACACAACCATTACATAATGGTTTACAATACAAATATGTTACAACAAAATAAGTTTCTTGAATGCAGTTTTTACACAATATCATACAAGCATGGACTCCAAATCTCGTCCTTATTTAAGTATGCGACAGCGAAAGCTCTTAATAATCACCTGAGAATAAACATGCTTAAAACGTCAACAAAAATGTTGGTGAGTTATAGGTTTAACCTATATATTATCAAATCATAATAATAGACCACAAGATTTCATATTTCAATATACATCCCATACATAGAGATAAAAATCATTCATATGGTGAACACCTGGTAACCGACATTAACAAGATGCATATATAAGAATATCCCCATCATTCCGGGACACCCTTCGGATATGATATAAATTTCGAAGTACTAAAGCATCCGGTACTTTGGATAGGGTTTGTTAGGCCCAATAGATTTATCTTTAGGATTCGCATCAATTAGGGTGTCTGTTCCCTAATTCTTAGATTACCAGACTTAATAAAAAGGGGCATATTCGATTTCGATAATTCAACCATAGAATGTAGTTTCACATACTTATGTCTATTTTGTAAATCATTTATAAAACCTGCATGTATTCTCATCCCAAAAATATTAGATTTTAAAAGTGGGACTATAACTCACTTTCACAGATTTTTACTTCGTCGGGAAGTAAGACTTGGCCACTGGTCAATTCACGAACCTATAACAAATATGTACATATATATCAAAGTATATTCAAAATATATTTATAAAACTTTTAATACATTTTGACGTTTTAAGTTTATTAAGTCAGCTGTCCTCGTTAGTAACCTACAACTAGTTATCCACAGTTAGATGTACAGAAATAAATCGATATATATATTATCTTGAATCAATCCATGACCCAGTGTATATGTATCTCGATATTGATCACAAATCAAACTATATATATTTTGGAATCAACTCAACCCTGTATAGCTAACTCCAACATTCACATATAGAGTGTCTATGGTTGTTCCGAAATATATATAGATGTGTCGACATGATAGGTCGAAACATTGTATACGTGTCTATGGTATCTCAAGATTACATAATATACAATACAAGTTGACTAAGTTATGGTTGGAATAGATTTGTTACCAATTTTTACGTAGCTAAAATGAGTAGTTTTTACCAATTTTGTTTTGCTCGCCATTTCTTCGTTTCTAATCCGTTTTGAGTGATTTAAGCGGCCACAGTTTCGTATTGAACTTGACTTTATGAAACTAAACAGAAAAGATATATGTTTATAGTCAGAAATACAATTTATAAGTCATTTTTGAAAGAGGTAGTCATTTCCGTCGAAAGAACGACATCTTGATGATTGTTTTGAAAAACATACTTTCACTTTGAGTTTAACCATGATTTTTGGATATGGTTTCATGTTCATAAGAAAAATCATTTTTCCATAAGTATAGCTTTTAAATCAAAGTTTTTCATAGTTTTTAATTATCCAAACCAAAACAGCCCCCGGTTGTAACTACGACGGAGTAAATCCGGTTTTATGGTGTTTATCGTGTTTCCGGGTTTTAAATCATTAAGTTAGCATATCATATAGATATAGATCATGTGTATAGTTGATTTTAAAAGTGTAGTTAGAAGGATTAACTTTATTTGCGAACAAGTTTAGAATTAACTAAGCTATGTTCTAGTGATTACTAGTTTACCACTTCGAATATGATAGCTTTTTATGTATGAATCGAATGATGTTATGAACATCATTACTACCTTAAGTTTCTTGGATAAACCTACTGGAAAATAAAAAAATAGATCTAGCTTCAACGGATCCTTGGATGGCTCGAAGTTCTTGAAGCAGAATCATGACACGAAAACAAGTTCAAGTAAGATCATCACTTGAAATAAGATTGTTATAGTTATAGAAATTGAACCAAAGTTTGAATATGATTATTACCTTGTATTAGAATGATAACCTACTGTAAGAAACAAAGATTTCTTGACGTTGGATGATCACCTTACAAGATTGGAAGTGAGCTAGCAAACTTGAAAGTATTCTTGATTTTATGTAACTAGAACTTGTAGAATTTATGAAGAACACTTAGAACTTGAAGTTAGAACTTGAAGTTAGAACTTGAGAGAGATCAATTAGATGAAGAAAATTGAAGAATGAAATTATTTGTAGGTATTTTTGATCGTTGGTGTATGGATTAGATATAAAGGATATGTAATTTTGTTTTCATGTAAATAAGTCATGAATGATTACTCATATTTTTGTAATTTTATGAGATATTTCATGCTAGTTGCCAAATGATGGTTCCCACATGTGTTAGGTGACTCACATGGGCTGCTAAGAGCTGATCATTGGAGTGTATATACCAATAGTACATACATCTAAAAGCTGTGTATTGTACGAGTACGAATACGGGTGCATACGAGTAGAATTGTTGATGAAACTGAACGAGGATGTAATTGTAAGCATTTTTGTTAAGTAGAAGTATTTTGATAAGTGTCTTGAAGTCTTTCAAAAGTGTATGAATACATATTAAAACACTACATGTATATACATTTTAACTGAGTCGTTAAGTCATCGTTAGTCGTTACATGTAAGTGTTGTTTTGAGACCTTTAGGTTAACGATCTTGTTAAATGTTGTTAACCCAAATTTTATAATATCAAATGAGATTTTAAATTATTATATTATCATGATATCATGATATATTAATATATCTTAGTATGATATATACATTTAAATATCGTTACAACGATAATCGTTACATATATGTCTCGTTTCGAAATCCTCGAGTTAGTAGTCTTGTTTTTACTTATGTAGTTCATTGTTAATACACTTAATGATATATTTAATTATCATATTATCATGTTATATATAATATAACAATGTATTAATATGCTTCATATATATTTAGTAAGAATAACGATAATCGTTATATGTATCGTTTCGAGTTTCATACGTCAATAGTCTCCTTTTTAAGTATATAACTTATTGTTACTATTTTTAATGAGATACTTGATGATCATTATATCATTTTAAACATATATATTTATTCATTTATGTATCATCATGTCATATACAACTTATAGCGTTCGTGAATCATTGGTCAAACTGGGTAATCAGACGTTTACAAAATTTCCATTTCAATTAACCAAGTCTTAACAATTTTGATTGCTTAACATGTTGGAAATATTTAATCATGTAAATATAGTTTTCATTAAACATATAATCATAGAAAGGTTCGAAAAAGTTTGGGTCACTACAAACCAGGCCTACCAGTACACCTATCACCAGCCATGGAACCTGGACGACAACATGAACTGGAACCCCTATCCAGATTGATATAGTTCCTGTTGGTGATTTCTATGATTTTTATCTTTTTATTATTTTTATTTATTTATGTTTAAACATATGATATTGTGATATATTAATGTATTGTTTGATATTTTTATTATTTTGTACTAATATTTCATATTTGATTTGAAAGTGGGATTTTAAGTCTCATTTCAAATTACCATGCATGTTTATATTTGTATGTATGTATATTGTCAATTGTACACAACAGGGTAAAACAGCACATTTTCAAAGACTGGCATTAAGTTCAGCAAAAGCTACTGATTTTGACGACAAAACGAAAAACAAATGTGATGTAACAACAAGACGGAATGAACAAATGATGTGCACCATTTATCATTCTGCAAACAAACGCCAATATGTTTGGAAACTTTGGTAAAATTTAATCATTTTTCTACACGAATCACCCTCAATAATTTAAAATTGTTACTGATTTCTTGCAAATGAGGGCATTGCAAGATCTTAAGTGTGGGAAGGGGTTAAATTCTTTCGAATTTTTAAAATTTTTGACTTATACACTTGGTTACCATTAAAAAAAAATACTAGTAACACAGTAGTTGTATTAGAATCTAGTGCTCTCTGATAATAAAGAACAGCCATAGTCTTATATACTGACTACCCAATTCTAGTAAAATTTTTCAAAATTTTCAAATAAATGAATTCAAAGTCATGTTTATACATATTTATGGACGATAAAACTAGGTGTTAACACCGAAATTATTGTTACCTCGGAAAGGACATAAATTGATAAACAAACCAAAATGTTAGAATTCATTTAAAATGGAATAGAGGACAATAAAAAGGAAAATAAAAGCCAAGTGTGGGAAAAATTTACCAAGTTATTTAAAAACATATATCACATATTTTTGTACAAATAATTGAAGATACTTTTGTTTTGGACAAAATTAACCGTTTTACCCGGTAAATTGTAAGATATTTGAAAGAAAGATGGATCTACACGATGAATCAATTCCATCATTAAAAGGAAGTAAAGTCTACCGAAAAAGAAACGCGCTTCTTGATTTAGGTCAGGAAGTGGTCGTCCAGACCAGCTGTAGGTTGACGAAAAACCTTGAAAAGTTTTCTCGAAAATCAGCTGGAAATCCACGGACCTCAGCATCAAACAGGGTCGCCAAGTGGTCAGACTTATCCTAACCATGAGAGGATCTGTCTCGTAACATGGGGAGGGCGCCGTGCAAATTAGCTTGATAAGACTAATGAATCAGACCCCCAGAAAAGGATAATCTCCTTAAAGATCAAAAATCAGCTTTTAAGCCTGATATTACTCAATCCTAGAGATTGACTTTAAAGATTGAGAATTACAAACTCATGAAATTCGATGATATCTAAACTCGAGCTTGATCGAGAAAATATTTTGATCAAAATTACAAACCGATTTGTTTTCTGAAAAACCCATTTTTAATGCGTTCATTACCATTGAACGTAAAATCCTAGGAATTCACCTAGAATTCATTAGGTCACCTGAACCAAATCGGGTGTCAACCGTAAGAACGGTGGTTGCATAGCATGGTCGAAGACAGGATCTTGTGCTAGACCGAAAAACTATAGGGTGAGCTTTACTATTGCTCCTACAAAGGATAGTAATTGCATCCGACACGTTATAGACCATAATTAAAAGCATGTCAGGGGACATTGCCTTAACAGTTGCTTGTTCAACGCTTTCCTTTACAACCGGACGGTAGTTTACCTAAAGTAATATACGGAGCAAGTAAACTGGACGTGTTGCTTTCCCAATACAAGGTTAGCAAGTGGGTGACACAAAACCGCAAGTTTTGAGCTAAAATTTTCAAATATGAAACCCACCAAACCCACAAAAACATTTTGCAAACACCGGTGAAGGGTTATTCCGGAAAACTTATCTAGGGTAAAAGCTAGATTTAATTTTTTTAAAAAAAGATCAAATGTTTTCATAAAGATCCAATTTCCTAAAGGATCTAAATTTTTATAGTCATGTGGGACTGTAAACCACAACGTTACTATCATTGTTTATACCGCCGTATAGAAATCACTGATGTACAAAGTGTGAAGAATAAAGAAGTGATTCTAGTATGTTTTTATTTCAAGACTATATTGCTTGAGGACAAGCAACGTTCAAGTGTGGGAATATTTGATAATGCTAAAAACGAACACATATTTCATAGCATTATCCCTCAAGAAAGACAAGCTTTTAGTTGCAATTGTTCTATTTACAAGTAATATTCGTTTAAATAATAAAAGGTGAAGTCAAAAGACAGATTCAACGAATTGAAGACGCAAACGACCAAAAAGCTTAAAAGTACAAAGTACAATCAAAGTGGTTCAAATTATTGGTGAGAAACGTCTCAAAATTACAAGAGTACAAGTCGCAAAACGCAAAATACAAGATATTAAATTGTACGAAAGGACGTTCGAAAATCTGAAACCGGGACCAGAGTCAACTCTCAACGCTCGACGCAATGGACTAAAAATTACAAGTCAACTATGCACATGAATATAATATAATATTTAAATAATTCTTAAAATTATTTATATATTATATATTATATTTAAAATCGTCGGCAAAGCTAGGAAACAAATCATGTGAGCTGGAAAAAGTGGCCATGCGATCGCATGGCCTGAAGGCTATAATTCCATGTGATCGCATGGTAGTAGGTAGCTGGCCACATGCCTATAAATTCGCGGTTTTGGTTGATCATATATCCATCTTTCATCTATCTCTCACTCGTATACATATATACATATATTATAATTTTAATTTTAATTTTAAATTCTAATAATAAGGGTATGTTAGCGAATGTTGTAAGGGTGTAAGTCGAAATTATGTCCGTGTAACGCTACGCTATTATTAATCATTGTAAGTTATGTTCAACCTTTTTAAATTAATGTCTCGTAGCTAAGTTATTATTATGCTTATTTAATGCCGAAGTAATCATGATGTTGGGCTAAATACTAAAATTGGGTAATTGGGCTTTGGACCATAATTGAGGTTTGGATAAAAGAACGACACTTGTAGAAATTAGACTATGGGCTATTAATGGGTTTTATATTAACTAAATGATACCTCGTTGATTTAATATATAGACTTATAATTTGACGTATTTATATATAACCACATACGCTTGACTGGGCACGGTGGGAGGGATATCTATAAATACCAATAATTGTTCATTTTACCGGACACGGGATTGGATTAATAGTTAATAGACTTGTTGAAACAGGGGTGGATTACATTCAAGGGTAATTGGTGTAATTGTTAACAAAGTACTAAAACCTTGGACTACACGCAGTCGATAACCTGGTGTATTCATTAAACAAAGTATTAGAACCTTGTTACAATTCGAATCCCCAATTAGTTGGAATATTTGACTTCGGGAATAATAATAATTTGACGAAGACTCTCGCACTTTATGATTATGACTGATGGACTATTATGGACAAATCCATATGGACATATTGAATAATCCAGGACAAAGGACAATTAACCCATGGGAATAAACTAAAACCAACACGTCAAACATCATGATTACGGAAGTTTAAATAAGCATAATTATTTATTTCATATTTAATTGCACTTTTAATTATCGCACTTTTTATTTACTGTCATTGTATTTAATTGCACTTTTAATTATCGTACTTTTATTTATCGCAATTTCATTATCATTATTTACTTTACGCTTTAAATTAAGTTATATTTATTTTTAATATTTTACATTAGGTTTTAACTGCGACTTAAGTTTTAAAATCGACAAACCGGTCATTAAACGGTAAAAAACCCCTTTTATAATAATAATACTACTTATATATATTTTTGTATTTTTACAATTATAAGTTAAAAATATAGTGTTAAGCTTGGATAAAGATCCCTGTGGAACGAACCGGACTTACTAAAAACTACACTACTGTACGATTAGGTACACTGCCTATAAGTGTTGTAGCAAGGTTTAGGTATATCCACTCTATAAATAAATAAATATCTTGTGTAAAATTGTATCGCATTTAATAGTATTTCCTTGTAAAAATTAATAGTATTTTATACCCCTTCGCTTTAACATCAATGTGCCATGTTACACGACTCTTACATTCTATCTAATCTATAAACATATCAAGAACATATTTTCTTGATAGTCCTATCTTATCCCTTGAATTCTGGTAATTTGGCAAATCAAGATCGTGCTACTCTAATTTCTCTCTTGGAACATTAGCCGTGTATATTCGAAACTCCATACCAACAAATTCTGGACCATTATTCGCTTGACTTAAAGTCGAAAAGAGAAAACAAAAGGATGGAACTCCAAAATATAAAGGAAACAAAGAGGGTGGATTTATAGTGAGATATCCGACAAAACAATCGAAACAGATTATTGCATTTAATCAAAGAGGATCCTAATTTTCTTAATTACTGAAAAACCAAATCTTATTACGAAGATTTCCTCTAAAATTCCTTGAATTCCGGAAATTAACCGTGACTACGTCAAAAGTTAAATCTCTATCGTAATATTTTGTGATAGCTGCACTCGTACGCTTCGAGTAATCAAATTATTTTATCAATATTACTCAATGTTGATGAAACTCTATTTATCAACTCATATTCGTCATAAAAATTTTTTTATCGGTAGCCATGATGATCACACTCAAATTTCGGGACGAAATTTCTTTAACGGGTAGGTACAGTGACGACCCGGAAATTTTCGACCAAATTTAAACTTAATCTTTATATAGTTTCGACATGATAAGCAAAGTCTATTTAATTGAATCTCAAAAATTTTGATCTGTTTCATATATTCAATTGACCTTCGACTGCTCTCGACGATTCACGAACAATTAATTGTAAATAGATATGTGTGTATGTATATGTAAATAATAATTCGAAATATTATATGTTGTTGTTACTAAAATTTATTTATGTAAAGTAAAAAAAATAGGATATTATAATGATTATTATTTAAGAATTATCTATATATATAAATAAAGTGTATTGAATATATATATATATATATATATATATATATATATATAGTTTTGAATTTATTTGGAAAATGATAGTAACCCTCAATTATCATTCAATTGATAATAATCAAGTTAAAAATGAACTTATTTGATTTTAAAATAAAGGGTGATCCGAAAATGAGTTATATAAGTTATAGGCTTATTAAAAGTATATTTAGGACCTAATTATTTAATTTTAATACTTTTTATATTTTACCCATTAATGAGAGGGACAGTTGATGTAATTTTTATATATTAAATTAATGACTGAATTTTATACCATAATGACCAAAATAAATAAATATAGCTAATTTAAAATTTTGAGATTTTTTCGAAGACTTTTATCCGCCCCTGATTTCAAATAGTGTACGATATACCAGTCCGGGTGAAACTGTCGGCAATTAATTACACGTAATGGCGGCTAACTCAAATGAAAATACTATTTGTAACTGTGCAATCAATGACTTTGATTTCATTATTTTAGTATTTATTATTATTATTATTATTATTATTATTATTATTATTATTATTATTATTATTATTAATTAATATTAATATTATAATTCATATGAATATATCTACATATACATACAGAGATTGAGTTTGAGGACACATACCATAAACTTCTTCCACCCATTTAACAACCCTCATCATTATCATATACCCACACTTGATCATCGAAATCCATGTACAAGAATATTTCAATTTATGCATCTGTTTCGGTTTTGCTACGAGGTCGAAAAGCAAACCCGAACCACCTACACCACCCAAGCTCATCGCCACCACCCTCCACCATTCGCTATCTCTCTCCTCTCTTTCTCTCTATTTCTTTTCGAAGACTCCTCATCGCCACCATGACCTTCACCCTTACACTTCCACAAATTAACACCTCACCCGCCACCATCTTCAAACTTCAAACACCAACGACAACCACATCAAACCACCATCTCTCATGTTTTCTTTTTTGTTAATCCAAAACCAACACCACAGACCACTTATGTCACTACTACATTTATTTTCGATCAGCTGATGCTACAGTCCTCTATCTACTTCTGTCAACACCCGCTGCTACTTCCACACTCCTGTATACTCCCTATTATGAAGAACGTGTTGATTACAGGAAGATGTCGTAGATAATAGTGATGTTTGATGATGCTCGATGATGAATGGATGGATATGAAGATGAAGATATACCATGGAAGATGATAGTAACAATAATGATGATATGATACATGAAATAACACATGATAACCGTGATGATTATGATTGTATTATGATGATGCAGATATAATGATGATAAATCGAAACACAATTGTCTTCCTGTTTCTATTTTGATTCAGACCACACAACCTCCATTAAACCATTATCTTTCCTGTTAGAATTCGCTGTAAATCACCATTGTTGCACCTGATTTTGTTTAGTTGAAGTGTGCAGCTACAATTGCTACTGTCGTTCAGTTTTTTTTCCCACCTACGACCCATCGAAACTTATATTTTTTTTTTCTTTCCATTCGTTGTTACCAAAAGAACATGATGATGATGTTGTGGTGATATTGAAGATGATGATTATGATTCAAAGATGAATTATGATAACGATAGTGAGCTGTAGCGAACAAACGATAGTGACGGTGACCATATGATGATGATGATCGTGAGTTGATGATGGAGTATGATATGTTGATGATGAAACTGCTATCCCCGCTGGTTTGTTTTTTTTTTTTTTTTTTTGATTTCAATGACTACTCCTGCTGTACTGTTGTTATCGAGGGTTTTTAAATTACTGGATCTTAACGTTGGGTTGTAAATTGTTGTTTTGGGCTTTAGTTAAATGGGTCTTGATATTGGGTCAGAGATGTTGTAAGTGGGTTCGATGAAAACAGATAAAAAATGGTTATATAGTGTTGAGATGATAATATTTACAGAAAAGCAGATTCAGTTGGATGGTTTAGGGGTGTTTTAGAGTAGCGGGAGGTCGCGGGTTCGAGCCCAGGCAGTGGCATTGATTTTTTTTAAAGCTTATTCTAGTGAGGTAGTAATTTTATTAGCTTTACTATTATTATTATTTCATTATTATTATTATTACTATTATTATTATTATTGTTATTGTTATTAAGTAATTATTATTATTACTAATATTGGTAATAAGATTATTAGTATAATTAATATTATTAACATTATTGATAATATTGTTGTTATCATTAATTGATAAATATCATTATTAGTAAAAGTATCATTATTATCATTATTATTATAAATATCATTATTATTATCATTATTATTATGAATATCATTATTAGTAATACTATTATCATAATTATCATTAGTAGTAAGATTATTAGTATTATAGTTATTATTATTATTATAATAATAATTATTATTATTATTAAAATTACCAATTATTATTAAATATAGTATTTTTATTTAAATTTTCATTATTATTATTAAAATTATCATTTTTATTAAAACTATCATTTTAATTATCGTTATTAATATTATTTTTATTTTTATCATTAACATGATTTTTATTATTATTATTATTATTATTATTATTATTATTATTATTATTATTATTATTATTATTATTATTATTATTATTATTATTATTATTATTATTATTATTATTATTATTATTATTAGTAGTAGTAGTATTATTTTAAATACATAAAAACATATTTGATACATAATTATATTAGTATTACATAAACTATTGAATAAACATATTAACATTAATCATATAAATATTACATATAATAAATTATTGATTTCTTATATACATATATTAATATAACTATATGAATAAATATTAATTTTTATTATATACAAAATAAATAAATATATGACAAATAAATTAAGATATAAATAAAATATATATATATATATATATATATATATATATATATATATATATATATATATATATTAGGATGTAGTAAAAATTCTATATAAACTACAAACAATAAATATATAAATAGTATATAATTAATAGGTGAAATTATTTGATTACAATTATATATAGTAATGTATATACTTGATATAAGTTCGTGAATCCGAGACCAACCTTACTTTTGTTCAATGTCGACATATGTATTTTTACTACAAAATACAGTATGGTGAGTTTCATTTGCTCCCTTTTTAAATGCTTTTGCAATATATATTTTTGGGACTATGAATACATGCGCTGCTTTTATAAATGTTTTACAAAATAGACACAAGTACTTAAAACTACATTATATGGTTGGATTATTAAACCGAATATCGCCCCTTCAAGTCTGGTAACCTAAGAATTAGGGAAATGGCCCCTAATTGACGCGAATCCTAAAGATAGATCTATCGGGCCCAACGAGTCCCATCCAAGGTATGGATGCTTTAGTACTTCGAGGTATTATTTAGTATATTACCTGCGCGTTGTATACTGGGGGATATTCTATATGCATCTTGTTAAGGTCGGTTACCAGGTGTTCAATCCATATGAATGATTTTTATCTCTATGCAATTTGCGAAATACCTGATATGAGATGTGTATTTATGAGAAATGAAAATCTTGTGGTCTATTAATATGATGGAAATGAATGTTTATGATAAACTAATGAACTCACCAACCTTTTGGTTGACACCTGAAAGTATGTTTATTCTCAGGTATGAAAGAAATCTTCCGCTGTGCATTTGCTCATTTTAGAGATATTACTTGGAGTCATTCATGGCATATTTCAAAAGACGTTGCATTCGAGTCGTTGAGTTCATCAAGAATATTATTAAGTCATTTATAGTTGGATATATTATGAAATGGTATGCATGCCGTCAACTTTTGCTGAAATGAAAGTTTGTCTTTTAAAAACGAATGCAATGTTTGTAAAATGTATCATATAGAGGTCAAGTACCTCACGATGTAACCAAATGTAATGTATTCATTCAGATGGATTAGGACGGGTCCTTTCATTTATAACTATTACACTGCCGACAATTTTGAATTACGGGGTACTAACGTGTCCATTGCTAAACAGTTAATATATAAAAGTATTCAGAAAAATCCCCAATTTTTAAGTTAAGACCATTTATTTATTCTGGTCATTTACTGTATGAAACCTGATCAAAGAAATGCCTCTAATATTTATTTTTAGTTCCAAATAATATGTATGGAGTATTATAATTTAAATTAAAATGATAAAAGATATTTCTATCAAACCTAAAATCTTCGTAATCGATTTACATTTCAACTTTTATTCTAAATCTTCATAAACTCGTATTAGATCTACATGAACATTAGCGAAAAGACAACCGAGTGTTTTGACGTTTACTAATTAAGCCCGAAATCATTCATTTTCAATATACTATATATATGTATATATATACATTATAAATAACAAGTTTTATTACATAAATGAATTTACTAATTATATGTTTTTAAAAAAATAAGTTTAATATTATATATATATATATATATATATATATATATATATATATATATATATATATATATATATATATATATATATATATATATATATATATTAATTTCATTACTTAGTATATTATTTTAGATAATTGTTTATAACAATAATTTCATACAATGGATTAATATCATTTCTAGTTATTATATAAATATATTTGTTTATTTATATATATATATTTACATATTCATTTACAAATAGTTGTTCGTGAATCGTCGGAAATGGTCAAAATCAAATGATTTCATAAAACAGTTCAAAAATTTTGTGACTCAACATTACAGACTTTGCTTATCGTGTCGAAATCATATAAAGATTAAGTTTAAATTTGGTCGGAAATTTCCAGGTCGTCGCATTAGGAAGACCTTTCATGAATACGGCTAGGACTGTCATTGATGTGTACAATCAAACCTTGATCTTACGATCACATGGGGAGAGCATTACCTTCAAAATTGACCGACCAACCGATCTTTCTGGACAGGCAGAGATGTTTGCTATTTCCACCAGACGGATCACTTCCGATGACGAGTTTTCACCACCAGCCGACGATATCGAGATGGGTGTCGAATCACAGTCTGTAGACAACCCAGAAATGGAAGAAGAGGATCTCAGCGAAGAAATAGAGGAAGAGGAGGAATCTGAAGAGGAAGAGAAAATGGAAAACGTAAAAGAAACTAAGACAATACCCGCTCCAAGCATTGAGCGTTATGAAGAAATAATGAGGCTTGAGACGGAAGATCACGGTTTAATCATTCGCTTCAAGAAGAAGACCTACAAGGCTGAGGTTAAAGATATAGAAATTGATCCTACAAGTGTCAAAGTGGAGAATCAGAATACTGGAGGAACCCGTTCATCAGACGCATCCTCAGAGGAGCAAAACACCAGTGATGACGAGGAAGAGCAACATGAAGACATTCTGAATAACTCACACTCTCCAACCGAACTAGATCAAGGGGAGCCGGACACTTCTTCAGATCGAATTCCGGTCATATCTACACACACTGACATGATAACCTTCATTAATGATACCGATGAATTTGAAGACATTCTCGAAGCCATCCGAAAATCAACCATTGATTTTTCGCTACGCTTAACAGAACGAATCATGGCTATCCGAGAAGAACACCACCTCTATCTCTGAAGAGAAGACAATGATGTTGAAGTCCTATAAGAACGCATTCAAGACTTTATCAATTCTCTTCACGATCATATCTACCCAGAAGAAAGACAACGAGAGCACAATTCAGTGGTTCGCACTATTCTTGAGACAAAATTCTGTTGAGATCAGAAGATCATTTACTTTAAGGTTTATAACGCCTTAACCGGATCTGCACTTCCATTCTCACGAAACCAACGAGCACTACTGACTCTCATCCGAAAGCAAATGGAACGCCCGACTTATCACTCTGATTTATAAATGATCGAGGATATTCACAGCTTTTTTACTCTCTTGGAAAGAGATAATTTCGAAAGCACACCAGACAGACTAGTGATTTACGTAACAATTGATCACCATGCTGATCTGATTATCAAAGAGTTACGAGACATTGTTACGGAAGAAGCAAGACGAAACAATCCGTTCTCTCATCTTGAACCAGATCGAGTCAACATTGCCACCTATGTTACAAAGCAGCTATCACGTATCTTCCACGAATCCACAAATCCTAGTATCACATTTAAAGCTGAATGTCGGGAGATATACTCAAAGACGATGACATTAATGCTCGGATCAGGATTGCTGTTCACTTCTTTTCAGCTTCGTCCTTTAACAAATTTGTGCAAAGCGATAGACTCTTACTGTGGAGATCACCGTTCCGAAGACTTCGAAATTCTAAAGATACAGTTTCTGACATTGTTTGAAGACCTCCAAAATGAGAATCCCATCAGAGAAACAATCTCCACCAACACTGCTTCTATGATTGACATTCATGGATCAATCAGCAGAGCCGTGGATCATATCTCATCGGACTTCAAGACTTATCAAGAGCTGAAACTGCGCACTACTTATCTTTCAGAAGATCTTCAAGAGAAGTACCGGATCTGCTACCACTATTGGTCCGACACTTTCTCCGAATTTATCCGCCGAGACTCACATTCCCTCGAGAAGACCAAGATCACAACCATCAATGAGGAATGTTTGCTTTTTAAAGCATCACTACGGTCGAGCCAACGACCATAAACAAAAGCGCTTCTCGAGAGGCAACCCGTGCAATAAAGTAGAGTAGAAGAATAAAGGACGAAAAATGAGCCGATAAAGACGCAAGGATTGGAAGCCAGCCGTATCTGCTAGGGGTATTTCTTTCTTTTCGCTACTAGCTCAAGATTCAAACTATACCACATCCTAGCTTATCACTAAGTGTGGGATAATACCCAACTAAAGCACTAGACAAATACTCCCAAATTTTCAACTAAAACTCCTAAGTGTGGGATATACTAGGAACATTGAGGGTAATGTTCGTCTAAGTGTGGGATATTGGTATAATCTTTTTATGCTATATTATAATAACCCATTACGAAGATTCCAAGTCCTTAAGCCAAATTTCAAATTTTTTGCAAAAGAAACCCTTTTCGAAAAAGTATTTTTGAAAACCTAAAATGTTTGTCAATAAAAATAAGGCTTGAGTAAGGTGGAAATCTTGTTAGATTGAAATCTTTAATAGAGCATTGCATGACTAAGGCATTATCAACCTAAATTGATTATGGTGAGGCACCCCAAATAAGACCAGCATTCATCTTTAATGCTTCACTATTTTCCGTTGAGAGTGCCGATGCCTGTGCTCAGAATCAGAACTTGCTTTAGATCTGCATCTCCAAGCAACAAAACGTGATTCGGTTGTAATCAAAAGAGCTAGCCATTTGTCAAACATAAGCCTTCCGCACCTCCACTACTTTTACTCCACCACTACATCCACATCACCTCTACTATTTACTCAAAAAATCCAAAAAACGAGATTCCTTCCGAAAACCTGATGTTATAAACCTCTCAAAGTATCATGGCAAAGGTCTTGAAAAAGTTTAACGGCAAAAAGTTTTTCGAGATGAAGTCGATCGAAAATGATTATCAAATGAAGTAAAGTTCAAAAGTACTTCTCAAAATACTTCAGCACTCCTATCTATCTGAATAAAAGTCTGTATAAAGGCTACATTACCCTTTTATTTCACCCCACAAAAACAACTTCACTACCACTCCAAAATCCCTTCTCCATCATTGACAAATGACCCATAAAGCTGAGATTACTACCATTCTCGCATTAGTAGCAAGGATTTGAGTCTTTATCAAGCCTATGATGATGGGTACAGCATGACTGGCTACGAGTGTATTCATTTCTTAGATCTATAGGGAACCCTAAACACTTGAGTGATTTGAGTGACCCGTGAAAGCTAGCCTATGTTGTAGATACCCGTCTTGACGAAGTCCATATCGATTATAAACGATTCACAATAGCTGATTACATCGCGAGGTACTTGGCCTCTATATGATACATTTTACAAACATTGCATTCGTTTTTGAAAAGACAATATTTCATTACATCGAAAGTTGACGGCATGCAGACCATTTTATAATATATCTAACTATAATTGACTTAATAATAATCTTGATGAACTCAACGACTCGAATGCAACTTCTTTTGAAATATGTCATGAATGACTCCAAGTAATATCTTTAAAATGAGCAATTGCACAGCGGAAGACTTCTTTCATACCTGAGAATAAACATGCTTTAAAGTGTCAACCAAAAGGTTGGTGAGTTCATTAGTTTATCATAAATAATCATTTCATCATTTTAATAGACCACAAGATTTCATATTTCCATTTCTCATAAATATACGTCCCATGCATAGAGACAAAAATATCATTCATATGGATTGAACACCTGGTAACCGACATTAACAAGATGCATATAAGAATATCCCCTATCATTTCTGGAAATCCTTCAGACATGATAAAAACAACATCGAAATACTAAAGCATCCGGTACTTTGGATGGGGTTCGTTAGGCCCAATAGATCTATCTTTAAAATTCGCGTCAATTAGTAGATCGGTTTACTAATTCTTAGGCTACCAAGTAAAAAGGGGCATATTCGGCTTCGATCATTCAACCATATAATGTAGTTTCGATTACTTGTGTCTATTTCGTAAAACATTTATAAAAATTGCGCATGTATTCTCAGCTCAAAATATAAAGGGTAAAAAGGCAAATGAAACTCACCTAATGTATTTTGTAGTAAAAATACATATGACTATATTGAACAATGTAGGGTTGGCCTCGGATTCACGAACCTATATCATTTGTATATTTATTAATACACATAATCGTATTCGAACAAATATATATAAATTTATTAGTTATATCATTTTTATATTAAAAATATATAGGTTTCATATATTCATTTTGTATATGAAAATATTAATTTTTGTTATGTTATATGTATTAAATATGTATATATATATATATATCGTTTTTTTGTTAAAATATAGTAGTTATAATAATACCATAATATTATTTGTAATAGTAAAAATGATAATAATGATAATACCTAATGTTACTAATAAAAATATTAAAGTTAATAATTTTGTTAATAATAGTATTGATGATTGTTTTTGATTATAAATCTCATAATGATAATATTAGTAGTTTTTGATAAAATGAATAATTTAGTAATAATATTGATGATAATGATATTAATAATTAGTAATTCACTTAAATCATAAATTCATTCATAGTTTTTAAATCTATACATTTATATATATACTTATGATCTTAATACTAATATCTTTAAAACTTTTATTGTCATAATTATAATACTTTTAATAATAATAATAATATGGATATTACTGATAATTTTAATGATAACATTTATAAAATTGATAGTGATGATAATAAGTTTTATAATACCAATAGTAATAAGAATAATAATATTGATAGTAATAATAATAAATGATATTCATACTACTTAATAATAATAATAATAATAATAATAATAATATTACTTAATAATAATAAAAATACTAATACTCATATTAACAATATTACTAATATTACTCATAATAATAATACTTTTAATACTAAATACAACAATAATAATAATCAGAATAATAATAATAATAATAATAATAATAATAATAATAATAATAATAATAATAATAATAATAATAAAAATAATAATAAATTGATAAATGAACTACCTTCAACGACTCCAAAAAGAATAATATACTGTCCAAGCCGAGACTCGAACCCGAGACCTCTCGCTCACCCGCACACCCCTTAACCGTTGCTCCATTACTGTCTTTCTGTTATTATTCATTTCTAAATTTATTTATCCTATATTTTCTGTTTCTCCCCTTTCTTCATCTTCATAATCAATTTCACATTGATCCAACAAACATTAAATCTAATAATAACGAACCTATGATTCCAATTATGATTTGTAAACAACAGTAAAACTAGAAATACAATTATTCTTGTTAATCATAAAAAAGAAAATGAAAAAAAATAAAAAACACAGCTATGCTGTTCGTCGCTGCAGAAAATAAAAAAAAATATTGAATTTGATTTTTAAAACGTTTTTAGATCATACTTTCTTCATGAAATGTTTTCCAAATCACTCCTAGGAACTATTGGATTCGTTGATTTAACTTGAAACACGAGAATGAATTCAAATTTTAAGGAAGAATAACGGTTGACTTTTTACTCTTAAAACTTTGACTCAAAAATTGGAATTCGATATCAAAAATTGGAACTCGAAACTTTGCAGATAGTTTAAAGACATGATTTTTAACCAAACTACATTTTTAGATTTTAAAATGAATTCAAATTCGAGTTTTTTACTATAAAGTTGAAGAACAGAGGTTTTGTGTAGATATATTGAAATTAAATTTGATTTTTGCTGTTCTAATTCGATTTGCACTTACTGAGTATTATGTAAAGACTAATAGATATGATTGCAGCTCAATTTACTAAATTACCATTTGTTATGTAGCTGGAGTTGTCGACACACATAGTCGATCAAGTACAGAAATATAAAAAAAAATAAAAAGAGGAATTTGATAGCTAGCAGATTTTGGATATATATGTAACTGAATTTGTTGTTGTAGCAGATTTTCAAAGACAAGAGAATCAGATTACAAAGAAAAAAAATAAAGCAGATAGGTATGTGTAACAACTTGTACCATTTTTCTATTTGTTTATAAATTAAATATGATTAATATTAATAATTAATAAATATATTAATAATAATAATAATAATAATAATAATAATAATAATAATAATAATAATAATAATAATAATAATAATAATAATAATAATAATAATAATAATAATAATAATAATAGATATAATAGAAATAATAATAATAAAAATGATAATTTTTAATAGTTATGTCAAAAATGATAATTTTTACTAATAATATTTAATATCATAACTAAATTATAATCTTAATTATTCTTGTAATAATCCTTATATTTAGTATCTTTTATTTTAATAAATCATAATCTTAAAGTTATTAAAAGTTTATAATTTTAATGATAATAATAATAATAATTTTAATAATACTAATATTGATAATAGTATTAATGAAAGTAGTAATAGCATTTAATAATAGTATTAGTAATAATAAAGATATACAAGTTACATGTATCAAATTTTACATCTACATATTCATTATTGAAAACAATAAAATTACTAATACCGATACTATCATTAATTTTAATTTTAACAATAATAATGAAAGTAGTAGTATTGATATAATAATTATATTTTAACTTGTAAGTTAATATTTTAGTGTTACATATCACTGATTATGTAATATTTAGTAATTATATTATGTATATTATATAATAATCTATATTGAGTATTAAATCTTTATATATTTTAATATACATCACAATATACATAAGATAATAAATATGTATAGAGATCATATATGTTTATATTTAGTTTTACATAATAACAACATTATTATCTTGCATATTATTTTACATACATGATTCTAATGTTTCAGTTATATCTTATAATTTCTAATTATTATTTATACATACATTTATATACACATATACATCTTTATCTACAAACAATTGTTCGTGAATCGTCGGGAATGGTCAAAAGGACAAATGCATTCATGTAACTGTTTCAAAGTTTTCGAGACTCAACATGACAGATTTTGCTTATCATGCCGAATTCATATAAAGATCATATAAAGATCAAGTTTAAATTTGGTCGGAAATTTCCGGGTTGTCACATATGTCATGTAACCTCCTCGCATGCTTGCAGAGATAATTTCAATCCTAACATAGATGACTCACCTTATCTTTTTGCTCTTATAATAAAAGCAAACCGCTTAGGCTATTAGAAAAGAAACGCCGAAAAGATTCTTAAGGAAATGAGAGTTTGCTTGCAGACAAGCAAAGTCTAAGTGTGGGATATTTGATATCGGCTAAAAAGTCACGTTTTCACCCCGGTGTTAAGGCCCAAAAACAAAAAAGATTCGAACTTTGTCGGCAAAATACCCACTTCGTCAGTTAAAATTGAAGAACAAGTAATTATGAAGACGGTGCAAAAAGAATCAAGAGAATCGGAGCTAAAACTAAGATTCTAGAGCGAAAACGGTGAAAGACAAGAAATCAAGTTACGATCCAGTGAATCAAGGCTGACCAGGCACCAAAAACGGCCTGTCATACGGCTTTCCAGTATGGCAAACGGCCTGCCAAACGGTCCAGCAAACGGCCCCAAGAAACGGCTTGCCTGGCAAACGGCTTGCCAAATACGGCCTGCCAAACGGCTTGCCAAACAGCTTGCCAGCCGTTTGCAGACAAAATTTTTGTCTATTTAAAGGGTCTTTTTCATTCATTCCAACACACACTTCAATTCACTTCTTTCTCTCTCTTGTACAATATTAGTCATACTCTCAAGGCCTTCGACTCAGTGCGGGAAACCTAGTACCCGGAGAAGAACGCTGAAGATTGTATTAGGAGCGGTCTGGAGTCTTGAAGTTGTCACTTTTGTATTCAGAACTCGTTTAATCTACTAGTACTTCTATCCCTTATTTTATATAATGTTTTATGATATTGTTGCCATGATTAGCGAGTAGTTATCTTTAGTGTATGCTATGATGTAAGCAGTTATAATGCCGAAATAATATTATGATTTATGTATGCTGTTGAAATTCTTTCCGATTATGCTTTAAACTCAATCGCTTTTCCAACTAATAGAACGTAGTTATAGGCTCTGTTATTGGGAAGTTGCGAACCCCGATTCAGAGTACACTATCTGTGTCACCCCTTGGTAAGAGAAGTCTATCGGATACAACGTAAGATCGACTGAGGCTTACTGGTTGTAGTAAGTCTATCAAGCTTTGGATTCCGACTGAGGACTCTTTCATGGTGAAACATCTGACTAGACCCTTAGTACATTGTCGGTCATAGACCATGCTAGTGTAGTCACCAAGCATATAAACTTCGTACGTGCAAGCTGAAGCACATCGGTTGTTGTAAGCTATACCTCTGCTAAGTAAGGCCATGGAACCCGGTTAGTGTTGACCAGTACACTGCACCATAACGCGGTCTCAAGCATTGTACCCTGCTTGAGGGATTCTTAGTTAATTAAGGAACTGTTTGTTTAGACACATAAAGGATTGGACCTTTAGGATAATCGAACATGTTCATGGAAGTCAGCTTGACTTGGCCATGGTGTTCTTTATGGTTGAACTCTTTTTAAAAGGCCTAACTATCTTTTAAGACCAATCATTAACGAAAGCATTGAAATACATCACGTCTCTCGGATATGGTAAACCATGTATTCTATTATGCTTAAGAAAGTTTAGAACATTTTGGAATGCTAATATGTCACCCAACTGAGTCGCTCAATTGGATGAGCCGTCTGAACGTGTATGCCTGTAGTCAGACTGCACGGGCGTCGGGGGTAAGGAACGTTGCTGTCTATTCAGAATCTTCAAGCCTAAGGCAGTACCCAGTGACATGTCTTATGACAGGGGCCTCTGCCTATTCATGAGCTAGCATTCCATAATCTCGGCAAAATAACTAATGAAGTCATAGTTTGCACTCACTTTAACCTTATCTGAATTACGAATTTTATCGCATTTACTTTATCTATCTTATAAATTAGAAAAATCCCAAAATTAAATAACCACTACTCCCTAACTATCTTAGGCTTAAATATAGGTTCGATTCTACTGATATCTCAAAAATACGACTCTATGTCATACTTCCCTTATTTATAAGGAGTAGTAAGATTTAGGTCCCGCTAAATATAAATTTAAAACAGTACCTCCCCCTCGATTGGCTGATCCTGGCGAGCCACGGCCCGACGACACCGTGCGAATAAAAACCGTCCGTTTCGGCCATATCAACCACCTTCACGTGCCCTTATGGTACTTTTGCTTACAAACGCATGCCATTTGGACTTTGAAACGCCCCTGCAACCTTTCAAAGGTGCATGATGGCGATTTTTCACTACATGATAGAAGAATGCATGGAAGTTTTCATGGATGACTTTTCAGTCTTCGGTGATACTTTTGAAACATGTCTAGTTAATCTTGAACGAATGCTTATTAGATGCGAAAAATCAAATCTAGTTCTTAATTGGGAGAAATGCCATTTCATGGTTAGAGAAGGCATCGTTCTTGGTCATAAAATTTCAAGTGAAGGAATTGAAGTAGACAGAGCTAAAGTAGATGTAATTGCTAAACTTCTACATCCCACCAATGTTAAAGGAGTTAGGAGTTTTCCAGGGCATGCCGGTTTTTGCCGACGTTTCATAAAAGATTTTTCTAAAATTGACACTCCTATGAATAAACTCCTTGAAAAAGATGCTCCATTCATCTTTTCAGATGAATGCATCAAATCTTTTAATATTCTTAAAGAAAAACTCACTAATGCACCGATCATGATAACTCCAAATTAGAATCTACCATTTGAACTCATGTGCGATGCAAGTGATTTTGCAATGGGAGCCGTTTTAGGTCAAAGAATTGAAAAACGATTTCAACCTGTTTATTACGCTAGTAAGACGTTACAAGGAGCACAAACGAATTACACAACTACTGAAAAAGAACTCCTTACTATTGTCTTTGCTTTTGACAAATTTCATTCATATCTCGTTCTAGCTAAAACGGTGGTCTATACTGATCATTCTGCTCTTAGATACCTATTTTAAAAACAAGATGCCAAACCACGATTAATCTGTTGGATCTTACTCTTACAAGAATTCGATATTGAAATCCGAGACAAAAAGAGAGCAAAAAATCTCGCCGCTGATCATCTTTCTCGTCTTGAAAATCCTGAATTAGAAGTTCTAAATGAATCAACTATACAAGATAACTTTCCTGATGAATATCTCTTGCAAATCGATTATAGTGAAATTCCATGGTTTGCAGACTTTGTAAACTACTTAGTATGTGGATTCCAGTACCAAAAACGAAAGAAATTCTTTAGTGATATAAAACACTATTTTTGGGAAGATCCACATCTGTTTAAAAGTTGTCCCGATGGAATAATACGCCGATGCGTATTCGAGGATGAAGCTAGTCAAATATTAAACCATTGTCACACAGGACCAACAGGAGGGCATTATGGGCCACAACTCACAGCAAGGAAAGTCTACGACGCTGGATTCTATTGGCCTACAATTTTCAAAGACGCGCACCTTCTTTGTAATCCTGTGATGCTTGTCAAAGGGCCAGAAAAATAAGTCAACGTGATGAAATGCCATAAAATGTCATTCAAGTATGTGAAGTATTCGACGTGTGGGGTATTAACTTTATGGGTCCATTTCCAAAATCTCATAATAATCTCTACATTCTCGTTGCCATTGATTATGTATCTAAATGGGCAGAAGCACAAGCTCTCCCAACAAACGATGCACGAGTTGTAGTCAACTTCTTAAAACGTCTTTTTGCAAGGTTAGGAACACCGAAAGCTTTAATAAGTGATCGGGGTACTCATTTTTCTAATAATCAACTTGAGAAAGTTCTCAAAAGATATGGAGTAACTCATAAAATCTCAACCGCTTATCATCCACAAATAAGTGGACAAGTTGAAAATACCAACCGAGCATTAAAACGTATTGTAGAGAAAACTGTAGGATCAAATCCGAAGGAATGGTCCATTGAAATTGGAGGAGGATGCACTTTGGGCTTTTCAAACAGCCTACAAAACTCCAATTGGCACTTTTAAACTCGTTTACAGAAAAGCATGTCACCTTCCAGTAGAAATTGAGCACAAAGCATTTTAGGCTTTGAATACATGTAATCTTGATTTGCATGAAGCTGGATGTCTACGATTAATTCAACTAAACGAATTAGAAGAAATAAGACATGATGCATATACAAATTCGTTAATCTATAAGGAAAGAACGGATAAATGGCATGATAAAAGAATCAGAAGTTCAAAAGAATTTAAGGAAGGAGACAGAGTTCTTCTTTTCAATTCACGATTCAAGCTATTTCCTGGAAAATTGAAATCAAGATGGTCTGGACCATTCATAGTCAAAAGAGTTTTCCCATACAGAACAATAGAGTTGATAAATTCAAACGGGATTGAATTTAAAGTTAATGGTCACAGAGTTAAACATTACATACATGGTTCGATGGAAGTTGACAATGAAATTAATCATAATTTCACCACCAAAACAAACCCTCAGAATGAAAACATAAATATGTTTTCAACGACATATGAAAAACTAAAATTGGAAGATGGGGAGGTTTCAAATTGGATTGATGAAGAAGAATTTTTATATAGGCCCCCCATTCCAAGAAACGAGGAAAAATATGAACAAGAGATCCAAGTAGAAGTGGAAGAACCAAGAAAAGAGCACCCGGAAAAGGTTAACAAACCAACTCCACCTCCTAAATTAGGAGACCCGGGTGAATTTATCATTTCTTGCTTGCTTAGTGATTGTGCTATGTATAATGCGCTCGCAGATTTAGGAGCACGTGCGAATGTTATGCCTCTTTCCTTATACAAAATATTAGGTGTGGGTAAATTAAGACCAACCAGCATAGGTGTTCGATTATTTGACCAAACCATTAAACACCCAGTTGGAATAGCCAACAATTTACCCGTTCAAGTGGAAGGTTTAACCTTTGTTGCAGATTTCATCGTTATTAATATCGAGGAAGACCTTGATATTCCTCTAATTTTAAGTCGCCCATTTTTAGCGTCCACCGAGGCGTTAATTGATGTAAGAGAGGGTAAAATGACACTTAGTGATGGTGAAAAATCGGTCACCTTTGTGAATCGAAAGTCTAAATCTCCACCAACCAAAACTGCCGAACCAATAAAAATGCCTAAGTGTGGGGAAAATGAAGTAACACCTAATGATGACCCGATAACAAAGAACCTCGTTGTTGATATGAAATTAGATGACCCCGTTTTTAACAGTTCAACGAAAAAACTTTATAAACGGATTCAAGATGCTAGGATTAAGGAGAACTTTAAGTTATTTAGCCGATTAGTATCCAAATTGTCGCCCAAAGATAAGGCGAAATTAGTTGAATTTGTGAATGTTACAGAGGAAGTCAACTAATGGCTTGAAGCAAATGTCAGAGATATGCAAGTTGTTAATGGTCCAACTGAAATTAACAATGAAGTTAATCACAAGTTCGACACCACAGTTAACTAAGTGTGGGGAGAATCGAATCTTTTAAGGATAATATAATGATGTCTAGAGTTAGATGTTCTGTTTTCGTGTGGTTCTCGAGAATGGAATCCGAATGGTCTTTCCCTAGCAGACCCTAAAGAACTAGTCTTCTCCCTCCATTCTGAATTTTTGTGTTTTTAGGTTTTACGAGATGAAGAATTCCTTTAATTTGAACCATGGTCTACTACTACACGGTATGATTACTAAATGTAATAATAACACCTTCCCAAGTGAACTGGTGTCGGAGATAAGAGGCAAAATCGACGAAGTGAGAAAAGAACTCAGAAAGGAATATAATAAGACACATTTTGGTAAAGGAAAATCGAAATCCGCAACAAAAAGAAGAGCACGACACCTTGAAAGGTGTCATAAATGCAGAAAATGGTCACACGAAGGAAAATGGTCACACGAAGGAAAATGTTCGAACAATCAAACACATTCCAAATCTGAATTCATTACTCTATGCAGAGAAGTACCGTTCATATGTTTAGAAGAAAAGTTATTGAAAACTCGTGGATACGCTTATGTAGCAATGGAAAACCAAATCGAACGACTCTCCTATGAGTCGACTAAAGCAAGTCTCTGAGAATTTTATCTCATAGGTAAGTATGTACAGTTTTTATTTTATTTTTATTTATTACTTTTAACATTTTGTTAATAAACGCTGAATCATTCACTATAAAGTATTAAATTGATATTCAATAAAATTAGGTATAATAAACCGAAACTATTGATATCAGACAATAATTTAATTCATCACTACAAAATTTACCATTTATTCATAAGGTATAAATATCTTTAATCAATCAAAATATTTCAAAAATTCGTCAGGAGTAAAACTGGGTAATATAGCCGAAATTACTTTACCCAAAAGAGGGACGTATATTTTTGATATTTGATTGATTAAAGTGGGATAAAAGACCAAAAAGATTTTTATTTTTATTTGTTATTTTTACTTTGTTTTCCAAATTAATATATAGCTATAAATATAATTTAATATAATTTTATAAAACTACTGTATATAAATATTTATAATATTTATATGAAATTAATATGCATTTTTAAATTTAAATTGGTATGAATTTAAAAAAAAATTACTTTATTTCATTAAGTTAAAAAAAATGATTTCTAAAATTCATCGTGAGTTAAAGACTAGGTCGTTGAACCGAAATTGCTTTACCCAAGGGCGGGGCGACAAATTTTGTTATTATTATTTTTAATTTTATTGATCTAAAGTATGCTAAAAACATTAAAAAAAAAAAAAAACCCTAAAAATCTTTGCTTTTAAAACAATCGCTTTAAAATGACAATTTTTAAAATTTTGTCTATGGACGAACTAGGTGAACGTACCGAAACGACCTCATCTTAAATACCAAGGTAAACAAAATTTTAAATTAATCAATTATTTGATATATAAGTTAAAGGTTTTGTTCAAAAAAAAAAAATACAGAATTACACCCCATGCGATCGCATGGGGTGTGTACATGAAAACCATGCGATTGCATGGAGATAAAAAAAATGGGCAGGAATAAAATTCCCAGTCGACTGTTTCTGTCTCACTTCAACACACACACATCCACGAACACACACACAAATCCTCTCAAAAATCACCAATTTTTCACCAAAATTCACTAAATTTGTTACTACAATCCGCTATAAACATGCCTTTTCTCGTATTTGGAAGGAAGAAGGTAAAATTCACTCCCAAACTCTTTAATTTCGAATTTATAGCGTTCTTGAGAAATTTTTACCTAATTTAATTATTGATGATTTCTAGCTTAATTATAGTTAAATTGTTAGTATATTATGCTTGTATAGCCTAGATTGGTGCTATTTGTCATGATTTGAAGACTTAAACTTCAAAATTTTTAGAAATCTAGGGTTAGTGTTCTTGAGAAATTTAGGACTTTTTGATATAAACAGGTTATGGCCGATTTTTTTATGAATTCATGCTAAATTAAGTAATGTAACATGTTTAGGTTACTAAATGATCCAAACTCTGATCCTAAACATGATTTTTGAGCATCAAAGTGGACTTTTTAAGTCTAAAATTCAAGAACTTGATTAATTTGATATGAATGCCATTTGAAACTTGTTTAATTTCTAATAATGATTATTTTGACATGTTATTTGAGTGGAATACTTATGAACATTGTATACATTTTCATATATGTTTATTTGAAACATTGTAGAATTTTTAAAATTATGAAAATGTGTATAAGTTTAATATGGATTAAACATGTCTTTATAATTGTTTTGATTAGTTATTTTGCTAACACTAATGCATATTTGGATACACAAAATTTTGTGTTTAATGTGTTTTGCAGAGAAATACAGATACTGACAGTGCATCATCGTCTAAGCAAGCTGCTCAAGAACCAGAGTCAGAACCACAACCGGAGCAACAAGAAGAACAACACCACTATGATCAACATTTACCTTATTATGAACCCGACCAACTATTCTGGAAAAATTATCGTCAATTTCAACCTCACGAGAGGATTACGCACCTACTCATCAATGAACAACAATTACACCCCAACCCGAGATTTGATCGTTGTTAGACAGACTACCCGAAATTTCAAAGGAACAACCACATCCTCTACAACAAAAATATTGAGGTGCCACGGGTAATCGATTGGGAGCCTTCATAAACGGTTAACCTAGCCGAATCGGTTAGGGATTTACTAGTTCAAAGGTATGGTAACTCTATGTTTAACGACTGGATCCGCTTATTTACCACTCGTAGGAATATATATAAAGAGTGGTGTGTTGAGTTTCTTAGTACAATAGAGTTAAATAATCAGGTTACTATGTTAAATGATAAGATTTTTATTAGATTTTTGTTAGGAGGTAGGATGTACAGAATGTCCATGTTGGACATGGCTAGAGCTTTACTAATCTACACCCCCGCTAAGATTAGTACACCTTATTGTAATAGTTTAATTTTCGAAGGTGAAAGAGTAGATAGGAATTTTGACAGTAACGCCATATGGAGGCGTATGTCAAGATTTAGTGAGTTTAAGCGGGGAGGAAAACACTCCTACCTAGATATTGATAGAGCAGAGCTCCGTGTAATGCATAGATTTTTAGCAAACTCGATTACACAACGAGGTAGAAACAAGGAGAAAATGACCTTAAATGATTTATTCTACCTTAAGTGTATTCGAGACCCGAGGGGCTTTGTTAACATTCCTTATTGCTTTTGCCACTATTTTTCTAAAGTTGTTGAGGGTATGCAAGAAGGAAGTATAATAGGGGGAGGTATTTTTGTTACTCTCATTGGAGAGTATTTAGGTGTAAATAATGAACAAGGGGGTCCGATGGTCGAAATTGAGGAACAAGCTGAGAGTATAGGATTACAGGTTTATCAAGGTGCACAGGTACTATCTCGAAGATCCAATAGGCCAATACCGTATCATGCAACCGGCCACAGGTAGAGAGGGGTTCAGATGAGGAAATGGATGAAGCCGCTGATATTAGAGAGGTTATTAGAGACAGTTATACTAATGTTTATCAGCGCATGGAAGAGTTGGAAATGAATACCGAGGCTCGGCATCATCAGTATGAGCAGTGGAGAGCCGCGGATGAATACAAGCAATCCAGGCGACGCCAATACGATAGATGGAACGTTCATCAGCACCAAATCATGAGCCATCTATCATATCAGGTACCACAAAACTACATTCTGACTCAACCTGTGCACACTATCCACCATTTTAGACCGAAATGAGACCACCCTACAACCTATACGACCCCAACCAAGCCTATCAGAACACCAATAACTAGCCATGGAACTCGAGCGATAACATGAACTGGAATCCATATCCAGATTGATACAGTTCCATTGGTGATTTCTTATCTTTTTATCATTTTTATCTATTTATGTTTAAACATTTAATATTTTGATATTTTTTATGTAATTTTTAACATTTTTATTATTTTGTTACTAATATTTCATATTTATAATTTAAAAGTGGGATATTAGGTCTCATTTCAAATTACATTGCATGTTTATATTTGTATTGTATGTATATTGTCAATTGTACAAAACCGGGTAAAACAGCGAACTTTCAAAGACTGGCATTAAGTTCAGCAAAAGCAACTAATTTTGACGATAAGATGCAAAATATATGTGAAATAACAACTGCAGAATGAACAAATGATGTGCACCATTTATCATTCAAACAAACAACAATATGTTTAGAAACTTTGGTAAAATTTTAATCATTTTACTACGCTAATAGCCCTCATGAATTTAAATTTTTACTGATTTCTTGCAAATGAGGGCATTGCATGATCTCAAGTGTGGGGAAGGGTTATAAATTCTCTCGTGTTTATACTTGGTTTACTTTCTAAATTTTATGAAAATTTAAAAAAATTTCAACTATGAATTCAAAATCATGTTTATACATATTTATGAACGATAAAACTAGGTGTTAATGCCGAAATTATTGTTACCCTAAAAAGAGGACATAAATTGATAAACAACTAAAACGCTTGAATTTATTTATTAAGAAATAAAAAGACGCATGAAAAAAGCCAAGTGTGGGGAAAATATACCAAGTTATTCAATTAAAAACTTTATATCACATGTTTCTGGAAAGTTATTGCAGGTGCTTTTGTTTTGGACTAAATTAATTGTTTTACCCAGTTTATTGTAATACATTGCAAGAAAAGATGGATCTACACGATGAATCAATTCCATCATTAAAAGGAAGTAAGTCTTTCGAAAAAGAAATGCGCTTCTTGATTTAGGTCAGGAAGTTGTCATCCAGACCAGTTGTAGAGTCTACGAAAAACCTCGAAAAGTTTTCTCGAAAATCAGCTGGAAATCCACGGACCTCAGCATCAAACAGGGTCGCCAAGTGGTCAGACTTTACCTAACCATGAGAGAATCTGTCTCGTAAAATGGGGAGGGCGTCGTGCAAATTAGCTTGATAAGACTAATGAATCAGACCCCCAAAAAGGATAATCTCCTTAAAGATTAAAAATCAGCTTCTAAGCCTGATATTACTCAATCCTTGAGATTGACCTTAAAGATTGAGAATTACAAACTCATGGAATTCAATGATATCTAAACTCGAGCTTGAACGAAAAAATATTTTGATCAAATTAAAACCGATTTGTTTTCTGAAAAACCCATTTTCAATGTTTTTATTACCATTGAACGTAAAATCCTAAGAATTCACCGTAATTCATTAGGTCATCTGAACCAAATCGGGTGTCAACCGTAAGAACGGTAGTTGCATAGCATGGTCGAAGACAGGACCTTGTGCCAGATCAAAAAATTATAGGGTGATCTTTACTAATTCTCCTACAAATGATAGTAATTGCATCCGACACGTTGTGGACCATGAACATCTGCATGTCATTAGACATTGCCTTAACAGTTGCTTGTTCATCGCTTTCCTTTACAACCGGACGGTAGTTTACCGAAAGGTAATATACGGAGCAAGTAAACTGGATGTGTGCTTTCCTAATACAAGGTTAGCAAGTGGGTGACACAAAACCGCAAGTTTTGAGCTAAAATTTTAAAATCTGAAACCCACAAAAACATTTTGCAAACACCGGTGAAGGGTTATTCCTGAAAACTTGTCTAGGGTTAAATCTAGCATGTATTTTCAAAAGATCAAATATTTTCATAAAAGATTCAATTTTCTTAAGGATCTAAATTTTCATAGCATATATTTCATAGCATTGTCCTTCCAGAGAGACAAGCTTTTAGTTGCAATTGTTCTATTTACAAGTGATATTCGTTTAAATAATAAAAGGTGAAGACAAAAGACAGAATCGACGATTTGAAGACGCAAATGACCAAAACGCTAAAAAGTTCAAGTTACAATTCAAGTGGTTCAATTTATTGATGAGAAACGTCTAAAAGTTACAAGAGTACAAGTCACGAAATGCAAAGTTCAAGATATCTAAGCGTACGAAAAGACGTTCGAAAATCCGAAACAGGGACATAAACCGAGTAACAACGTACGACTCAACGGAGATGAAAGTATAAGTAGGGCTGTAAATGAGCCGAGCTACTCGCGAGCTACTCGAGCTCGGCTCGTTAAAAACTCGATTCGAGCCGAGCCTAAATGAGCCCGAGCTCGAGTTCGAGCCTAAGTTATGGCTCGTTTAATAAACGAGCTCAAGCTCGAGCTTCAGATGTCGAGCTCGTTTAAGCTCGCGAGCCTTAACGAGCTTTGGTATATATATATATATATATATATATATATATATATATATATATTAAATTTAAATTTAAATTAAATTATTAAAAAGACGTGTAAGACTTGGAAATTGATTTTTGCACGCCAAAACTAAAGCCAATCAGATTTAATGCATTTTCATTTCCCAAAATGACTGTTGGATTTTCTTCAAGTTTCAATATACTCCATATATGAGAATATCAGATCTATTCCTTATAAAATTTCTTTAGACTACACCTTCTTGTTCCTTCTCTTTTTTCACATTTGCATCTCTGAGATTCAATAAACTTCCAAGTATACATGTGTTAAATCTTTAACAATGTAATACTTCGATTTGATCCTTTAGCTTAGATCTACGACTTTTTGGGGTTGTTTTTCTATAAAAAATAATATATTTGGTACATACTTGAGCAATGAGCATCCATATAGATGTTGGTGATTTCGTGAATAAGGTTGGTTTTAAATTATACAAACTTATCTTTTGTTAATTTAGTTGATTCTCTTTACAGAATGTATTAGACATCTACACAAGACTAGATAAGATGAGGCTTAGCTTTTCGCATGCAATTCCTTTATTCATTGTTATTGTATAAATTTTTTTTTATGTGTCTATTTATTCTAATATCGACTCTCGTTATAATTTTTCATTTTGTACTAGGTACAATCATAATAATAGATAGCGCAAATGAAGTGAACGCAGGTTATCCATTCCAAGCTTCGCCATCAATTAAGGTCTTCACCACTAATAAAGTAATGAACCAAATAATTTAAATAGTGGTGAAAATGCAAGGATTGGAGAAGAAAATGTAAAAATCGTGAAGAGGAAGATGAAGTGGCCTTGAAGGTGTAATCTTTGTGGCTTATTGAAGTTGAACTCCAAATACGCATATTTCTTTTTATCATAATTAGAAATGTTGTTTTTAATTTTTTCAGACTTCTTTTTGTCTTGTTTATGTTTAGAGTTTTCAAATGTTAAGAGTATGTAATTCTATGAGAAGGCAGAAACTTTTTAATGGTTATGATCAATTATGTTATAATTTGAAGTACTGAAATTAGAATCCATTTACAATACTCTCGTAAAATAAACTTGTGGGGCATGATGAACATGTATGCACTTTAAATATGAATTAGAATAACGAGCCCACGTTTTGCTTAAAGAGCTCAAATTTTACTTAACGAGCTTAAGTTTTACTAAACGAACTCGAGTATTGTTTAACGAGCTCGAGCTTTACTAAACGATCCAAGTTAATTATTCATAAAAACGAGCTTAACACAAGCCGAGCTCAAGCTTTTTAGTGGTATCACGAGCCGAGCTCGAGCTAAAAAATTAAAGCTCGAAGCGAGCCGAGCTCGAGCTCGAGCTTTCTGAAAAATGAACGAGCCGAGCTGATGTCAAAGCTAAGGGGTATAAAATACTATTAAATTTTAGCAGGAAATACTATTAAATACGATACAATTTTACACAAGATATTTATTTATTTATAGAATGGATATACTTAAACCTTGCTACAACACTTATAGGCAGTGTACCTAATCGTACAGTAGTGTAGTTTTTAGTAAGTCCGGTTCGTTCCACAGGGAAATCTTTAAACAAAGCTCAACACTATATTAGTTTACTTTTATAAAAATACAAATATATATATAAGTAATATTATTATTATAAAGGGGGTTTTTTACCGTTTAATGACCGGTTTGTCGATTTTAAGACTTTAGTCGCAGTTAAAACCTAATGTAAAATATAAAATAAATACAAGACTTAAATTAAAGCGTAAAGTAAATAACGATAATGAAATTGCGAATAATAAAAATGCGCTAAAATAAAATTGCGATAATTAAAAGTACGATAATTAAAAGTGCGATTAAATAACAAATAATAAAAGTGCGATAATTAGAAGTGCAATTAAATATAAAATAAAGGAAATTAAATATGAAATAAAAGAATTATGCTTATTTAAACTTCCGTAATCATGATGTTTGACGTGTTGATTTTAGTTTTATGCCCATGGGTTAATTGTCCTTTGTCCTGGATTATTGAATATATCCGTCTGGTTTTTGTCCATAACAGTCCATCAGTCATAAATATAAAGTGCGAGTGTCCTCATCAAATTATTATTATACCCGAAGTTAAATATTCCAACTAATTGGGGATTCGAATTGTAACAAGGTTTTAATACTTTGTTTAATGAATACACCAGGTTATCGACTGCGTGTAAACCAAGGTTTTATTACTTTGTTAACAATTACACCAATTACCCTTGAATGTAATTTCACCCCTGTTTTAATTATTCTAGTGGCTATTAATCCATTCCCGTGTCCGGTTAAATGAACGATTATTCGTACATATAAATACCCCGCCCATCGTGTCCGATTGAGTGTATATGGTAAATTATAGGGACGCCCAATTGTAAATCTTTATATTAACATTAACAAACTTTCATTTAGTTAAACAAATATAAAGCCCATTAATAGCCCATAGTCTAATTTCCACAAGTGTCGTTCTTTTGTCCAAACCCCAATTATGGTACAAAGCCCAATTACCCAATTTTAGTAATTAGCCCAACATCATGATTACTTCGTTTTAAATAAGCATAATAATAACTTAGCTACGAGACATTAATATAAAAAGGTTGAACATAACTTACAATGATTAAAAATAGCGTAGCGTTACACGGACAGAATTTCGACTTACACCCTTACAACATTCGCTAACATACCCTTATTATTAGAATTATAATTAAAATTAAAATATAAATTATAAATATAAATATAAATTTTACGTATGAAGAGGAAGAAAAAAAGATGATATTTGATCAGAATTCGGTTGGCTTTATAGCCAGAGTTGAAAATTGGGGCTCCGCGACTCGCGGCAAAATGCCCTTAAAACTCCGCGAGTCGCGGAGATGTATTTACAGCTCACACCCTTGGAGTTTCTTGCTGCCGACGGTTTTTAATATATATATAATATATATATATATAATTAATATAATTAATTATATATTATATTATATTTATATACATAGTTAACTTGTAATTTTTAGTCCGTTGCGTCGAGCGTTAAGAGTTGACTCTGGTCCCGGTTCCGGATTTTCGAACGTCCTTGCGTACAATTTTATATTTTGTACTTTGCGTTTTGAATCTTGTACTCTTGTGATTTCGAGACGTTTCTTATCAATAATTGGAACCTTTTCGATTGTCTTTTGTACTTTTGAGCTTTTTGGTCGTTTGCGTCTTCAATTCGTCGAATCTGTCTTTTGTCTTCACCTTTTATTATTTAAACGAATATCACTTGTAAATAGAACAATTGCAACTAAAAGCTTGTCTTTCTTGAGGAATAATGCTATGAAATATATGTTTGTTTTTAGCATTATCAAATATTCCCACACTTGAGCGTTGCTTGTCCTCAAGCAATATCGTCTTGAAATACTAGAATCACTTCTTTATTCTTCACACTTTGTACATCAGTGATTTCTATACGGCGGTATAAACAATGGTAGTAACGATATGGTTTACAGTCCCACATGACTATAAAAATTTAGATCCATTAAGGAAATTGGATCTTTATGAAAACATTTGATCTTTTGAAATCTAGTTTTTACCCTAGATTAGTTTTCCGGAATAACCCTTTACCGGTGTTTGCAAAATATTTTTGTGGGTTTGGTGGGTTTCAGATTTGAAAATTTTAGCTCAAAACTTGCGGTTTTGTGTCACCCACTTGCTAACCTTGTATTTGGAAAGCAACACGTCCAGTTTACTTGTCCCGTATATTACCTTTCGGCAAACTACCGTCCGGTTGTAAAGGAAAGCGTTGAACAAGCAACTGTTTAAGGCAATGTCCCGTGACATGCTTTTGATTATGGTCTATAACGTGTCGGACGCAATTACTATCCTTGGTAGGAGCAATAGTAAAGCTCACCCTTATAATTTTTCGGTCTGGCACAAGGTCCTGTCTTTGACCATGCTATGCAACCACCGTTCTTACGGTTGACACCCGATTTAGTTCAGGTGACCTAATGAATTCCAGGTGAATTCCTAGGATTTTACGTTCAATGGTAATGAACGCATTGAAAATGGGTTTTCAGAAAACAAATCGGTTTGTATTTTTGATCAAAATATTTTCTCGTTTAAGCTCGAGTTTAGATATCATTGAATTCCATGAGTTTGAATTCTCAATCTTTAAGGTCAATCTCTAGGATTGAATAATATCAGTCTTAAAAGCTGATTTTTAATCTTTAAGGAGATTATCCTTTCTGGGGATCTGATTCATTAGTCTTATCCAGCTAATTTGCATGGTGCCCCCCCATTGTACGAGATAAATCCTTCTCATGGTTAGGATAAATCTGACCACTTGGCGACCCTGTTTAATGCTGAGGTCCGTGGATTTCCTGCTGATTTTAGTGATGACTTTTCTAGATTTTTCGTCAACCTACAGCTGGTCTGGACGACAACTTCATGACCTAAATCAAGAAGCGCGTGTCTTTTTCGGAAGACTTTACTTCCTTTTAATGATGGAATTGATTCATCGTGTAGATCCATCTCTTCTTTTCTTTCATTGGGTAAAACAGTTTAGTTTAGTTCAAAGCAAAAGTATTTTCAGTTATTTGTTACAAATATATGTGGCATATGTTTAAAATAACTTGGTAAATTTTCCCACACTTGGCTTTTTATTTTTTTTCTTTTTATCGTCCTCTATTCCATTTTAAATGAATTTTAACATTTTAGTTTGTTTCTCAATTTATGTCCTTTCCGAGGTAACAATAATTTCGGTGTTAAAACCTAGTTTTATCGTTCATAAATATGTATAAACATGATTTTAATTCATTTAATTGAAAATTTTGAAAAATTTTACTAGAATTGGGTAGTCAGTATATAAGACTAGGGCTGTTCTTTTTTATCAGAGAGCACTAGATTCTAATACAACTACTGCTTTACTAGTATTTTTAATGGTGACCAAGTGTTTAATATAAAAATTTTAAAATCCGAAAGAATTTAATCCCTTCCCACACTTAAGATCTTGCAATGCCCTCATTTGTAAGAAATCAGTAACAAATTATATTATTGAGGGTGATTTGTGTGAAAATGATTAAATTTTTACCAAAGTTTCCAAATATATTGGCGTTTGATTGCTGAATGATAAATGGTGCACATCATTTGTTCATTCCGTCTTGTTGTTATTTCACATATATTTTGCATCTTGTCGTCAAAATTAGTTTCTTTCACTGAACTTAATGCCAGTCTTTGAAAATGCGTTGTTTTACCCTGTTATGTACATAAGATAAACTGCAAACATATATACATATTTTTGAAGTTTGGTAAATTACCCCACATTCAAAAATTATTAAAATCTAAGAATAAAAGTTAGATAATTATAAAAATGATTACAATATTAACAAAAGTATTAAACATATCAATAATTACAAATTACAAAATAAAAAAAATAAGTATACTAAGGATGATATTGGTACCAATAGGGGTTCCAGGCATAACCATAAGTGCTATAGAATGCTTCGGCAGGGTCATACGTAGGATATGGTGGCTGCATCTCTATCGACCAAGGAGGGAAGACGGGTTTCGGTGTAGGAATATAGTTTCTACCTATATGTTGGCAATGCGCTATGATCTGGTTCTGATGTACTTGCCAATCTTCAAATGCTCTCTGTCTAGCATTTTCGTATTCCTGAGAAGCTATAAACCTATGCATTTCTTGCATCTCATTCCCCCCTCCTACATTACCTTGCTGCTGGTTTCTCTCTACCTGTGGATGTCTACCATTGTATCGTACTGCGGCGTTATTTCGCCGCTTCAAAACTTTCGCACCATGGTATACATTTAAACCTATAGTGTCGCGGGGTTCCGGCTCTTCTACTAATAATCCCCCCTGACTTATATCCACACCGAGATATTCACCAATCAAAGTAATAAAAATACCACCTCCTATTATGCTATGTGGACGCATCCCCCGAACCATAGCTGATAAATAATAACCCACACAATATGGTATACTTACAGCGCTCTGTGGGTCTCGAATACACATATGGTAAAACAAATCTTGTTCATTTACCTTTTCTTTGTTTTTACCCCTTTGTGTAATCGAATTAGCTAAAAACCTATGTATTACTCTTAATTCGGCTCTATCTATATCCAAATAAGAGTAGTTTCCCTCTTTGAAACGGTGATGGCTTGTCATTTGACTCCACACACCGTGTGTATCAAAATTTTCATCTATCTTTCTACCGTTTGGTATCAATCCTCTATAATCGGCAGACGCTAACTCCTCAGGCGTATATATACGTAAAGCCTGAGCCATGTCCAGTAAAGACATGTGGCGCATCGAACCGCCTAACAAAAATCTAATAAAAGAACGATCGGTTAAACTAGCTACCCGATCATTCAACTCTATACTACATAATAACTCTTCACACCATACTTTATATACAGGTCTGCGTATGGTGAATAAACATATCCAGTCATTAAAAGAAGAATTACCATACCTCTGTACTAGTAATTCCCTAATTGGCCCGGCCAATTCTACAGCTTCTAAGGGTCCCCATTCTATGACCCTCGGTACCTCAACAACCTTAGAGTGAAGAGTATGCAAACCCCATTGATATTTTGGATAATCTATCCAAAGTCTGTCAAATCTCAGGTTCGGGTGCAACTGTTCCAAGTGCATATCTGAAAAGGTCATGACTGGATGAGGTACATCCTGCTTGTAGTAGTTATCTACCTCCTGTTGTTCCAAGTTCTCAGCAGGAGCATGGCGGGCTTGGGATGAAGATTCACCCCTTTCATTCTGCAAAACACATCAAACACAAATTTTGTGCATCCAAATATGCATTAGTGTCAGCAAAATCATCAATCAAAATAATTACAATGACATTATCAATTTATATCAAACTTAAGCTTATTTTCACATTTTTATTAAATCTATACTTTTTCAAATAAGCATATACGAAAATTTTCGCCAAGTTCATAATCATTCAACTCAAATAACTTGTCAAAATAATCATTACTAGCAAATAAACAAGTCTCAAATGGCATTATCTTTCAAAAATCAAGTTCATGAATTTTGGACTTGAAAAAGTCCACTTTAATTCTCAAAATCATGTTTAGGCTCAAAGTTTGGATCATTTAACTACCTAGACATGTTACACTACTCAATTTAGCAACAATTCATGACAAAAATCGGCCATAACCTGTTTATATCAAAAAGCCCCAAATTGCTCAAGAACACAAACCCTAGATTATTCAAAATTTGAAGTTTAAGGCTTCTAATCATGTTAAACAGCATCAATCTAGGTTATACAAGCATAATACATAAACAATTTAAGTCTAATTACACTAAAAAGCATCAAAATCAAATTGGGGAAAAATAGCTCAAGAACACTAAAATTCGAATTAAATGGTGTTTAGGTGTAGAAATTTACCGTTTTTCTTGAGTAATTCTTAGATATCATCCTTCTCAACATGATTTTAGCAAAAAATTTGGTGATTAACGGTTAAAAATTGAGATTTTTGGGGGTGATTTTCGGGTTTTTTCGTGGGTTTTCGCAGCAGAATTCGCAGTGTTTTTGAGTGTGGGAGAGTGATCAGTTCGTGCAGCTCTTTTATTTTTTTTCTGGGTTTTGGTCCCTCCGCGAGTCGCGGAGGTTTTACACTGAAAACTCCGCGAGTCGCGGAGTTTACTCTTTTTTTTTTTTTTTTTTTTTTTTTTTTTTTAATATAATCATTAACTTTTGAAAACAATTAAGTATTTAATTTTAAAATTTTGTTTCCCTTGTTATTTAGGACGAGGTCGTTTCGGATCGATGTCCTAGTCCGTCCTTCGACAAAATTTTAAAATTTGTCTTTTTGTAGCGATTGTTTTAAAAGCTAAGATTTTTGGGTTTTTTCAATGTTTTTGGCATACTTTAAATCAATAAGATTAAAAATAATGATAATAAAAGTTCTCGTCCCTCCCTCGGGTAAAGCAATTTCGGTTCAAAGACCTAGTCTTCAACTTACGACGAATTTTAAAAATCATATTCTTAACTTAATGAGATAAAGTAAATTTTTGTTTTTAAATTCACACAACTTAAATATAAAATTCAAAATTAAAAATTAAAAATTAAAAATTCACACCAAACTTAAATGCATAAAATTAAAATTTCATATTTTAAAAATTAAAAATTCACACCAAACTTAATTTAAAAATTCATAAATTCATACCAAACTTATATTAATTTTTCAAATATTTACAATTTTAAAAATATTGTTTTTACAAAGTTTACAATATTAATTTAAGATTTAAATATTAATTTTAAAAACATGGTAAAAAAAATAAATTAAAAATCTTTTTGTCTTTTTATCCCACTTTAATCAATCAAATATTATCAAAAATATGCGCCCCTCTTTTCGGTAAAGTAATTTCGGTTCCAAGACCTAATTTAACTCATGACGAATTTTTGAAATATTTTGGGTTGATTGATTAAAGATATTTATACCTTAAGAATAAACGTTAAATTTCGCAGTGATGTAATAAATTTTTGAATGATATCAATAATTTCGGTCGCCAAACCTAATTTTATTTAATATCAATTTAATACTTTTTAGCGAACAAATTAGCGTTTATTATCAAAAGGTTAAAAATAAAAATAAAAATAAAAAAAACTGTACAGACATACCTGTGAAATAGATTTCTTAGTTATATGATCTATTATATTCATAAGATAGTCGGTTTAATTGGTTTTCCATGGCTGCATAGGCGTAACCTCGAGCATTCATTGTCTTTTCTTCTAAACATATGAACGGTCCTTCTCTGCATAAAGTAACAAATTCGGTATTTGAATAGGTTTGATTATTTGAACATTTACCTCCATGTGACCATTTTCCGCATTTGTGACATCTTTCTAGGTGTCGTGCTCTTCTTTTCGCTGCGGATTTTGATTTTCCTTTACCAAATTGTAACTTATTATCTTCGCATCTGGATCCTTTTCTAACTCCGTCCATTCTTTCTCTGATTACTGATACTAATTCGCTCGGTAGTATATCATTATTTCGTTTAGTGATCAAAGCGTGTAGCATTAGACCATGGTTTAGTTCACAGGCAGTCTTCATTTCGTAAAAACCTAAAAAAAATAAAAATTCAGAATGGGGGGAGAAGACTAGTTCTTTAGGGTCTGCTAGGGAAAGACCATACGTGTTCCATTTTCGAGAACTACACGAAAACAGACAATCTAACTCTAACAGAAATACATATTATCCTTTAAAGACTTGATTCTCCCCACACTTAGTTAGCTGTGGTGTCGAAATTGTGATTAACTTCGTTGTCGACTTCCATCGGACCATGTATGTAATGTTTAACTCTGTGACCATTAACTTTAAATTCAATCCCATTTGAATTTATTAATTCTATCGTTCCGTATGGGAAAACTCTTTTGACTATGAATGGTCCAGACCATCTTGATTTCAATTTTCCAGGAAATAGCTTGAATCGTGAATTGAAAAGAAGAACTCTGTCTCCTTCTTTAAATTCTTTTGAATTTCTGATTCTTTTATCATGCCATTTCTTCGTTCTTTCTTTATAGATTAACGAATTTTCGTATGCTTCATGTCTTAATTCTTCTAATTCGTTTAGTTGACTTAATCGTAGACGTCCGGCTTCATGTAAATCAAGATTACATGTTTTCAAAGCCCAAAATGCTTTGTGTTCAATTTCTACTGGAAGATGACATGCTTTTCCATAAACAAGTCTAAAAGGTGTGGTTCCAATTGGAGTTTTGTAGGCTGTTCTAAAAGCCCAGAGTGCATCCTCCAATTTAATGGACCATTCCTTTGGATTTGATCCTACGGTTTTCTCTAGAATACGTTTTAAAGCTCGGTTGGTATTTTCAACTTGTCCACTTGTTTGTGGATGATATGCGGTGGAGATTTTATGAGTTACTCCATATCTTTTAAGAACTTTCTCAAGTTGATTATTACAAAAATGAGTTCCCCGATCACTTATTAAAGCTTTCGGTGTTCCAAACCTTGCAAAAAGACGTTTTAAAAAGTTGACTACAACTCGTGCATCGTTAGTTGGGAGAGCTTGTGCTTCCGCCCATTTAGATACATAATCAATGGCTACGAGTATATATAAATTATTATGAGATTTTGGAAATGGACCCATAAAGTCAATACCCCAAATGTCAAATACTTCACATACTTGGATGACATTTTGTGGCATTTCATCACGTTGACTTATTTTTCCGGCCCTTTGACATGTATCACAGGATTTGCAAAGAAGGTGTGCGTCTTTGTAAATTGTAGGCCAATAGAATCCAGCTTCATAAACTTTTCTTGCTGTTAGTTGAGGCCCATAATGCCCTCCTGTTGGTCCTGTGTGACAATGGTTTAAAATTTTACTAGCTTCATCTCCAAATACACATCGGCGTATTATTCCATCGGGACAACTTTTAAACAGATGTGGATCTTCCCAGAAATAGTGTTTTATATCACTGAAGAATTTCTTTCGTCTTTGGTACGATAATCCTTTTTCAAGGAATCCACAAACTAAGTAGTTTGCATAGTCTGCAAACCATGGGATTTCTTTATAATCTATCTTCAATAGATATTCATCAGGAAAGTTGTCTTGTATGGCCGATTCATTCAGAACTTCTAATTCAGGATTTTCAAGACGAGAAAGATGATCAGCGGCGAGATTTTCTGCTCCTTTTTTTATCTCGGATTTCAATATCAAACTCTTGTAAGAGTAAGATCCAACGGATTAATCTTGGTTTAGCATCTTGTTTTGAAAATAGGTATCTAAGAGCAGAATGGTCGGTATAGACCACCGTTTTTGCTAGAACGAGATATGATCGAAATTTGTCAAAAGCAAAGACAATAGCAAGGAGTTCTTTTTCAGTAGTTGTATAGTTCGTTTGTGCTCCTTGTAATGTCTTACTAGCATAATATATAGGTTGAAATCGTTTTTCAATCCTTTGTCCTAAAACGGCTCCCATTGCAAAATCACTTGCATCGCACATTAGTTCAAATGGTAGATTCCAATTTGGTGTTATCATGATCGGTGCATTAGTGAGTTTTTCTTTAAGAATATTAAAAGATTTGATACACTCATCTGAAAAGATGAATGGCGCATCCTTTTCTAGGAGTTTATTCATAGGAGTGGCAATTTTTGAAAAATCTTTTATGAAACGTCGGTAAAAACCGGCATGCCCTAGAAAACTCCTAACTCCTCTAACATTGGTGGGATGTGGAAGTTTAGCAATTACATCTACTTTAGCTCTATCCACTTCAATTCCTTCTTTTGAAATTTTATGTCCAAGAACGATGCCTTCTTTAACCATGAAATGGCATTTCTCCCAATTAAGTACTAGATTTGATTTTTCGCATCTAATTAGCATTCGTTCCAGATTAACTAGACATGATTTAAATGTATCACCGAAGACTGAAAAGTCATCCATGAATACTTCCATGCATTCTTCTATCATGTCGTGAAAAATCGCCATCATACACCTTTGAAAGGTTGCAGGGGCGTTACAAAGTCCAAATGGCATGCGTTTGTAAGCAAAAGTACCATAAGGGCACGTGAATGTGGTTTTCTCTTGGTCCTCGGGTGCTATTGGAATTTGAAAATATCCGGAAAATCCATCTAGAAAACAATAGTAACTATTTCCGGCTAATCTTTCCAACATTTGATCTATGAAAGGTAAGGGAAAGTGATCTTTTCTGGTGGCGTCATTTAATTTTCTATAATCAATACATACACGCCATCCTGTTACAGTCCTAGTAGGAATAAGCTCATTTTTCTCATTTGTGATGACAGTCATGCCACCCTTCTTAGGCACGCATTGAACTGGGCTTACCCATGGACTATCAGAAATTGGATATATCAAACCTGCATCTAGCAGTTTAATAATCTCTTTCTTAACTACATCTTGCATATTAGGATTTAGTCTTCGTTGGCGTTGCACATACGTTTTATGACCTTCTTCCATAAGGATTTTATGTGTGCAATACGAAGGACTTATTCCTTTAATATCATGAATCTTCCATGCAATGGCTGGTTTATGAGCTTTCAACACAGAAATGAGTTGTGATTTTTCATTTTCAGTAAGAGAAGACGATATTATTACAGGTAATTCAGATTCACCATGTAAATAAGCGTATTCCAAATGGTTTGGAAGTGGCTTTAACTCTAATTTCGGAGGTTCTTCTATCGATGATTTATATCGATATCTGTCTTCTTCTTTTAGCATTTGAATTTCTTCTGTTGTTGGTTCATATCCATTAGCTATAAGTGTAGCTAACATTTCAGCTTCATCAATTGGTTCATTACCTTCTCCTAAAGAACATTCTCCTGTTCCTTGTAATTCTGGAAATTCTTCTAATAATTCTGAATGTGCATCTATAGTTTGAATATAATAACATGTATCATCTGCAGATTGTGGTTGTTGCATTGCTCTATCAACTGAAAAGGTAACACTCTCATCCTCTATACTTAGGGTCAGTTTCTTATCGAACACGTCTATCATTGCTTTAGCCGTGTTTAAGAATGGTCTTCCTAATATGAGAGGAACTTGAGAATCTTCTTCCATGTCCAAAACAACAAAATCTACTGGAAATACTAAAGTACCAACTTTAACTAGCATGTTCTCCATTATCCCTCTAGGATATTTTATTGATCTATCGGCTAGTTGTATGCTTATTCTGGTTGGTTTTAATTCTCCGAGGTCTAGTTTAGCGTATAGTGAATACGGCATTAGATTTATACTAGCACCTAAGTCTGCCAATGCTTCTATTGAACTAAGACTACCCAGAAAACATGGAATTGTGAAACTTCCTGGATCAGATAGTTTTTCTGGTATCTTATTCAACAGCACTGCTGAACAATTAGCATTCATAGTAACAGCCGAGAGTTCTTCCATTTTCTTTCTATTTGAGATTAGATCTTTCAAGAATTTAGCATATCTTGGCATTCCTGAAATCACATCAATGAAAGGAAGATTTACATTTATCTGTTTAAACATATCCAAGAATTTGGATTGCTCGGCTTCAAGTTTCTCTTTCTTCATTTTACTCGGGTAAGGAAGTGGTGGTTGGTATGGTTTAACATAAGGTTTATCCTTAACTGTGTTATCTTCATTAACCTTTTCAACTACCGGTTCTTTTTCCTTATCTTGATCAGGTTGTGGTTCTTGTGGAGTAGGAATAGTTTTATCAGAAGTTACAGGTATTTCAGGTGGTTTAAGTGTTGTACCACTTCTTGTGGTAATAGCTTTAGCTGTTTCATTCCGGGGGTTAGCGTTTGTATCACTAGGTAGACTCTCCGGTTTTCTTTCACCTATTAACCTTGCTAGGTTACTTACTTCTTGTTCCAGATTTTGAATAGAAGCTTGTTGATTTCTAAATGCTTGAGCATTTTGTTCATTGGTTTGTTTCTGAGATGTGAAAAACTGCGTTTGAGTTTCAACTAGCTTCGTCATCATATCTTCTAAATTCGGCTTTTTATCATCGGTTTGTTGTGGTGGTTTGTTTTGAAAATTCGGTCTTTGCTGATTATAAGTATTATTGGATACTTGTTGATTGCTAGGACCTTGTTGGTTGTTGTATGGAATATTTCGGTTATAATTCTGGTTTTGATTGTAAATCGGTCTTGGCGGTTGATAATTATTCTGATAATTATTTCCAGGCCTTTGGTTTATGTATGAAATATTCTCTCTTTGTTCCATTGTTAATTCAATACTGAGACAATCTTTTGTCAAATGTGGTCCTCCACACTGCTCACAACTAATTCGTATTGAGTGAATATCTTTAGTCATCTTTTCCATTCGTCTCTCGAAAGCATCTATCTTTGCGGAAATGGAATCTAAGTCATGGCTAGAATCGGCTCTAGCTGCTTTAGATGATCTAATGATGTCTTTTTCTTGGTGCCACTCATGTGAGTGGGAAGCAGTATTATCAATAATTTTGTAAGCATCAGTTTCGGTTTTCTTCATAATCGAACCACCAGCTGCTATATCTATATCTTTTCTTGTAGTGATGTCGCATCCTCGGTAAAATATTTGTACTATTTGACAGGTGTCTAAACCATGTTGCGGACATCCTCTTAATAACTTTCCATATCTTGTCCACGCCTCATATAGAGTTTCATTTGGTTTCTGTGTGAACGTAACAATTTCTGCTTGAAGTCTTACGGCTTTAGATGCAGGAAAAAATTGTTTAAGAAATTTATCAATTAAAACGTCCCATGTATCGATCGCCCCTTCAGGTAACGATTCCAACCAATCTTTGGCTTCTCCCTTTAAAGTCCAGGGAAATAACATGAGATATATCTGTTCATCCTCCACTTCTCGTATTTTAAATAGTGTGCAGATCCTATTAAAGGTACGTAGATGTTCATTTGGATCTTCCTTCGGCGCACCACTAAATTGGCATTGATTAGTCACCATGTGTAGAATTTGTCCTTTGATTTCATAATCTGGCGCATTAATGTCTGGATGAGTAATTGCGTGACCTTGGCCAGTGCGTTTAGCTCTCATTCGGTCTTCCATACTTAAAGGTTCCAGATTCTCCATAATTGAATTTGTTGACTCGGTATCACTAGATGATTCTGATTTAATGGTTCGTTCCTCAACAATCTCTGTTTGAATGATTGGTGGTTCCGGAGGAAAGTTTAATGGTTCAGGATCTACAAACCGTTCCTGAATATTCTCCGGATTCTCAATTGTGAGGTCGGGTTCAAAAAATGGATTATTGGAAATTTGAACTGAAGTACTTGGTTGACTAGATGACGATTCTAAAGAAAAATCAACGGCGGTTATATTTGTTAAACGATGTCTTGATCGAGTTACAGGTGGTGAACGTACAAAAGGTGATGAACGTCTTGCTCGGTGCATTCACTGAATATCCTATTAGTTTTAAAAAGGAAAGAAAAATTATAATAAGTTATCCAATCAATAGACTTTTCTGATTTTGCCCACGTTTCGAATAGCCAAAAGATGCAGCAGAGGGGCAGGATTCGTTTGGTCTCAATATAATTGAGGACTGTTTGGCTCCAATAACCCGGTCCACGTACAAATCCAACTATTACTACGAACCAGAAAATTTTGATGTCTATTAATTTAACCACTTAAAATAAATTTTCGTAATTTTAAGAAATTTAGATAAGAAGTAGAAAAAATTCTAAGTCCTAAAACTAGAATAGTGAGAAATAAGAAAGACAAAGAGTTCGTCGAAAAAAGGTTGAAAAAGAAAAAAAAATGGTTGAAAAATAAAAGGTGACGGAAAAAAAAAAAAAAAAAAACTTATCAAAACTTAAAAATACTTAACTAACCTAACCTTATTACTACAACTAATTTAAAATTATAATCGCAAATTGAAATTACTAATTGGAATGATAATTGGTACATAGTAAAAGGTGTCTAAAAATATTAAAGCTTACAGGAAAAACTAAATCCCAAATGGAAATAACTTAAAAAGAAACTAAAACTTAAAAAGGCGTCGCAAAATTCTAAAGCACCTAAATCTTAGTCTAAAGAAAAAGCACTTAAGGAATTCTACGGCAAAGCCTAAAAATCTAGGAGTAAAAATAACTATAGGAAAAACTAAGTTTAAAATTAAATATGAGCTAAAAAAAAAATACAAATATTACGCTACAACGATTAAAAAGGTACAAAATATAAAAATATACAAAAAGTTGTAAAAAGTACAATTTTTATAAAAATATTATTTTTATATTATTTATTTAATAAAACTATTAATTTTATAATTTAATAAAACTAATTTAACTAAAATATATAAATAAAAAGTAAAAGTAAAATTAAAACTAATAATAATAATAATAATAATTAGGTTTTAATAATAATAATAATAATTAAAAATAACCCGTAATCAATGCTTGATTAGGGTTTTTGTCCGTGTGTCAGATGGCCTCCGCGAGTCGCGGTGATTAATGAGGAAAACCCCGCGAGTCGCGGGGTTCAGGAATTCAGTTGACAGGAATTCAGGAATTAATGAGGAAAACCCCGCGAGTCGCGGGGTTCAGGCCTCCGCGAGTCGCGGTGATTCAATGCTTGATTAGATCTACGACTTTTTGGGGTTGTTTTTCTATAAAAAATAATATATTTGGTACATACTTGAGCAATGAGCATCCATATAGATGTTGGTGATTTCGTGAATAAGGTTGGTTTTAAATTATACAAACTTATCTTTTGTTAATTTAGTTGATTCTCTTTACAGAATGTATTAGACATCTACACAAGACTAGATAAGATGAGGCTTAGCTTTTCGCATGCAATTCCTTTATTCATTGTTATTGTATAAATTTTTTTTTATGTGTCTATTTATTCTAATATCGACTCTCGTTATAATTTTTCATTTTGTACTAGGTACAATCATAATAATAGATAGCGCAAATGAAGTGAACGCAGGTTATCCATTCCAAGCTTCGCCATCAATTAAGGTCTTCACCACTAATAAAGTAATGAACCAAATAATTTAAATAGTGGTGAAAATGCAAGGATTGGAGAAGAAAATGTAAAAATCGTGAAGAGGAAGATGAAGTGGCCTTGAAGGTGTAATCTTTGTGGCTTATTGAAGTTGAACTCCAAATACGCATATTTCTTTTTATCATAATTAGAAATGTTGTTTTTAATTTTTTCAGACTTCTTTTTGTCTTGTTTATGTTTAGAGTTTTCAAATGTTAAGAGTATGTAATTCTATGAGAAGGCAGAAACTTTTTAATGGTTATGATCAATTATGTTATAATTTGAAGTACTGAAATTAGAATCCATTTACAATACTCTCGTAAAATAAACTTGTGGGGCATGATGAACATGTATGCACTTTAAATATGAATTAGAATAACGAGCCCACGTTTTGCTTAAAGAGCTCAAATTTTACTTAACGAGCTTAAGTTTTACTAAACGAACTCGAGTATTGTTTAACGAGCTCGAGCTTTACTAAACGATCCAAGTTAATTATTCATAAAAACGAGCTTAACACAAGCCGAGCTCAAGCTTTTTAGTGGTATCACGAGCCGAGCTCGAGCTAAAAAATTAAAGCTCGAAGCGAGCCGAGCTCGAGCTCGAGCTTTCTGAAAAATGAACGAGCCGAGCTGATGTCAAAGCTAAGGGGTATAAAATACTATTAAATTTTAGCAGGAAATACTATTAAATACGATACAATTTTACACAAGATATTTATTTATTTATAGAATGGATATACTTAAACCTTGCTACAACACTTATAGGCAGTGTACCTAATCGTACAGTAGTGTAGTTTTTAGTAAGTCCGGTTCGTTCCACAGGGAAATCTTTAAACAAAGCTCAACACTATATTAGTTTACTTTTATAAAAATACAAATATATATATAAGTAATATTATTATTATAAAGGGGGTTTTTTACCGTTTAATGACCGGTTTGTCGATTTTAAGACTTTAGTCGCAGTTAAAACCTAATGTAAAATATAAAATAAATACAAGACTTAAATTAAAGCGTAAAGTAAATAACGATAATGAAATTGCGAATAATAAAAATGCGCTAAAATAAAATTGCGATAATTAAAAGTACGATAATTAAAAGTGCGATTAAATAACAAATAATAAAAGTGCGATAATTAGAAGTGCAATTAAATATAAAATAAAGGAAATTAAATATGAAATAAAAGAATTATGCTTATTTAAACTTCCGTAATCATGATGTTTGACGTGTTGATTTTAGTTTTATGCCCATGGGTTAATTGTCCTTTGTCCTGGATTATTGAATATATCCGTCTGGTTTTTGTCCATAACAGTCCATCAGTCATAAATATAAAGTGCGAGTGTCCTCATCAAATTATTATTATACCCGAAGTTAAATATTCCAACTAATTGGGGATTCGAATTGTAACAAGGTTTTAATACTTTGTTTAATGAATACACCAGGTTATCGACTGCGTGTAAACCAAGGTTTTATTACTTTGTTAACAATTACACCAATTACCCTTGAATGTAATTTCACCCCTGTTTTAATTATTCTAGTGGCTATTAATCCATTCCCGTGCCCGGTTAAATGAACGATTATTCGTACATATAAATACCCCGCCCATCGTGTCCGATTGAGTGTATATGGTAAATTATAGGGACGCCCAATTGTAAATCTTTATATTAACATTAACAAACTTTCATTTAGTTAAACAAATATAAAGCCCATTAATAGCCCATAGTCTAATTTTCACAAGTGTCGTTCTTTTGTCCAAACCCCAATTATGGTACAAAGCCCAATTACCCAATTTTAGTAATTAGCCCAACATCATGATTACTTCGTTTTAAATAAGCATAATAATAACTTAGCTACGAGACATTAATATAAAAAGGTTGAACATAACTTACAATGATTAAAAATAGCGTAGCGTTACACGGACAGAATTTCGACTTACACCCTTACAACATTCGCTAACATACCCTTATTATTAGAATTATAATTAAAATTAAAATATAAATTATAAATATAAATATAAATTTTACGTATGAAGAGGAAGAAAAAAAGATGATATTTGATCAGAATTCGGTTGGCTTTATAGCCAGAGTTGAAAATTGGGGCTCCGCGACTCGCGGCAAAATGCCCTTACAACTCCGCGAGTCGCGGAGATGTATTTACAGCTCACACCCTTGGAGTTTCTTGCTGCCGACGGTTTTTAATATATATATATAATATATATATATAATTAATATAATTAATTATATATTATATTATATTTATATACATAGTTAACTTGTAATTTTTAGTCCGTTGCGTCGAGCGTTAAGAGTTGACTCTGGTCCCGGTTCCGGATTTTCGAACGTCCTTGCGTACAATTTTATATTTTGTACTTTGCGTTTTGAATCTTGTACTCTTGTGATTTCGAGACGTTTCTTATCAATAATTGGAACCTTTTCGATTGTCTTTTGTACTTTTGAGCTTTTTGGTCGTTTGCGTCTTCAATTCGTCGAATCTGTCTTTTGTCTTCACCTTTTATTATTTAAACGAATATCACTTGTAAATAGAACAATTGCAACTAAAAGCTTGTCTTTCTTGAGGAATAATGCTATGAAATATATGTTTGTTTTTAGCATTATCACGAGCTCAAACACTATCAAGCTCGGGCTCAGCTCGGCTCGTTTACACCCCTAAGTACAAGTCACCTATACACATGAATATAATATAATATATATATATAATTATATTATATTTATTATATATTTATATTTAAATGTGTCGGCAAAACAAGAAGACAAAGTGAAGTGAGCTGGCCAGGGATGCCATGCGATCGCATGGCATTAACACTATAAGCCCATGCGATCGCATGGGCTACAGTATTTGCAAAAGTATTATAAATAGCCAACGAATTCGACGAATTATGTACACCTTCATTCTTTCTTTCTCTCTTCAGTTATATTTATATTTATATTTATATTTTATAATTATAATTATAATTTTAATATTAAGTTAATAATAATAAGGTTATTGTAGCGAATGTTTTAAGGTTTTGTAAGTCGAAACTTTGTCCGTGTAACACTACGCGATAAATAATCATTGTAAGTTATGTTCAGCCTTTTTAAATTAATGTCTCGTAGCTAAGTTATTATTATACTTATTTAAGTCAAAGTAATCGTGATGTTGGACTAAATATTAAAGACGGGGTTATTGGGCTTTGGACCATAATTGGGGTTTGGACAAAAGACCGACACTTGTGGAAATTAGACTATGGGCTATTAATGGGCTTTGTATTTGATTAACTAAATGATATCTTGTTAATTTAATATAGAGATTTACAATTTGATGTATCTATATATAACCACATACGCTTGATCGGGTACGGTGGACGGGATATTTATAAATACTAATAATTGTTCATTTGACTGGAGACGGGGATGGATTAATAGTTAATGGACTCATTAAAATAGGGGTGGATTACATTCAAAGGTAATTGGTGTAATTGTTAACAAAGCATTAAAACATTGGATTACACTCAGTCGATAACCTGGTGTAATTATTAACAAAGTATTAAGAACTTGTTACAGTTTAAGTCCCCAATTAGTTGGAATATTTGACTTCGGGTATAAGGTTAATTTGACGAAGACTCTCTGTGACGACCCGGAAATTTCCGACTAAATTTAAACTTTATCTTTATATTATTCTGACACGATAAGCAATGTTTGTTAAGTTAAATCTCAAGGATTTTAAACTATGTTTATACATTCATTTAAACCTCGACCAAATTCCAATGATTCACGAACCATTAAATGAACATATATGAATATGTATGTATATGTGTATATGTTATAAATTGAAAATGTCAACAAAGTATTTAAACGTATAATGCTTTATATGAACGTATTTGTTTCAATATGATTATCGACGAAATTAAAAAAAAAAATATTAAATGATTGAATTATCAGAAACATTGAATTATGATTACAAGTCTCTGTTGAGAGGTCCACTATAATTTGAGAAAATCTATTTCTCTTAACGATATTCGGAATAATTTGTAAAGCTATTTTTAAATAAAAATAAAAAGTGTCATTTACGAAAGTTAGACAAAAGCTAGTGGAGAATTGGTTTCCATAATATTCTATTAATCTATTTTCAAACGTACAAAAACGTTTTCAGTTTAAAAAGAACTTTATTATTAAAACGTATATAACTTTTATAAATATCTAGAATCACTTTTGACAACTCATTACTTAACCAGTATAATAAATATAACGATATTTATATTTTATTTCATTAAATATATATAACGATTTAAATTAATATTATATATATTTATACGCGTATTATACATACATAGTTTTTATACTTTTACTATACTTTAACTTTACATTTACTTTACTTTTACTTTACTTTAATTTTAATAATTCACTTTAATAATTTATACTTTAATAATTCACTTTAATAACTCATACTTTAATAATTCACTTTAATAATTCATACTTTAATAATTCACTTTAATAATTCATACTTTAATAATTCACTTTAATAATTCATACTTTAATAATTTACTTTAATAATTCATACTTTAATAATTCACTTTAATAATTCAAAAATCTATTATAAATAGAATTCAATAGGTTTCATTATTTCATAGAAACTTGAAAATATATTTCTCTAAACTCTCTCAATCGATTTACATATATATATATATATATATATATATATATATATATATATATATATATATATATATATATATATATATATATATATATATATATATTTGCTCTGTATTATTTCAAGATATTATTAGTATACATAAAATATTACGATGGAGTGATGTCCGAGTGATTTCAAAATAGTTTTTTTGAATGAGTCGAAGCTAAGGAAATTATGGGTTATAGCTATGGAGGTGATGGGTATGGTTCATGGGTATGCTCGTGAGGTCAATCTAGTGTTTATCATCTCCGTTGCGTCTACGTACTTTCCTGCAATATTGAATCTCAATATTGATACGTGAGCACTCATAACTTAACTTTTATATATCAATAGTGTATCCCTGACTAGTGCTCGAGTATATAGGATTATGCATGCTTGTACATTCGATATTGTCCTTAGATAGGTTTGTTGAATCCTGAATTAGATACATATGCTACTGAGATAGGGTATATGATATGCATGTCATTGGAAAGCTAGCGAAAAATTAAGAACTTTTCATTTAGATATCGAATGGTTTCGATGAACGGATTTGAAGTTATAGTCAACTGAATTTTAGTATTATTGTTAAAATGATTATTATTACTATCGTCGTTATTATTTTAATAGAAATATCATTGTTATTATAAAATATCATTATTACTATTATGTTAGTATTATCATTTTATCATAATAACATTTTTAGTAAATATAAATATTGTTATTTTTTTTATAGAATAATAATAATTATTATTACAAAATAATACAACTTTTACTTATTATTATTATGATCAATATTATTTTATCAAATAAATAGAGGATACAAAGATATTTTTCACCACGCGTAATATAATTACATTAATAATACATACCACTATAGTTTTACGATATTAAGTGAACTTTATAAATTTTACTACTTAAGATATATAAAAGTATATTTTATCATATATAAACGTTAATATAAATTTTTATTAATAAATGACTTTTATTATTATAAAATCTAATAAATATATTTAAATATATAAAACGACTATAGTTAAGTTATATAATAAACACATATAAATTTTAGAAGTCATTTTGGGTCAAGTTGACTTTTGTTGACTTTTGCATATTAGTCTCGAGCATTAGGATTGTGGTACACTATGACTTGACCAAAAATTGTTAGACAAATATTGACCAACATATAAATATATATAGTTAATATAGGTTCGTGAATCCGAGACCAACCTTGCACTTGTTAAATGACGTTATATGTATTTTTACTACGAAATACAGTATGGTGAGTTTCATTTGCTCCCTTTTATATATATTTTTGGGACTGAGAATACATGCGCTGTTTTTTATAAATGTTTTACGAAATAGGCACAAGTACTAAAACTAGTTCTACGTGGGTTTAAACCAGAAATATACCCTTAGCTTGGTAACATTAAACTACTTGTCTATGTACGGTAGGTGCGAATCCTAAAGATAGATCTATTGGGCCTGACAAACCCCATCCTGACTATGGGATGCTTTAGTACTTCGAGGTTATTTTAAACACACCTGATCTGGTGTACTTCAGAGGGTAAAACATGAACGTTAAGGCTTGTTACCGGGTGCCTACAACTTATAGAATACTTTTATACACTTGCGAGTGTACATATATTTATAAACGGAAATCTTGTGGTCTATTAATATATTGAAATGATTGTTATGATAAACCTATGAACTCACCAACCTTTTGGTTGACACTTTAAAGCATGTTTATTCTCAGGTATTAAAGAAATCTTCCGCTGTGCATTAGCTCATTTTAAGGATATTACTTGGAGTCATTCATGGCATATTTTGAAAGACGTTGCATTCGAGTCATTGAGTTCATCAAGATTATTATTAAGCCAATTATAGTTGGATGTATTATGAAATGGTGTGCATGCCATCAACTTTCGTTGTAAAGAAAGTTTGTCTTTTAAAAACGAATGCAATGTTTGTAAAATGTATCATATAGAGGTCAAATACCTCGCGATGTAATCAACTATTGTGAATCGTTTATAATGTATATGAACGGGTCCTTTCAGTTGGTATCAGAGCGGTGGTCTTAGCGAACCAGGTCTGCATTAGTGTGTCTAACTGATAGTCGTTAGGATGCATTAGTGAGTCTGGACTTCGACCGTGTCTGCATGTCAAAAGTTTTGCTTATCATTTTTGTCGGAAATTACCTGCTTATCATTCTAAGTCTAGACACATCTTATTGCATTGATTGCATGAATAGTGTATAGACAAAATTCATATCTTAGCGTATCTGCTAATTCATATCTTAGCGTATCTGTTACTGTAAACTTTGCCTGACATATCCCGTAATTTCCTCCGTAATCTACGAAATCTTTTGCGCTATATATATAGATATTCTATGTAATTAGAATACCACCCGATAGCCGAAAAATCATTTCATATCGAAAAATCCTTTATTCAATCGAATGAAATGGAATTTGTCATTAGTTCAAGTCCCTCGGATTCCGAAATGGAATCCCACTCAAGTTTCGAAAGCAGTGTGACCGGAATGGATCAACCAATTAGTCATCATCTATTATGGATGAATTGGGGATGGGTTCGTAGCCTCCTTAATCATTGGAGACAAGAAGAAGGTGATCCCTTCCATCCACCACATTGCCCTCTTGGCGAAGAACCTGAAGCACTTACCGGCGAACCTATCCGAAACACTATTTTCTCTCTTATTTCTAGAGTATCTCGTCACGATTACATACTACACCAAATTCTAGATTTTATTTATCCGCTCGTCCGAACCGACAATCACCCCGGTGTAATAGAAGAAGTCAACGAGCTTCGCGCTCGGGTAGTGGCTTTGGAGAATATGGTGCAAAGGTTACAAACACCAGCAGCAGCACCAGCAGCATAAACAGTACCATCACCACCACCAACAACAACATCCACATCCCACACCGCAACATCACAATCTGTATCTCAAACATCAACGTCATACGCCCTGAAAATATCCAGGAATATCAACAACAACAAACGATGAAGTATTAATTCATAAACTTCATTGAAGAGATATCTCTGCGGCAGTTATGTAATCTCCAAAATCTTAGAGATTATTTAATTTTGACCGTAAATCGGATGAGTGAACGGAGATGGTAGAGTAGAAACTTTGATCGAAAATGGTGAACGATTTACAAGCTATAATTGTTTTACCAACAGCATCAACAGGACCGTAGCATCATCAACACAGTCAGTGCCGTCAGTATCGTCAGAATCAACAGCACCTGTAACATCACAAACTCTGTCAGTTCAAGAATCGTTGTGGACATCATTACGAATCAACAACAAATATATTGTATCAACGAGTTATGAAGTATTAACTCATTTTCAATCGAAAGATTTATATGTATATTTTATATGTATAAATTTTTAAACCATAATAAATCTTCCCGTACTAAGCTATTATGTGTGAATCTTAACTACTCAGTTAATTCATATTACAAATATGCAATGATGTACGTCCTTCGTCCGCAACTTAACCATCGTTAATTACAATCTCTGTCTCAATTCAATAAAAATCCAATTCATAATAAATCAAGTGTATTATTCGAATATATGTTTGATTTTACACTTTCATCATCGATGTACTCGAAACTTTTCAAATAACATCATTCGTACCTTGCAAAGTTCACAAGAATTTCACGAAAACCAACAAATAACAAAGTAATGATTCATAATTTCAATATTATTGAAGAAATACTTATGCAATTTATAAAGTTTTAGGGATTACTCAATTCTAGTTCCAACCATAAAACAAATGAGTTTAATTTAATATTAACTCATTAAATCTATATTACATCTAAAGAAAATATACACATATATTTTCATAAAGACTGTAATAAACTTCTTTTGTACAAAATATTAATTGTGAAATTTTTTTTAACGGGTAGGTAATACCCGAGAGATATATAAATTCACAATTAATATATTACATTTTTCGAAACTGATTCAGCAATCATCAACTATACTCCCTACTTTCACAACAATATCCATTCTTTTATATAAATCAAAACAATCATACTCATTCAAATTCAATTACATATTCTAATTTTGAAATCGCATAATTCAATTCGAAATATAACCAGTATCATCACTCTTAGATTCTTATATCTTTCAAAGCTATACTTTGACTTCAAAACTGTGTTAGAACATCATATGTATTAACGATTACAATATGTGCTCAAAGCCTTCGAAATTCCTGGAGACACTTCAACTAAGGAACAATCGAGATGATGATCCAACCACATGTTACCCACAGTTATACACCTGAAAAACTCTCAAAACCCAAGTCATAGTTCAACACGTATCCGTGTTAGACCCTTTGGCATTTACTAGCTAAAATAACTTTTCAATTCCGTTTCAAAATAGACAGTTTTGTCACAGCTCCAGCAAGTCAACTTCGACTTCTCAATCAAAACAGTCTTATTATAACCTCGATAGATACGTTGCCCTTTCGCCAACGTTACCGGGGAATCGTTTATATTCACTACATTAGCAATAAACTTACCAACAACTTCACTGATCTTTGACTTTCAAAAAAAAAAAATCATTATAATTATTGAAACCCTACCATATACTCATTCGTACCTTATAACAAGAATTGCCATACCAATTATTGAGAATCAGCAATCAGTATTTTGAAACCTCGCAGCATGTCTACATCAACAATTACATATACACACAACGTCTACCTCCAAGACTTACATTCTTTGAATGAGAAATTTCTGAAAAACACCCTAAACTGCGAACTAGTTCTCGAAATTTTGAAAAATGCTGATGAAGCAGCAAAAACTGTAAACGACCTTAACAGTAAAAAGTTGGATGATAAATGATAGTATATTGGCAAAGCTCAGAAAAAGAGAAGCTTTGGAACTGGAAAAAAACGGATTGAGCAAAGTATGAAGGAGGCTGTGGACAAATCACAAAGGCTGAACCTGCCTTCAAAGAATTCAAATGATTCAGTACTTACTGAAGTCATTAACGAATACCTTGCTCCTGACTCTAAACCCCTGCTGACCATATCCTTCATCATCCTCTGATATTAGACATTCTAAGATATCATCGTATCTTTCATTATAAGTATCATCCATACTTCTGAAGATATTTTTATAATTATTCTTATCTGAAATCATTTACCTCTTCGCGCTATCTGTATTATATCATAAAAGAAACTATTTTAGTTTCTAAATTCTGAAACTTTCGAGTTTAAAATAGGAATATTCTTGAAGAAGTGTTGGGAGCTGAAGCATAAGTTAGTATAATATAATGACACGTAATCAACGTGATTATATTACAGTAATTCATGCTGAGTTTCTAAATGGAACATGATGATTCACAGATCATAACATCATCATGTGCTATGTTACACGACTCTTGTATTCTCTTTGATCTCTAAATATCAAGAAAATATTTCTTGATGATTCGGCCTTTTCCGAGGTATTCTGGTAAGTTGACAAGTCAAGATCGTGCCATTACAATTTCCTTCCTAGAACATTAACAATGTTCATCCGAAATTTATATCTGCGAATTCTGGACCATTACAAGCGGTACTTAATCGCAAGAAGAAGAAACGAAAGGACAAAGCTCCAAAATAGAAATTGGAGTATAAATCGCAGCAAATAGAAGTGAGCATTAACTGTGGATGTCAATGATTATAGAAGACAAAAGCAGGGGCTTTGAAATATAAGGGAAGATATAAAACCCAACAACCACCTAAAAATTATAAACCGTATATATCGATGCATATAGCAATATAAAGACACGGAAGAACTAAAAACACTATAAAACCGAGAGTATAGTAGAAGTAAATAGATTCTTCCGGAGACAGATGAAAAAGAAGAACGACAGATATGAAAGTGAGGAGTATATCGAGAATTAGTACTGGATGAAGCATATTGACAAATACTTTAAAATATGAGTTGAGGGAGAAAGAATAGAAGGTGTGAGTTGTAAGGAAACGAAGGAGGTGGATTTATAGTGAAATACCCGACAGAGAAATCAAGATGGATTATCGTATTAATTCGAAGAGAATCATAATCTCCTTAATCACCGAAGCATCAAATCCAATATAGATTACAAAGATTTTCTTTAAATTCGGAGATTAATTGTGATGACGTCAAAAGATATGACGAATCACTATAATCTTATTTCCTTCATTTATGATAACTTCCCTCATACGCTTTGAGTAATCGAATTATTTTATCCATACTTCTTAGACATGATAAAACTTCATAATCGTCATAATAACATTCTCATTGTTAGCCATAACGACCTCTATCAAATTTCGGGGACGAAATTTCTTTAACGGGTAGGTACTGTGACGACCCGGAAATTTCCGACTAAATTTAAACTTTATCTTTATATTATTCTGACACGATAAGCAATGTTTGTTAAGTTAAATCTCAAGGATTTTAAACTATGTTTATACATTCATTTAAACCTCGACCAAATTCCAATGATTCACGAACCATTAAATGAACATATATGAATATGTATGTATATGTGTATATGTTATAAATTGAAAATGTCAACAAAGTATTTAAACGTATAATGCTTTATATGAACGTATTTGTTTCAATATGATTATCGACGAAATTAAAAAAAAAATATTAAATGATTGAATTATCAGAAACATTGAATTATGATTACAAGTCTCTGTTGAGAGGTCCACTATAATTTGAGAAAATCTATTTCTCTTAACGATATTCGGAATAATTTGTAAAGCTATTTTTAAATAAAAATAAAAAGTGTCATTTACGAAAGTTAGACAAAAGCTAGTGGAGAATTGGTTTCCATAATATTCTATTAATCTATTTTCAAACGTACAAAAACGTTTTCAGTTTAAAAAGAACTTTATTATTAAAACGTATATAACTTTTATAAATATCTAGAATCACTTTTGACAACTCATTACTTAACCAGTATAATAAATATAACGATATTTATTTTTTATTTCATTAAATATATATAACGATTTAAATTAATATTATATATATTTATACGCGTATTATACATACATAGTTTTTATACTTTTACTATACTTTAACTTTACATTTACTTTACTTTTACTTTACTTTAATTTTAATAATTCACTTTAATAATTTATACTTTAATAATTCACTTTAATAACTCATACTTTAATAATTCACTTTAATAATTCATACTTTAATAATTCACTTTAATAATTCATACTTTAATAATTCACTTTAATAATTCATACTTTAATAATTCACTTTAATAATTCATACTTTAATAATTCACTTTAATAATTCAAAAATCTATTATAAATAGAATTCAATAGGCTTCATTATTTCATAGAAACTTGAAAATATATTTCTCTAAACTCTCTCAATCGATTTACATATATATATATATATATATATATATATATATATATATATATATATATATATATATATATATATATATATATATATATATATATATATATATATATTTGCTCTGTATTATTTCAAGATATTATTAGTATACATAAAATATTACGATGGAGTGATGTCCGAGTGATTTCAAAATAGTTTTTTTGAATGAGTCGAAGCTAAGGAAATTATGGGTTATAGCTATGGAGGTGATGGGTATGGTTCATGGGTATGCTCGTGAGGTCAATCTAGTGTTTATCATCTCCGTTGCGTCTACGTACTTTCCTGCAATATTGAATCTCAATATTGATACGTGAGCACTCATAACTTAACTTTTATATATCAATAGTGTATCCCTGACTAGTGCTCGAGTATATAGGATTATGCATGCTTGTACATTCGATATTGTCCTTAGATAGGTTTGTTGAATCCTGAATTAGATACATATGCTACTGAGATAGGGTATATGATATGCATGTCATTGGAAAGCTAGCGAAAAATTAAGAACTTTTCATTTAGATATCGAATGGTTTCGATGAACGGATTTGAAGTTATAGTCAACTGAATTTTAGTATTATTGTTAAAATGATTATTATTACTATCGTCGTTATTATTTTAATAGAAATATCATTGTTATTATAAAATATCATTATTAATATTATGTTAGTATTATCATTTTATCATAATAACATTTTTAGTAAATATAAATATTGTTATTTTTTTTATAGAATAATAATAATTATTATTACAAAATAATACAACTTTTACTTATTATTATTATGATCAATATTATTTTATCAAATAAATAGGGGATACAAAGATATTTTTCACCACGCGTAATATAATTACATTAATAATACATACCACTATAGTTTTACGATATTAAGTGAACTTTATAAATTTTACTACTTAAGATATATAAAAGTATATTTTATCATATATAAACGTTAATATAAATTTTTATTAATAAATGACTTTTATTATTATAAAATCTAATAAATATATTTAAATATATAAAACGACTATAGTTAAGTTATATAATAAACACATATAAATTTTAGAAGTCATTTTGGGTCAAGTTGACTTTTGTTGACTTTTGCATATTAGTCTCGAGCATTAGGATTGTGGTACACTATGACTTGACCAAAAATTGTTAGACAAATATTGACCAACATATAAATATATATAATTAATATAGGTTCGTGAATCCGAGACCAACCTTGCACTTGTTAAATGACGTTATATGTATTTTTACTACGAAATACAGTATGGTGAGTTTCATTTGCTCCCTTTTATATATATTTTTGGGACTGAGAATACATGCGCTGTTTTTTATAAATGTTTTACGAAATAGGCACAAGTACTAAAACTAGTTCTACGTGGGTTTAAACCAGAAATATACCCTTAGCTTGGTAACATTAAACTACTTGTCTATGTACGGTAGGCGCGAATCCTAAAGATAGATCTATTGGGCCTGACAAACCCCATCCTGACTATGGGATGCTTTAGTACTTCGAGGTTATTTTAAACACACCTGATCTGGTGTACTTCAGAGGGTAAAACATGAACGTTAAGGCTTGTTACCGGGTGCCTACAACTTATAGAATACTTTTATACACTTGCGAGTGTACATATATTTATAAACAGAAATCTTGTGGTCTATTAATATATTGAAATGATTGTTATGATAAACCTATGAACTCACCAACCTTTTGGTTGACATTTTAAAGCATGTTTATTCTCAGGTATTAAAGAAATCTTCCGCTGTGCATTAGCTCATTTTAAGGATATTACTTGGAGTCATTCATGGCATATTTTGAAAGACGTTGCATTCGAGTCATTGAGTTCATCAAGATTATTATTAAGCCAATTATAGTTGGATGTATTATGAAATGGTGTGCATGCCATCAACTTTCGTTGTAAAGAAAGTTTGTCTTTTAAAAACGAATGCAATGTTTGTAAAATGTATCATATAGAGGTCAAATACCTCGCGATGTAATCAACTATTGTGAATCGTTTATAATGTATATGAACGGGTCCTTTCACTCTTGCACTTTATAATTATGACCGATAGACTATTATGGACAAAACCAGATGGACATATCAAATAATCCAGGACAAAGGACAATTAACCCATGGTAATAAATTAAAATAAAAATGTCAAACATCATGATTACGGAAGTTTAAATAAGCATAATTCTTTTATTTTATATCTCATCGTACTTTTATTCACCGTCATCTTATTTATCGTACTTCAAATTATCGCACTTTTAATTATCGTCATTTACTTTATGCTTTAAATTAAGTTATATTTATATCTAATATTTTGCATTGGGTTTTAACTGTGATATAAGACTTAAAATCAACAAACTGGTCATTAAACGGTAAAACCCCCCTTTTATAATAATAATAATACTACTATATTACTAATATATATATATATATATATATATACATACATACATACAAATATAATTGTTTAAAAATATAATGTACGCAAAAATTGGATCCTTGTGGAACGAACCGGACTTACTAAAAACTACACTACCCTACGATTAGGTACACTGTCTATAAGTTTTGTAGCAAGGTTTATGTATATCCATTCTATAAATAAATAAATAACTTGTGTAAATTGTATCGTGTTTAATAGTATTTTGTAGTAAACTATAATCGTATTTCGTACGCCACCTCGCACACATCAAAGGTCCCGAGAGAACTACTTCAAAAAACATCAATTTACAATGGTCAACAAAGTCAGCACACTCCGACAACGACATCGAGTCCACCCGAATAGACTCGACTACGGGAAAATGTATGAACACAACAGCGGAGCAGCAACCAAATAGTGCAAATCGCAAAGTCAAACCAATAGAAACCAGGCTATCATCACCGAATTTTCTGAGGACAATTAGAAACCCTTGGATTCCAACAGTCAAATAAAGACTGCCGGAATATATGAGACGACCCGTCCTAATCCATAAGGAACGAATACAATAACATATGATTACATTGCGAGGTATTTGACCTCTAAATGATACATTTTACAAACATTGTATTCGTTTTTAAAAGACAACTTTCAATACATCGAAAGATGACAGGCATGCATACCATTTCATAATATCCAACCTATAAATGACCTAATCTGTCATTTCCTTAATAATAATCTCTATTGAACTCAATGACTTGAATGCAACGTCTTCTGGAATATGCCATGAATGACTCCAAGTAATATCTTTAAAATGAGCAAATGCACAGTGGAAGATTTCTTTCAAACCTGAGAATAAACATGCTTAAAAGTGTCAACCAAAAGGTTGGTGAGTTTATTAGTTTAGCATAATCAATCATTTCCATAATTTTAATAGACCACAAGATTTTCATTTCCATTTCTCATAAATATACTTCTCATATCAGGCATTTCGCAAACTGAATAGAGATAAAAATCATTCATATAGTGAACACCTGTTAATCGACCTTAACTAGATGCATATAGAATATCCCCATCATTCTGGGACATCCTTCGGACATGATAAATTCGAAGTACTAAAGCATCCGGTACGTTGGATGGGGATTGTTGGGCCCGATAGATCTATCTTTAGGATTCGCGTCAATTAGGGTGTCTGTTCCCTAATTCTTAGATTACAAGACTAAAAAGGGGCATATTCGATTTCGATCATTCAACCATAGAATGTAGTTTCGATTACTTGTGTCTATTTCGTCAAACATTTATAAAAGCGCATGTATTCTCAGTCCCAAAAATATATATTGCAAAAGCATTTAAAAATGGAGTAATGAAACTCACTATACTGTATTTTGTAGTAAAAATACATATGACGTTATTGAACAAGTGCAAGGTTGGCCTCGGATTCACGAACCTATATTAAGTGTATATATATATTTATATGTTGGTCAATATCTGTCTAACAATTTAAGTCAGGTCATAGTGTATCACAATCCTAATGCTCGAGATTATCATGCAGAGGTTAACAAAATCAATTTGACTCAAAATAACTTCAAAATATATACATGTTTATTATATGACTTAAATATAGTCATTTTATATATTTAAATATTTTTATTAGATTTTATTTGAGTAAATAATACAAGTCTTTTATTAATAAACAAAAATTTATATTAAAACTTATATATGATAAAAAAATATACTTTTATATATCTTTAGTAATAAAATTTATAAAGTTCACTTAATATCATAAAAATATAGTGGTATGTTTTATTAATGTACTTATATTACGTGTGGTAAAAATATCTTTGTATTAACTATCTATTTGATAAAATAATATTGATAATAACAATAATGAATAAAAGTTGTATTTTGTAATAATAATAATTATTATGATAATAGCAATATTTATTTACTAAAGATGATTATAATAAAATGATAATTCTAATCATGATAATAATAACGATACTTTTAAATATTAGCTGTAATAATAATATTTTATATAAAAATAATAATTCTATTCAAAATGATAATTTTAAATAATAATAATAATACTAAAATGATAATAATAATGATGATATTTTATAATAACAATGATATTTCTATTAAAAATGATAATTTTAATAAAAATGATAGTTTTAATATTAACATTACTTTTAAAATAATGAAAACGATATTTTTATCTAAATCAATAACTTACAATATTTTTATTTCATCATAATACTTATACTCATTATTCCCTAATCGATTCGTTTAATAGCTTTTAGTACTCTTTTATATTGCATTCATAATAATGATAATAATAGCAATCATAATAATTAGATGATACTAATATTAGTTTTAATGATAATGATACTAATAAGTATTATAATAATATTAATGATAATACTAATAATTATAATAATAATGATAATATTAATAATAATTTTTAATGATAATAACAATAATAATAATAACAATTTTTAATAATGATACTTATATTAATGATGATAATATTAATAATAATTATTATTATTATTATTATTATTATTAGATAATAATAATAATAACGACGATAATAACGACGATAGTAATAATAATCATTTTAACAATAATACTAAAATTCAATTGACTATAACTTCTAATCTGTTCGTCGAAACCATTCGATATCTAAATGAAAAGTTCTTAATTTTTCGCTAGCTTTTCAACGACATGCATATCATATACCTTATCTCAGTAGCATATGTATCTAATTCAGGATTCATCATAACCTATCTAATGACAATATCAAACGTACAAGCATTCATAATCCTATATACTCGAGCACTGGTCAGGGATACACTAATAATATATAAAAGTTAAGTTATGAGTGCTCACGTATCAATATTGCGATTCAATATTGCAGGAAAGTACGTAGACGCAACGAAGACGATAAACACTAGTTTGACCTCACGAGCTATATCCCCGAACAATACCCATAACCTCCATAGCTATAACCCATAATTTCGTTAGCTCTATCCCCCTCGAAAAATCCGTTTGAAATAGCTCGCTCATGACCTCGTCGTAGTATTTTATGTATAATACTACTAATAATAACATATACTAATAATACTAATACCAATAATAAGATTAATATTAATAATCTTAATATTAATAATATTAAATATATATATATATATATATATATATATATATATATATATATATATATATATATATATATATATATATATATATATTTATATCTCTTGCGAAGTGAATGATGAAATGAATCAAAAGTGAACTCGTTCGATATTTAAAGCAAAGTGGCAGCCACCTACTACCCATGCGATCGCATGGGTTTTAGGCTCTTTGGCCATGCGATCGCGTGGGCCAAGGTTCCAGCTCATAAACACGTTTAAAAAGCTTGCCGACACTTTTATATTATTATTATTATATATATATTTTATTTAATCTATATAATTATATAAATATTATATTATATTTATGTGCATCGTTAACTTGTAAATTTAGTTCTAAAGAATTGTACATTGTCACTCGAGTAATGTATCGGTTTCGGTTTCTCGAACGCATTTTCATACGCTAAGAAAACTGATACTTTAAGTTTCGCGACGTGTACCTTTATCAACAATTTGACTTACTCATCGATAAATTATATTATAAGAAATGTAACTTATATATTTGAGTGTTGTGGTCATTTGCTTCTATAAATCAGTGGCCTGTTGTTTATCAAAATATATTATTTTAAATCAGACGTTTTACGACTAAGTAATATTATATTTTATCACTTTGTAAAAATATATATACATATTCATTTGGAAATATAAATTTATACATATTAAAAATATTTAGTTTTTAAAAACTAATTATATTTCAGATTTTATATAATTTAAAATCGTTTTCATAATTTAACATAAATTGGTATGAATCATTTATGTACTAGTGTTCCCTTTAACCTGTCAAATATTCTAATTACTAATCGAATACAAATATCGTTTGTTAAATAGTTTGAAGTGTATACAAACACGTTTTTAAATACATATTACAAATTATCTATATAATTAACAACCAATATACGTTATTTAATCAAAGACATTTTAAATAAACAATTTATATTATATCGAAAAGCGTTTTGAAACTAAACCAGTTAATTATTATGTACTTTAGTCTTCCACTAACTTTGTCTAATTCTCGTTATTTTTCACTTTGTTCTCAATGATAGATTACTTTACCACTTATTCCGAATACCGTTAAAATGAAAAGTTTCCTAAATCAAAGTGGACCTCTCAACAGAGACTCGTAATCATACAATGTATCTGATAAATCAATCATTTGATATTATCTTTTAATTCCAAACATGTTGAACCAAAAACGTTCATGTAAAGTATTATACCTAATACTTTGTTAAAGTTATCAAATTATAATATATATATATATATACACATATACATATATAATCATATCCGTTCATTTAATGGTTCGTGAATCGTCAGAATTTGGTCGAGGTTAAATGAATATATAAACACAGCTTAAAATTCTTCAGATTCAACTTAACAAACTTTGCTTATCGTGTCGGAAACATATAAAGATTAAAGTTTAAATTTGGTCGAAAATTTCCAGGTTGTCACAGTACCTACCCGTTAAAGAAATTTTGTCCCCGAAATTTGATTGGGATGGTCATGGCTGACAATAAGTATGTTTTCATGACGCATACAAGCTGAAAATTAGAGTTTTATCATCGTTGAGTACTATAGATAAAACAATTCGATAACGTGAAGAGTATAGGTGAAGTTATCATAAAAGAGTGAAATGAGTAAGTGTAGATTTGTCATATCTTTTGACGTAGATAGGATTGATTTCCAGAGTTCAAAGGATTTGGAGAAAATCTACGTAATAAGATTTGATTAATTGATAATCAAGGAAATTAGGATCCGCTTTAAATGTGATCATCTGTTTTGATTGCTCTGTCGGATATTTTAATATAAATCCACCCCATTCGTTTCCTTACAATTCACACCTTCTATTCTTTATCCTTTAATTCATACTTTAAAACATTCGTCAATATGCTCCATCCGATTCTAATCCTTGATATACTCTTAACTTTCATATCTGTCATTCTTCTCTTTCATCTACCACCGGAGGATTTTATTTACTTTTACTATTTGAAATGTCCCGTTCATATTGATTATAAATGTTCCATATTAATTGATTTCGTTGCGAGGTTTTGACCTCTATATGAGATGTTTTTCAAAGATTGCATTCATTTTTAAAACAACCATAACCTTTATTTTATCGATAAAGGTTTAAAAAGCATTACGTAGATTATCAAATAATGATAATCTAAAATATACCGTTTACACACGACCATTACATAATGGTTTACAATAAGAATATATTACATCAAAAATAAGTTTCTTGAATGCAGTTTTTACATAATATCATACAAGCATGGACTCCAAATCTTGTCCTTATTTTAGTATGCAACAGCGGAAGCTCTTAATAATCACCTGAGAATAAACATGCTTAAAACATCAACAAAAAATGTTGGTGAGTTATAGGTTTAACCTATATATTATCAAATCATAATAATAGACCACAAGATTTCATATTTCAATATACATCTCATACATAGAGATAAAATTCATTCACATGGTGAACACCTGGTAAACCGACTTTAACAAGATGCATATAGAATATCCCCATCATTTCGGGACACCCATCGGATATGATAATTTTGAAGTACTAAAGCATTCCAAATTCCAGAATGGGGCTTGTTGGGTCCGATAGATCTATCTTTAGGGTTTGCATCAATTTGGGGGTCTGTTCCTAAATTCTTAGGCTACCAAGCTAAAAAGGGGCATATTCGGATTCGATCATTCACCCATATAATGTAGTTTCATTTACTTGTGTCTATTTCGTAAAACATTTATAAAACTGCATGTATTCTCATCCTAAAATATTAGATTTTAAAAGTAAAACTATAACTCACTTTCACAGATTTTTACTTCGTCGGGAAGTAAGACTTGGCCACTGGTCGATTCACGAACCTATAACAAATATGTACATATATATCAAAGTATGTTCAAAATATATTTATAACATTTTTAATACGTTTTAATGTTTTAAGTTTATTAAGTCAGCTGTCCTCGTTAGTAACCTATAACTAGTTGTCCATAGTTAGATGTACAGAAATAAATTGATATATATTATCTTGACCCAATCCACGACCCAGTGTATACTCGTCTCAGGCTAGATCACAACTCAAAGTATATATATTTTTGGAATCAACCTCAACCCTGTATAGCTAACTCCAACATTACTGCATATAGAGTGTCTATGGTTGTTGTGATGACCCGGAAATTTCTGACCAAATTTAAACTTAATCTTTGTATGATTAACATTTCCGACACGATAAGCAAAGTCTGTAAAACTGAATCTCAAAATTTTTGAACTACTTTTATATATTTAAATACCCTTCAGTTGTTTTTGACGATTCGCGAACAATTATATGTAAATAGATACATATATACTATAACTTGAAAAAGTAACAATGTATTAATTATTTGATACCGTACATTAAACTTATTGGTTTAAATATCTATTTGAATATATATGATAAGTTGAAATATTTATTATTAAAATTTATTTATAAATAACTTCCAATGTGTATTTAAAAACTGATTTATATATATTAAAAAGATATATACATATATATATATATAATTTCAAGTTATTTAGTAAACGATAGTAACATTTTCAAATTGCTACAGTACCCAAAATGCTACAGTGCTTTTGAAAATCACTATTTGCTACAGTGAAATTGACTTTGCTACAGTTAATTGCTACTGTAAAAATTGACTTTGCTACAGTAACTTTGCTACAGTGGTATAGTTTATGGATGATTTAAGACTATATTTTGACAAAGGTACTTTTCACGAAACGTAAAGTACAAGTTTTCTCAGTATACGATAGGACGTTCGAAAAACCGGAACCGGGACATAAGTCGAATGACGACGTACGACTAATCGAAACAAAAATTACAAATCAACTATGCACAGGAATAAAATATAATATATAATTAATTAATTTAAATTATATATTATATTTTATTATATTATGTCGACAAGCTAGGAGTTAAAAACATGTGAGCTGGAAAAAGAGGCCATGCGATCGCATGGCCAGATAGCCTAAAATCCATGCGATCGCATGGAAGGAGAAATCAGGCCACACTATAAAAGCTCGACCACTTCCACTTTTGATTAAAATCATTTTACTCCGTATTATTATTATTATTATTATTATTATTATTATTATTATTATTATTATTATTATTATTATTATTATTATTATTATTAAGATTAATATTATTATTAATCTTATTATTATTAGTATTATTAATAATTAGTATTATACATAAAATACTACGACGAGGTTATGAGCGTGTCACTTTCAAAAATGAGTTTTACGAGCGGGATAGAGCTAAGGAAATTATGGGTTATTACTAAGGAGGTTATGGGCAATGTTCAAGAGTATTGTTCGCAAGTCAAACCAAGTGTTTATCATCTCTGTTGCGTCTACGTACTTTTCTGAAATATTGAATCACAATATTGATACGTTGAGATCTACGATTATTTGGTAATCCGAGTTTCGGTCACATTACAATGAACAACTTTATGTGCTGCTAAGGTGAGTTTCATATGATCCCTTTTACCCTTTACATTTTTGGACTGAGAATATATGCAAATGCTTTAATAACTGTTTTACAATAATTATAAAGTGTGAGTTTCATTTGCTCCCTTTTTAATTGCTTTTGCAATCTATATTTTTGGGCTGAGAATACATGCACTTTATTTTAAACACAATGGATACAAGTACATACTAAATTCTACACTGAGTTAAACCGAAAATCCCTTAGCTTTGGTAACTAGTAGCTGCCAGTACATAGGATATGGACTGGTGGGTGCGAATAATTGTATATGGATCCATAGGGCTTGACATCCCCGTCCGAGCTAGAGCGCTAGCCTTTTAACGAACGTATGTTATTTGAGTTTAGGACACGTTGGTTTGCGTGTATTAAAACGAATGGGGTATTTATCATTATAACGTTAAAGTTTAGTTACCAGGGTGCTCTGTTATGTAGAATCTATTGATAAACGTTTCTGGATGAAACAACTGAAATCTTGTGATCCACTTTTATAGAATATTTTGATAAACGTTTTTGAATGAAACAACTGAAATCTTGTGATCCAACTTTATATACAGATTATACGAAACATTAAAACTATGAACTCACCAACCTTTGTGTTGACACTTGTTAGCATGTTTATTCTCAGGTTTCCTAGAAGTCTTCCGCTGTTGCTTATATGTTAGACAAGCTATGTGCATGGAGTCTTACATGACATACTTTTCAAGGAAATGTAGCATTCACCAAATTATCACCATGTATCTTATTTTGACTGCATTGTCAACGGAAGTACTATTGTAAACTATTATTTACGGTGATTGTCTATATGTAGAAATCATCAGATGTCGAAAACCTTTGATTTAAATATTCATTTATGGTGTGCCTTTTCAAAAGAATGCAATGTTTACAAAACGTATCATATAGAGGTCAAATACCTCGCAATGAAATCAATGAATGACGTATTGTCCATATGGATTTGGAGCGATCGTCACAGTTGTTCCAAATAATATATATAGATGGGTCGATATGATATGTCAAAATATTTGCATACGTGTCTATGGTATCCCAAGATTACATAATATATTAGAATACATGTATAATACAATATAAGTTAGCTAGGATATGATTTGTATAGAATTGTTACAATATTTCCCGTAGCTACAACAATCAAAAAATATCCAATCTTGTTTTACCCATAACTTCTTCGTTTTAAATCCATTTTGAGTGAATCAAATTGCTATGGTTTCATATTGAACTCTATTTTATGAATCTAAACAGAAAAAGTATAGGTTTATAGTTGGAAATATAAGTTACAAGTCGTTTTTGTAAGAGGTAGTCATTTCAGTCGAAAGAACGACGTCTTGATGACCATTTTGAAAAACATAATTCCACTTTGAGTTTAACCATGATTTTCGGATATAGTTTCATGTTCATAAGAAAAATTATTTTCCCATAAGAACAACTTTTAAATCAAAGTTTATCATAGTTTTTAATTATCAAACCCAAAACAGCCCGCGGTGTTACTACGACGGCGTATGTCCGGTTTTACGGTGTTTTTCGTGTTTCCAGGTTTTAAATCATTAAGTTAGCATATCATATAGATATATAACATGTGTTTAGTTGATTTTAAAATTCAAGTTAGAAGGATTAACTTTTGTTTGCGAACAAGTTTAGAATTAACTAAACTATGTTCTAGTGATTTCAAGTTTAAACCTTCGAATAAGGTAGTTTTATATATATGAATCGAATGATGTTATGAACATCATTACTACCTCAAGTTTTGTGGATAAACCTACTGGAAATGAGAAAAATAGATCTAGCTTTAAATGATCCTTGGATGGCTTGAAAGTTCTTGAAGCAGAATCATGACACGAAAGCAAGTTCAATTAAGATTTCCACTCGAAATAAGATTGTTATAGTTATAGAAATTGAATCAAAGTTTGAATATGAGTATTACCTTGTATTAGAAAGATATCTTACTGTAAATAAGAAAGATTTCTTGAGGTTGGATGATCACTTTACAAGATTGGAAGTAAGCTAGCAAACTTGGAAGTATTCTTGATTTTATGAAACTAGAACTTATAGAATTTATGAAGAACACTTAGAACTTGAAGATAGAACTTGAGAGAGATCAATTAGATGAAGAAAATTGAAGAATGAAAGTGTTTGTAGGTATTTTTGGTAGTTGGTATATGGATTAGATATAAAGGATGTGTAATTTTGTTTACATGTAAATAAGTCATGAATGATTACTAATATTTTTGTAATTTTATGAGATATTTCATGCTAGTTATCAAATGATGGTTCCCACATGTGTTAGGTGACTCACATGGGCTGCTAAGAGCTGATAATTGGAGTGTATATACCAATAGTACATACATCTAAAAGCTGTGTATTGTACGAGTACGAATACGGGTGCATACGAGTAGAATTGTTGATGAAACTGAACGAGGATGTAATTGTAAGCATTTTTGTTAAGTAGAAGTATTTTGATAAGTGTCTTGAAGTTTTTCAAAAGTTTATGAATACATATTAAAAAACTACGTGTATATACATTTTAACTGAGTCGTTAAGTCATCGTTAGTCGTTACATGTAAATGTTGTTTTGAAGCCTTTAGGTTAACGATCTTGTTAAGTGTCGTTAACCCATTGTTTATTATATCAAATGAGATGTTAAATTATTACATTATCATAATATTATGATGTATTAATATATCTTAATATGATATATATACAATTACATGTCGTTACAACGATAATCGTTACATATATGCCTCGTTTCGAAATCCTTAAGTTAGTAGTCTTGTTTTTTACATATGTAGTTCATTGTTAATATACTTAATGATATGTTTACTTATCATAATACCATGTTAACTATATATATATCCATATATATGACATCATATAGTTTTTACAAGTTTTAACGTTCGTGAATCACCGGTCAACTTGGGTGGTCAATTGTTTATATGAAACCTATTTCAATTAATCAAGTCTTAACAAGTTTGATTGCTTAACATGTTGAAAACACTTAATCATGTAAATAATAATTTCATTTAATATATATAAACATGGAAAATTTCGGGTCACTACAGTACCTACCCGTTAAATAAATTTCGTCCCGAAATTTTAAGCAGTTGGAGGTGTTGACGTATCTTTTGGAAATAAGTGCGGGTACTTCTTCTTCATCTGATCTTATCATTCCCAGGTGAACTCGGGTCCTCTACGATCATTCCATTGAACCTTAACAATTGGTATCTTGTTTTACTTAAGTCTTTTAACCTCACGATCCATTATTTCGACGGGTTCTTCGATGAATTGAAGTTTTTCATTGATTTGAATTTCGTTTAACGGAATAGTGAGATCTTCTTTAGCAAAACATTTCTTCAAATTCGAGACGTGGAAAGTGTTATGTACAGCCGTGAGTTGTTGAGGTAACTCAAGTCGGTAAGCTACTGGTCCGACACGATCAATAATCTTGAATGGTCCAATATACCTTGGATTTAATTTCCCTCGTTTACCAAATCGAACAACGCCTTTCCAAGGTGCAACTTTAAGCATGACCATCTCTCTAATTTCAAATTCTATATCTTTTCTTTTAATGTCAGCGTAGCTCTTTTGTCGACTTTGGGCGGTTTTCAATCGTTGTTGAATTTGGATGATCTTCTCGGTAGTTTCTTGTATTATCTTCGGACCCGTAATCTGTCTATCCCCCACTTCACTCCAACAAATCGGAGACCTGCACTTTCTACCATAAAGTGCTTCAAACGGCGCCATCTCAATGCTTGAATGGTAGCTGTTGTTGTAGGAAAATTCTGCTAACGGAAGGTGTCGATCCCAACTGTTTCCGAAATCAATAACACATGCTCGTAGCATGTCTTCAAGTGTTTGTATCGTCCTTTCACTCTGCCCATCAGTTTGTGGATGATAGGAAGTACTCATGTCTAGACGAGTTCCTAATGCTTGCTGTAATGTCTGCCAGAATCTTGAAATAAATCTGCCATCCCTATCAGAGATAATAGAGATTGGTATTCCATGTTTGGAGACGACTTCCTTCAAATACAGTCGTGCTAACTTCTCCATCTTGTCATCTTCTCTTATTGGCAGGAAGTGTGCTGATTTGGTGAGATAATCAACTATTACCCAAATAGTATCAAAACCACTTGTAGTCCTTGGCAATTTAGTGATGAAATCCATGGTAATGTTTTCCCATTTCCATTTCGGGATTTCGGGTTGTTGAAGTAGACCTGATGGTTTCTGATGCTCAGCTTTGTCCTTAGAACACGTCAAACATTCTCCTACATATTTAGCAACATCGGATTTCATACCTGGCCACCAAAAATGTTTCTTAAGATCCTTGTACATCTTTCCTGTTCCAGGATGTATTGAGTATCTGGTTTTATGAGCTTCTCTAAGTACCATTTCTCTCATATCTCCAAATTTTGGTACCCAAATTCTTTCAGCCCTATACCGGGTTCCGTCTTCCCGAATATTAAGATGCTTCTCCGATCCTTTGGGTATTTCATCCCATAAGTTTTCCTCTTTTAAAACTCCTTGTTGCGCCTCCTTTATTTGAGTAGTAAGGTTAGTGTGAATCATTATATTCATAGCTTTTACTCGAATAGGTTCTCTGTCCTTTCTGGTCAAGGCGTCGGCTACCACATTTGCCTTCCCCGGGTGGTAACGAATCTCAAAGTCGTAATCATTCAACAATTCAATCCATCTACGCTGCCTCATGTTCAGTTGTTTCTGATTAAATATGTGTTGAAGACTTTTGTGGTCGGTATATATAATACTTTTGACCCCATATAAGTAGTGCCTCCAAGTCTTTAATGCAAAAACAACCGCGCGTAATTCCAAATCATGCGTCGTATAATTCTGCTCGTGAATCTTCAATTGTCTAGACGCATAAGCAATTACTTTCGTTCGTTGCATTAATACACAACCGAGACCTTGCTTTGAGGCGTCACAATATAGGTGCCGTAGTTAACTTTTTCTTCAACAATTGAAACGCTTTTTCTTGTTCATCCTTCCATTCAAATTTCCTCCCTTTATGCGTTAATGCAGTCAAAGGTTTTACTATTTTGGAAAAATCTTGGATGAATATCCTCTAATAACCAGCTAGCCCTAAAAATTGGCGTATGTGTTTCGGAGTTTTCGGGGTTTCCCACTTTTCAACGGTTTCAATCTTTGCTGGATCTACTTGAATACCTTCTTTGTTCACTATATGACCGAGGAATTGAACTTCTTCCAACCAAAATGCACACTTTGAAAACTTAGCGTACACTTTTTCTTTTCTTAACAACTATGGCACTTTTCTCAAATGTTCTTCATGCTCTTGGTCATTCTTTGAGTAAATAAGTATGTCATCGATGAAAAAAATGACAAACTTGTCAAGGTATGGTCCACACACTCGGTTCATGAGGTCCATGAACACAGCTGGTGCGTTAGTTAACCCAAACGGCATAACCATAAACTCGTAATGACCGTAACGCGTCCTAAAAGCAGTCTTTGGAATATCATCCTCCTTCACCCGTATTTGATGATACCCAGAACGTAAATCAATCTTCGAATAAACCGACGAGCCTTGTAGTTGATCAAATAAGTCGTCGATTCTCGGTAGTGGGTAACGGTTCTTGATGGTAAGTTTTTTCAACTCTCGGTAGTCGATACACAACCTAAATGTACCATCCTTCTTCTTGACAAACAAAACAGGAGCTCCCCATGGTGATGTGCTTGGTCGAATGAAACCACGCTCTAAAAGTTCCTGTAACTGACTTTGTAATTTTTTCATTTCGCTGGGTGCGAGTCTGTATGGAGCAAGAGTTATTGGTGCAGTTCCTGGTACAAGATCTATTTGAAATTCAACGGATCGATGTGGGGGTAATCCCGGTAATTCTTTCGGAAATACATCGGAAAATTCTTTTGCGACAGGAACATCACTGATGTTCTTTTCTTCAGGTTTAACTTCCTTGATGTGTGCTAGAATGAGGTAACAACCTTTTCTTATTAGTTTCTGCGACTTCAAACTACTAATAAGATTTAATTTCGCATTGTTCTTCTCTCCGTACACCATTAAAAGTTTTCCCTTTTCAAGCATAATGCGAATCGCATTTTTGTAACAAATGACCTCTGCTCTCACCTTTTTCAACCAGTCCATACCAATTATTACATCAAAACTCCCTAACTCGACTGGTATTAAATCAATTTTAAACGTTTCATCCCCCAGTTTAATTTCTCTATCCCGACATATATTATCTGTTGAAATTAATTTACCGTTTACTAATTCGAGTAAAAATTTACTATCCAAAGGCGTCAATGGACAACTTAACTTAGCACAAAAATCTCTACTCATATAGCTTCTATCCGCACCCGAATCAAATAAAATATAAGCAGATTTATTATCAATAAGAAACGTACCCGTAACAAGCTCCGGGTCTTCCTGCGCTTCTACTGTATTAATATTGAAAACTCTTCCGCGGCCCTGCCCATTAGTATTCCCCTGATTTGGGCAATTACGTCTAATGTGGCCCGATTTTCCACATCCATAACAAACAAAGGCGGCATTACTTGTTTCGCCACTATTTATTCCTTTAGTTCTGTTAAACTTTGGTCCGTAGACCTCACACTTTTTCGCACCATGGCCAGTTCTTTTACACTTGGTGCAAAATGTCGTGCAGAACCCATTCTGGTGGTACTCTTCACACCTTTGGCATTTTTGGTTTTTGTTGCCGTTATTGTTATTGAGGTTGTTGTTGGGATTGTTATTGTTGTTGGAACGGATGTTGTAGTTGTTGTTGTTGTTGGGACGTTTGTTGTAGTTATTGTTGGGGTTGCGGTTATTGTTGCGATTATTGTTGCGATTGTTGTTGTAATTGTTGTTGTTGTTGTTGTTGTATTGGTGACCTTTGTCACTGGTTTCTTCCCACTTTCTCTTGAGTTGTTTTGTGTTGGCTTCTTATGCCGCCTGCTCTTTAATTCTTCCCTCAATCTAATTTATGAGTTTATGAGCCATTTGACTTGCCTTTTGTATGGAAGCAGGATCGTGTGAACTCACATCTTCTTGAATCCTTACTGGTAACCATTTTTATAAACGCGTCGATCTTCTCTTCTTCATCTTCGAACATTCCTGGACATAATAGGCACAACTCTATGAATCGTCGTTCATATGTGGTAATGTCGAACCCTTGTGTTCGTAACTCTCTAAGCTCTACCTTGAGCTTATTGACTTCGTTTCTAGGACGATACTGCTCGTTCATCAATTGCTTGAATGCCGACCACGGTAGTGCGTAAGCAGCATTTTGTCCTACATGTTCAAGATAGGTGTTCCACCACGTTAACGCAGTACCTGTGAAGGTATGCTTAGCGTACTTAACTTTATCCTCTTCAGTACACTTACTTATGGCAAACACCGATTCGACTTTCTCGGTCCACCGTTTCAATCCAATTGGTCCTTCAGTTCCATCAAATTCCAAAGGTTTGCAGGCAGTGAATTCTTTGTAGGAGCATCCTACACGATTTTTTGTGGAATTAGTTCCACTGCTAGATCCAGAGTTATTGTTATTTTGCATCGCAGCCTGTACTGCGGATATGTTTGCTGCAAGGAAAACACATAAGTCTTCCTCGCTCATGTTCAAATTCTGACGAGTCGCCGGTGCTATTTCCTTCAAAAATAGCCAAAAAAATTGAGTTAATCATATAGAATTTAAGAGTAGTCAATAGTATTTCGTAGCATAATATGAACTCATTTATAAAAGCTTTTTCTTCATATTAGCGTTTTATAAGTTTAAATTCGGGTACTACCTACCCGTTAAGTTCATACTTAGTAGCTAATATACAATTCAACAACTACAATTCCATATGAAAAACTGATTATAATAATATATCACATATAAATATTCTTCAAACTTACAACATCGCTATATTACATATAACATGAAATATAGTACACTTTGATACAGGACAGTTTTGAAGATAAATCTAGTTAATACGCAAGTTGTTCAGCAAAGGAAATAAAGACACGTAATTCATAAGTCCAGAAACAAGTCATGCATTCTGGTTTTACTAAGACGACTTCCCATCCTTGGTCTTGTGGAAAATAACCATTATGACCATTGGCTAGGTAGCATGTTGTAATGTCGTCAAAAGGACGAGGGTTTCGTAATGTCCAACAGCCCCGTAATAATCTAAAAACCTTGTTTCTTACCCCAACTACTGAATCCGTCACTTGTGGGAAGGTTTTATTTAAAAGCTACAATCCGATGTTCTTTTTCTCACTTTGGTAAGAAGCAAACATCACTAACCCGTAAGCATAACATGCTTCTTTATGTTGCATGTTAGAAGCTCTTTCTAATTCACGAAATCCTATGTTGGGATATGTTGAGTCAAAATAGGTTCTTAACCCGTAGCGTAAAATTGCATTTGGGTTCCCCACATTTAACGCTTTAAAGAAAACACGGCGTAACTTACGGTCTCCCCAATGTGATATACCCCACCTATCAAAGGTAAGCCTTTTATAAACTAAGGCATTTCTGGAAAGTCTTTCAAACGTTTGACAAGTTAATTTCTCCATAACTAAATGTGCTGATGAATTCTGACCGACTCTAGACAAGATTTCCTCAATCATATCCTCTGGTAGGTCTTCTAAAATATTCGGTTATCTACCCTTAACGTCCATTTTGTTTTTATACTGTAAAATAGACAAGGATTAGATTTGTAAAAGATAATTAACAAACAATACAAGCAATTTTTACATAGAACATAAAAGTACAAGCACACTACAATACATATAATACACAACATGATTACAACCCTCTAATCTGAATCACTGGTTTCTTCTTCTTCGGACTTGGTTCGTTTTCCTAATTTTCTAGGAATATATGGTGTTCCTCTAATACGAGCCGTCGTTTTCCACAATGGTTTAGAAAAACCTGGTGGTTTAGAGGTTCCCGGGTCATTGTTACATTTTAGGAAATACGGATGTTGCTGATTCATATAAAGTTCATCGGGGTTGGAATCGGGTTTCTCTATTTTTATACCTTTTCCCTTATTATTTTCTTTCGCTTTATTAAATTGGGTCGAGGTAATTTCTATAACATCATCGGAATCCTCATCGGGATCCGATTCATAGGAAAATTGATAATCTTCCCAATATTTTGCTTCCTCGGCGGAAACACCATTGACCATTATTAACTTTGGTCCGTTGGTTGAGGATTTTCTTTTATTTAATCATTTTACTATAGGTATCAATATTTCTTCCTCCGGAACCTCTTCTTCTTCCGGTTCCACCTCTTCTGATTCCTCTTCTTCCGGTTCCTCTTCGGGAATTTGTGAATCTTCCCAAATTATATTCGACTCTTCATTATTATTAGGTGAGTCGATGGGATTTGTACTAGTGGTAGACATCTATCACACAATATCAAACACATTAAGAGGTTAATATATCACATAATATTTACATGTTAATAATATATAGTTTCCAACAAAAGTGTTAAGCAATCGTTTTTAAAGAAAACACGGTCGAAGTCCAGACTCACTAATGTATCCTAACAAACTCGATAAGACACACTAATGCAAATTTCTGGTTCTCTAAGACCAACGCTCGGATACCAACTGAAATGTCCCGTTCATATTGATTATAAACGTTCCATATTAATTGATTTCGTTGCAAGGTTTTGACCTCTATATGAGACGTTTTTCAAAGACTGCATTCATTTTTAAAACAACCATAACCTTTATTTTATCGATAAAGGTTTAAAATGCATTACGTAGATTATCAAATAATGATAAGCTAAAATATACCGTTTACACACGACCATTACATAATGGTTTACAATAAAAATATATTACATCAAAAATAAGTTTCTTGAATGCAGTTTTTACATAATATCATACAAGCATGGACTCCAAATCTTGTCCTTATTTTAGTATGCAACAGCGGAAGCTCTTAATAATCACCTGAGAATAAACATGATTAAAACGTCGACAAAAAATGTTGGTGAGTTATAGGTTTAACCTATATATTATCAAATCATAATAATAGACCACAAGATTTCATATTTCAATATACATCCCATACATAGAGATAAAATTCATTCATATGGTGAACACCTGATAACCGACATTAACAAGATGCATATAGAATATCCCCATCATTCTGGGACACCCATCGGATATGATAATTTCGAAGTACTAAAGCATTCCAAAATCCAGAATGGGGCTTGTTGGGCCCGATAGATCTATCTTTAGGATTCACGTCAATTTGGGGATCGGTTCCCAAATTCTTAGGCTACCAAGCTAAAAAGGGGCATATTCGGCTTCGATCATTCACCCATATAATGTAGTTTCATTTACTTGTGTCTATTTCGTAAAACATTTATAAAACTGCATGTATTCTCATCCCAAAATATTAGATTTTAAAAGTGGGACTATAACTCACTTTCACAGATTTTTACTTCGTCGGGAAGTAAGACTTGGCCACTGGTCGATTCACGAACCTATAACAAATATGTACATATATATCAAAGTATGTTCAAAATATATTTACAACATTTTTAATACGTTTTAATGTTTTAAGTTTATTAAGTCAGCTGTCCTCGTTAGTAACCTACAACTAGTTGTCCATAGTTCGATGTACATAAATAAATCTATATATATTATCTTGGATCAATCCACGACCCAGTGTATACACGTCTCAGGCTAGATCACAACTCAAAGTATATATATTTTTGGAATCAACCTCAACCCTGTATAGCTAACTCCAACATTACTGCATATAGAGTGTCTATGGTTGTTCCAAATAATATATATAGATGGGTCGATATGATATGTCAAAACATTTGCATACGTGTCTATGGTATCCCAAGATTACATAATATATTAGAATACATGTATAATACAATATAAGTTAGCTAAGATATGATTTGTATAGAATTGTTACAATATTTCCCGTAGCTACAACAATCAAAAAATATCCAATCTTGTTTTACCCATAACTTCTTCGTTTTAAATCCGTTTTGAGTGAATCAAATTGATATGGTTTCATATTGAACTCTATTTTATGAATCGAAACAGAAAAAGTATAGGTTTATAGTCGAAAATATAAGTTACAAGTCATTTTTGTAAGAGGTAGGCATTTCAGTCGAAAGAACGACGTCTTGATGACCATTTTGAAAAACATACTTCCACTTTGAGTTTAACCATGATTTTCGAATATAGTTTCATGTTCATAAAAAAAATCATTTTCCCAGAAGAACAACTTTTAAATCAAATTTTATCATAGTTTTTAATTATCAAACCCAAAACAGCCCGCGGTGTTACTACGACGGCGTATGTCCGGTTTTACGGTGTTTTTCGTGTTTCCAGGTTTTAAATCATTAAGTTAGTATATCATATAGATATAGAACATGTGTTTAGTTGATTTTAAAAGTCGAGTTAGAAGGATTAACTTTTGTTTGCGAACAAGTTTAGAATTAACTAAACTATGTTCTAGTGATTTCAAGTTTAAACCTTCAAATAAGGTAGTTTTATATATATGAATCGAATGATGTTATGAACATTATTACTACCTCAGGTTTTGTGGATAAACCTACTGGAAATGAGAAAAATAGATCTAGCTTCAAAGGATCCTTGGATGGCTTGAAAGTTCTTGAAGCAGAATCATGACACGAAAACAAGTTCAAGTACGATTTCCACTCGAAATAAGATTGTTATAGTTATAGAAATTGAATCAAAGTTTGAATATGAGTATTACCTTGTATTAGAAAGATATCTTACTGTAAATAAGAAAGATTTCTTGAGGTTGGATGATCACTTTACAAGATTGGAAGTAAGCTAGCAAACTTGGAAGTATTCTTGATTTTATGAAACTGAAACTTATAGAATTTATGAAGAACACTTAGAACTTGAAGATAGAACTTGAGAGAGATCAATTAGATGAAGAAAATTGAAGAATGAAAGTGTTTGTAGGTGTTTTTGGTCATTGGTATATGGATTAGATATAAAGGATGTGTAATTTTGTTTACATGTAAATAAGTCATGAATGATTACTAATATTTTTGTAATTTTATGAGATATTTCATGCTAGTTGCCAAATGATGGTTCCTACATGTGTTAGGTGACTCACATGGGTTGTTAAGAGCTGATCATTGGAGTGTATATACCAATAGTGCATACATCTAAAAGCTGTGTATTGTACGAGTACGAATACGGGTGCATACGAGTAGAATTGTTGATGAAACTGAACGAGGATGTAATTGTAAGCATTTTTGTTAAGTAGAAGTATTTTGATAAGTGTCTTGAAGTCTTTCAAAAGTGTATGAATACATATTAAAAAACTACATGTATATACATTTTAACTGAGTCGTTAAGTCATCGTTAGTCGTTACATGTAAATGTTGTTTTGAAGCCTTTAGGTTAACGATCCTGTTAAGTGTTGTTAACCCATTGTTTATTATATCAAATGAGATGTTAAATTATTACATTATCATGATATTATGATGTATTAATATATCTTAATATGATATATATATACAATTAAATGTCGTTACAACGATAATCGTTACATATATGCCTCGTTTCGAAATCCTTAAGTTAGTTGTCTTGTTTTTACATATGTAGTTCATTGTTAATATACTTAATGATATGTTTACTTATCATAATACCATGTTAACTATATATATATCCATATATATGACATCATATAGTTTTTACAAGTTTTAACGTTCGTGAATCACCGGTCAACTTGGGTGGTCAATTGTTTATATGAAACCTATTTCAATTAATCAAGTCTTAACAAGTTTGATTGCTTAACATGTTGAAAACACTTAATCATGTAAATAACAATTTTATTTAATATATATAAACATGAAAAAGTTCGGGTCACTACACTATTACCTTGGGGTTATGGTGTTTTTAATTCCCCCGTGCCTTTACGTGGCAATACGTATTGATATGCACGGTTTGTAATTTATGTATTGTTGTCGAGCTTTATATTTTCTTATATTCAAGAGTTCCATACTCTTGTCTCCTCTTCTCGACTTCAAGTCAAGCGAATAATGGTCCAGAATTCGTAGGTATGGATTTTGAAATGAACATAGTTAATGTTCTAAGAAGAAAATTGTAATAGTACGATCTTGATTTGTCAAATTACCAGAATACCTCTGAAAAGACCGAATCATCAAGAAAATATTTTCTTGATATGTTTAGAGTTTAATTAGAATACAAGAGTCGTATAACATGGCACATGATGACGTTATGATCTGTGAATCATCAAGTTCCATTTATAAACTCAGCATGACTTACTGTAATAAAATCACGTTGATCAAGTTTCATTATATTATACTAAGTCATGCTTCAGTTCCCAACACTACTTCAAAAAAATTCATATTTTAAACTCGAAGGTTTCAGAATTTAGAAACTAAAATAGTTTCTTTTATGATGTAACACAGATATCGCGAAGAGATAAATGATTTCGGATAACAATAGTTATGAAGATAGCTTCAGAAATATCGAAGATATTTATAATGAAAGATATGATGATATCTTAGAATTTCTAACATCGATGGATGATGATGAAGATTTGTCCGTAAAGGTTTAGAGTTAGAAGTAAGGTATTTGATAAAAATTTTAGCAGACACTGAATCATTTGGATTCTTTGAAGGTAGATTTCGTCCTTGTGATTTGTCCACAGCCTCCTTCATGGTTTGCTCAATCCGTTTTCCAGTTCCAAACCTTCTCTTTTTCTGAGCTTTGCCAATACACTAATCTTTATCATCAAACTTTTAACTGTTACGGTTGTCTACAGATTCTGCTGCTTCATTCAACTTTTCCAATAATTCTAAGAACTAATTCGTAGATTGGGGTGTTTTTCAGAAACTTCACATTCGAAGTATATAAGTCTAGGAGATAGACGTTATATGTATACATATAACTGTTGGCGTAGACATGCTGCAAGATTTCAAAATACTGATTGCTGATTCCCAGTAACTGTTACAAGATGCGAATGAGTAAATGATGGGGTTTTTGATAAATATTATGATTTTTCGGAAAGTCAAAGATCAGTGAAGTTGTAGGTAAGTTTATTGTTAATGTGGTGAGATATAAAAGGTTCTCCGGTAACGATGATGAAAGGGCAACATCTATATCGAGGTTATAATAAGACTGTTTCAACTGAAAAGTCGAAGTTGACTTGTTGGAGCTGTGACAAAACTAGCTAATTTGAAAAGGAATCGCAAAGTTATTTTCAGGTACAAGACTGTGGTTAATATGTGGTTGGATCATCATCTCGATTGTTCATTATTTGAAGTGTCTTCAGGAATTTCGAACGGTTTAACACAAATTGTAATCGTTAATATACATATGATGTTCTAGGATTTTGAATGATACAAATATTTTTTTCTGGGTTCTATGAATAGAAATGATGTTCTAGCACAGTTTCGAAGTCAAAGTATAGCTTTGAAAGATGTAGGAATCTAAGAGTGATGTCTTCTGTTAAATTTTGACTTGGATTTTGATTTGTCAAAATCAGAATATGTAATCAAATTTGGATGAGAAACGTTGTTTTGATTTCTATGAAAGGATGTAAATTGTTGTAAAAGTAGTGAGTATAGTTGATGATTGCGGAATCAGATTCGAAGAATGTAACATATTAATTGTGAATTTATATATCTCTCGGGTATTACCTACCCGTTAAAAAATTTCACAAGTAACATTTTTGTACAAATGAATTTTATTACAGTCTCTATGAAGATATATATATATATATATATATATATATATATATATATATATATATATATATATATATATATATTCTTCAGATGTAATGTAGATTTAATGAGTTAATATTAAATTAAACTCATTTGATTTTCGACTGGAAATTAGAAATGAATAATTTCTAAAACTTTAGAAATTTCGGAATCTTCGCGTAAATGAAATTATGAATTAATACTTCATTATTCATTTTTATTGATATTTATTCGGTGAATGATGTTGGTGCTCGTGGAATTCTTGTGAACTTCGCAAGATATGAATAATGTTTTCTAGAAAGTTTTAAGTATCTCGAAAGTGTAAAATCAAACATGTAATTGAATAATACACTTGGATTATTATGAAATGGAATTCATTGAGTTGGAACAGAGATTGTGGTTAACGATAGTTAAGTCGTTAATCGAAGGGTTATAGCATATTAGTAATATGAATTTAACTGAGTAGTATCTACCCTTTTTCAATTCATTCATAATAGCTTAGTACGAAAAGATTTATGATGGTTTCAAAATTTATATATAAGATATACATATAAATTCTTCAGAGGAATTGAGTTAATACTTCATAATTCATTGATACAATATAATCGTTATTGATTTCGTAATAATGTCCACGGTGATTCTTGAACTGTCGGAGTTTGTGATGTTATAGGTGCTGCTGATTCTGATGATGCTGACGGCACTGACTGTGCTGGTGATGCTAATGGTACTGTTGATGTGGCTAATAACATAAGTCTAGCTTGTAAATAACGCACCATTCTTGTTAGGGTTTCTATTCTTCCTTCTATCATTTTGGTTCATTCATCTAATTTATGGTTAGGGCTAGAATAGATAATCTCTAAGACTTTGGAGATTACATAATTGTCGCGGAATGTTTCTTCAATGAAGTTTTGAATCAATACTTCATCAGTCATTGTTATTGGTACTCCTTGTTATCTACGGTGCGTATGACGTTGATGTTCGAGGTACAGATTGTGATGTTGAGGTGTGAGATGCGGATGTTATTGTTGGTGGTGATAATGGTACTGTTGGTGTTGCATATGGTGGTACTGTTGTTGCAGGCTCTGCTGCTGGTGCTTGTAACCTTTGCACCATATTCTCTAAGGCTACCACTTGAACGTGAAGCTTATTAACTTCTTCTGTTACACCGGGATGATTGTCGGTTCTGACGAGTGGGTGAATAAGATCTAGAATGTGAGATAGTATATAATCGTGACGAGATACTCTAGAAATGAGAGAGAAAATGGTGTCTCAAATAGGTTCGCCGGTAAGTGCTTCAGGTTCATCGCCAAGAGGGCAATGTGGTGGATGGAAGGGATCACCTTCTTCTTGTCACCAATGACTAAGTAGACTACGAATCCATCCCCAATTTATCCAGAATAGATGATGGCTAATTGGTTGCTCCATTCCGGTCACACTCCTTTCGGAGCTTGAGTGAAACTCCATATCGGAATCCGAGGGACTTGAACTAGGGGCGAGTTCCATTTCGTACGATTGAATAAAGGATTTTTCGATATGAAAAGATTTCCGGCTATCAGATGATATTCTAATTATATAGAATATCTATATATATAGAACAAAATATTTCGTAGATTACGGAGGGATTTACGAAATATGTCAGGCAAAGTTTACAGTAACAGATACGCTAAGATATAAATTAGCAGATACGCTAAGATATGAATTTTGTCTATACACTATTCATGCAATCAATGCAGTAAGACGTGTCTAGACTAAGAATGATAAGTAGTTAATTTCCGATAAAAATGATAAGCAAAACTTTTGACATGCAGACACGGTCGAAGTCCAGACTCATTAATGCATCTTAATATCTATCAGTTAGACACACTAATGCAAGACCTGGTTCGCTAAGACCACCGCTCTGATACCATATGAGACGACCCGTCCTAATCCATAAGCAACGAATACAATAACATATGATTACATTGCGAGGTATTTGGCCTCTAAATGATACATTTTACAAACATTGCATTCGTTTTTAAAAGACAACTTTCATTACATCGAAAGATGACAGGCATGCATACCATTTCATAATATCCAACCTATAAATGACCTAATCTGTCATTTCCTTAATAATAATCTCTATTAAACTCAACGACTAGAATGCAACGTCTTTTGAAATATGCCATGAATGACTCCAAGTAATATCTTTAAAATGAGCAAATGCATAGCGGAAGATTTCTTTCAAACCTGAGAATAAACATGCTTAAAAGTGTCAACCAAAAGGTTGATGTGATGACCCGAAAATTTTCGATCAAATTTAAACTTTATCTTTATATGATGTAAATTGTTAGAACTATACATATAAATAACTTACATCGTGTATTTAAAACGTGGTTATGAATATATTGAATATATGTGATTTCAAAATTAGTTAAATAAACGATAGTAACATTTGGTTATTCGATTCGATTGATTTTTAGAACGTTTGAGAAGTTAAAATAAACGTTGGCGTATAAATGAATTATATCAAATTAAGTTCTAGAGCAGAAATGTTAGGTGATATAATAATATCTATTTTAAATTATATATATTGAACGTTGAAATATAAATTATTTTTTTAAAACTAAAATATAATATTATTAAATAAATATTTCAATCTTATATAATACATACAAAATTATATTTTTCTTTGAGAATATATATATATATATATATATATATATATATATATATATATATATATATATATATATATATATATATATATATATATATATATTGCAAAGTGATTAAATATAATATTAACTAGATACAAAACATTTTGATTTAAATTATCATATGTATATATAACGAGACGTCGATTTATAGAAGCAAATGACCAAAACATTCAAATGTGTAAGTTACATTTCATGGAGTATAATTATTGGTGAAATAAGTCTAATTATTGATAAAGGTACGAGTCACAAAACGTAAAGTACGAGTTTTCTAAGCGTACGAAATAGCGTTCGAGAAACTGGAACTGGCACGTAAGTCGAGTGTCAACGTACTATTCATCGGTGCTAAAATTACAAATCAACTATGCACTAGAATATAATATAATATTTAATTAATTCTAAAGATTAAATATATTATATATTAAATAAATATATATATATATATATATGTACAACATAAGTGTCGGCAGGAAATTGTTACGCATTTGTGAGCTGTCATAAGAGGCCATGCGATCGCATGGCCAAATGCCCTTCAAACCATGTGATCGCATGGCAGGAGGGGACAGGTTCGTTCTATAAAGTTCGCAATTTTTCAGACGAATTCATTTATCTTCTTCTCTTAATTCTCTCGCACTCTTCTTACATTTATATTTATTATCATTATTATTATTATTATTATTATTATTATTATTATTATTATTATTATTAAGATTAATATTATTATTATTATTATTAGTCATAGTATTATTATTAAGTAGTATACATAAAATACTACGACGAGGTCATGAGCGAGTTATTTCAAAACGTGTTTTACGAGCGGGATAGAGCTAAGGAAATTATGGGTTATAGCTATGGAGGTGATGGGTATTATTCGGGGCTATGCTCGTGATGTCAATCTAGTGTTTATCATCTCCGTCGCGTCTACGTACTTTCTTACAATATTGAATCACAATATTGATACGTGAGCATTCACATCTTATCTTTTATATATTAATAGTGTATCCATGTCTAGTACTCGAGTATATATGTTTATGCATGCTTGTATGCTTTAATTTTTTCGTTAGTTAGTTTATGATGAATTACGAATTTGATACATATGCTACTGATATAAAGTATATGATATGCATGTTTTTGAAAAGCTGGTGAAAAATTATTAACTTTTCATTTAGAAACCGCGTGATTTCGATGAACGGATTAAAAGATATGGTCAACTGAATTATGTTTGACGTTAATTGAAATAGTGTTTAAAACTGTAAATTAATATTTAAACAACTTGTATATGAGATTGATAAATTGGATTTTTAGATATTACTAATCGAGTAAATGAATTTTTATATAAGGCACATCTCGTTTTGTTGAACAATTGTCAAAGTTGACTGTTTTATCATGTTTTAAAGCTTTATAAACACTATAATCTGATTTTACAAGTATTGGAAAGTTATGTGAAATAATAAAATATTTTCGATTGCCATGATAATTCAAATATAATATAGCTCCTGAAATAAAATAATATTTTGAGTTTGATAAGCTATAAATTCGTTCAATTATCAAGACTTATACTATGACAATAAACATGTATAGATTTAATGATCATATTGGGTCAGATTGACTTTTGAGATGACTTTTGTTAACTTTTACATGTCGGTCTCGAGCATTAGGATTGTGATACACTATGACCTGACCTAGCTTGTTAGACATGTATTGACCAACATATGTTCTCTAGATTGAGATCTATGGTTACTTTGCATTCCGAGTTTCGGTCACATGTCGATGAATGAATTTATGTGCTGCTAAAGTGAATTTCATTTGCTCCCTTTTTAATTGCTTTTGGTCAATATCTGTCTAACAATTTAAGTCAGGTCATATCACAATCCTAATGCTCGAGATTATCATGCAGAGGTTAACAAAATCAATTTGACTCAAAATAACTTCAAAATATATACATGTTTATTATATGACTTAAATATAGTCATTTTATATATTTAAATATTTTTATTAGATTTTATTTGAGTAAACAATACAAGTCTTTTATTAATAAACAAAAATTTATATTAAAATTTATATATGATACAAAAATATACTTTTATATATCTTTAGTAATAAAATTTATAAAGTTCACTTAATATCATAAAAATATAGTGGTATGTGTTATTAATGTACTTATATTACGTGTGGTAAAAATATCTTTGTATTACCTATCTATTTGATAAAATAATATTGATAATAACAATAATGAATAAAAGTTGATTTTTTGTAATAATAATAATTATTATGATAATAGCAATATTTATTTACTAAAGATGATTATAATAAAATGATAATTCTAATCATGATAATAATAACGATACTTTTTAATATTAGCTGTAATAATAATATTTTATATAAAAATAATAATTCTATTCAAAATGATAATTTTAAATAATAATAATACTAAAATGATAATAATAATGATATTATATAATAACAATGATATTTCTATTAAAAATGATAATTTTAATAAAACAAATGATAGTTTTAATATTAACATTACTTTTAAAATAATGAAAACGATATTTTTATCTAAATCAATAACTTATAATATTTTTATTTCATCATAATACTTATACTCATTATTCCCTAATCGATTCGTTTAATAACTTTTAGTACTCTTTTATATTGCATTCATAATAATGATAATAATAGCAATCATAATAATTAGATGATACTAATATTAGTTTTAATGATAATGATACTAATAAGTATTATAATAATATTAATGATAATACTAATAATTATAATAATAATGATAATATTAATAATAATTTTTAATGATAATAACAATAATAATAATAATAACAATAACAATTTTTAATAATGATACTTATATTAATAATGATAATATTAATAATAATAATAATAATAATAATAATAATAATTATTATTATTATTATTATTATTATTATTATTATTATTATTATTATTATTAGATAATAATAATAATAATAATAACGACGATAATAATAATAATCATTTTAACAATAATACTAAAATTCAATTGACTATAACTTCTAATCTGTTCGTCGAAACCATTCGATATCTAAATGAAAAGTTCTTAATTTTTCGCTAGCTTTCCAACGACATGCATATCATATACCTTATCTCAGTAGCATATGTATCTAATTCAGGATTCAACATAACTTATCTAACGACAATATCAAACGTACAAGCATGCATAATCCTATATACTCGAGCACTAGTCAGGGATACACTAATAATATATAAAAGTTAAGTTATGAGTGCTCACGTATCAATATTGTGATTCAATATTGCAGAAAAGTACGTAGACGCAACGGAGATGATAAACACTAGTTTGACCTCACGAGCTATATCCCCGAACAATACCCATAACCTCCATAGCTATAACCCATAATTTTCTTAGCTCTATCCCTCTCGAAAAACCCGTTTGAAATAGCTCGCTCATGACCTCGTCGTAGTATTTTATGTATAATACTACTAATAATAATATATACTAATAATACTAATACCAATAATAAGATTATTAATAATCTTAATATTAATAATATTAATATTATATATATATATATATATATATATATATATATATATATATAACTCGTTCGATATTTAAAGCAAAGTGGCAGCCACCTACTACCCATGCGATCGCATGGGTTTTAGGCTCTTTGGCCATGCGATAGCATGGGCCAAGGTTCCAGCTCATAAACACGTTTAAAAACCTTGCCGACACTTTTATATTATATATATATATATATATATATATATATATATATATATATATATATATATATATATATATATATATATTATATTTAATCTATATAATTATATAAATATTATATTATATTTCTGTGCATCGTTAACTTTTAAATTTAGTTCTAAAGAATTGTACATTGTCACTCGAGTAATGTATCGGTTTCGGTTTCTCGAACGCATTTTCGTACGCTAAGAAAAATGATACTTTACGTTTCGCGACGTGTACCTTTATCAACAATTTGACTTACTCATCGATAAATTATATTATAAGAAATGTAACTTATATATTTGAGTGTTGTGGTCATTTGCTTCTATAAATCAGTGGCCCGTTGTTTATCAAAATATATTATTTTAAATCAGACATTTTACGACTAAGTAATATTATATTTTATCACTTTGTAAAAATATATATACATATTCATTTGGAAATATAAATTTATACATATTAAAAATATTTAGTTTTTTAAAACTAATTATATTTCAGAGTTTATATAATTTAAAATCGTTTTCATAATGTAACATAAATTGGTATGAATCATTTATGTACTAGTGTTCCCTTTAACCTGTCAAATATTCTAATTACTAATCGAATACAAATATCGTTTGTTAAATAGTTTGAAATGTATACAAACACATTTTTAAATACATATTGCAAATTATCTATATAATTAACAACCAATATACGTTATTTAATCAAAGACATTTTAAATAAACAATTTATATTATATCGAAAAGCGTTTTGAAACTAAAACAGTTGATTATTATGTACTTTAGTCTTCCACTAACTTTGTCTAATTCTCGTTATTTGACACTTTGTTCTCAATGATAGATTACTTTACCACTTATTCCGAATACCGTTAAAATGAAAAGTTTCCTAAATCAAAGTGGACCTCTCAACAGAGACTCGTAATCATACAATGCATCTGATAAATCAATCATTTGATATTATCTTTTAATTCCAAACATGTTGAACCAAAAAAGTTCATGTAAAGTATTATACCTAATACTTTGTTAAAGTTATCAAATTATAATATATACACATATACATATATAATCATATCCGTTCATTTAATGGTTCGTGAATCGTCGGAATTTGATCGAGGTTAAATGAATATATGAACACAGCTTAAAATTCTTGAGATTCAACTTAACAAACTTTGCTTATCGTGTCGAAAACATATAAAGATTAAAGTTTAAATTTGGTCGGAAATTTCTGAGTTGTCACAATATACAAAATACAACCCACATATTTCAAAAGGAAAAAACTCCGGCACCCAACCTTAAACAACATAAATGGAGACCAAGAATAGAAAAAACAAAAAGAACCTCGAGATCTATCTGAAACGGCAGCAGAACTTCGGAAGAGAAGTTCGCCGCCTGCAACCATCGTCGGCAGAAAAAGAGGCGGTCTCCGACGGCATTAAACGCGATCTGTTGACCAACCCAAGACGGAAGATATAACGACCCGTCCTAATCTATCTGGACGAATACATTACATTTGGTTACATCGGGAGGTACTTGACCTCTATATGATACGTTTTACAAACATTGCATTCGTTTTTTTAAAAGACAAACTTTCATCTCAACGAAAGTTGACAGGCATGCATACCATTTCATAATATATCCAATCTATAATTGACTTAGTAATAATCTTGATGAACTCAACGACTCGAATGAAACGTCTTTTGAAATATGTAATGAATGACTCCAAGTAATATCTCTAAAATGAGCAAATGCACAGCGGAAGATTTCTTTCATACCTGAGAATAAGCATGCTTTAAAGTGTCAACCAAAAGGTTGGTGAGTTCATTAATTTATCATAATTGATCATTTCCATAATTTTAATAGACCACAAGATTTCTATTTTCATTTTTCATAAACATCATCTCATATCTGGCATTTCACACAAACTGCATAGAGATAAAAATCATTCATATGGTGAACATCTGGTAATCGACATTAACAAAATGCGTCTAGAATATCCCCATCATTCCGGGACTCTCATCGGACATGATAAAATCGAAGTACTAAAGCATCCGTAACCCGGATGGTGTTTGTTAGGCCCAATAGATCTATCTTTAGGATTCGCGTCAATTAGGGTTTCTGTTCCCTAATTCTTAGATTACCAGACTAAAAAGGGGCATATTCGATTCGATAATCCAACCATAGAATGTAGTTTCTATTACTTGTGTCTATTTCGTAAAACATTTATAAAAGCAGCACATGTATTCTCAGTTCCAAAAATATATATTGCAAAAGCATTTAAAAAGGGAGCAAATGAAACTCGCAATACGATATTTTGTAGTAAAAATATGCATACGACGGAACTGAACAATGCAGGGTTGGCCTCAGATTCACGAACCTATATCATTTGTACATATATATTAAAACATATAATCGTAATTGAACAAATTTATTTACTATATCTTTAATTTATATATTATGTATTTTTTTTAATTTGTGTATATATTCATAATGGTTAATATTTATATAGTTATATTAATATATCCATATTTATATACATAATTGTTTAATGTTATATTTAAAAATTGATAGTTTGTTATTTGTATGTATTTATATAAATAATATTAATAGGTTTGAAATATGTAATTATGTGAAATGTTAATATAATTATAGTATATGTAACAAGTATATTTTAGGTGCAAAATATTTATCTGTTTAAAAAGTAGTTTTTGATATTAATAATGATAATACTAATAATCATATTACTTAACAATAATACTTATATTGATAATAATATTAGTAATAACAATGATAATAATAATATTAGTAATAACAATGATAATAATAATAATTATAATTGCAACTAGGGTTATGATAACAATAATAATATTTGGTAACTAATACTTATATTAGTAATCATAACAGTAATAACTAATATTCATAATACTTACTAATAATAATCCCAATAATAATAATAGTTCTAATACTTAATGATAATAATAATAATAATAATAATAATAACAATTTTCTTAATTATAACTATAATCCTAATAATAATAATGATAAAGGATAACTAATTCTTATTAGTAATAATAATTAAAATTTATAATATTTAGTGTTAATAACAAAAATTAATAATAACAATATTAATAATAACATTAATAATAATAATAATATCAATACTAATAATAATACATAAAAATAGAATTAAATATAAAAGAGTTCAACCTTTAAGAGGCTTTCTAAAAAAAACCGCTCCAGTCCAGGCTCGAACTCAAGACCTCTTGTTAACCCGACACCAACACAAACCACTCTTCTGTTACTCACTTTTCTAATTTTATTACGTTCTATAACCTTATATCATTTTCTGTCTGTCTCTCCTTAACATCTTCTTCTTCACATATTTAAATCGACTAAACAATTAACAACCAACACAACTAAATAAAATTTGGTTTTAAAACTTCCAAACAAATTAGAAACAACCCAGATGTAACTTAGATTGATTTATAAAACAGAAAAAAAAAATTAACCGCTGTAGCAGTCGTGATATTAATGAAGAACCCAATACCTGATTTTAAGTTCTAGACATTTTTGAATTGTAAGTATAACATGAAGTACGCCCTAAATCATTTGTGGAAACACCTTGCTGTGTTTGTTTGAATTAACAGAAAACAAAAATTAAAATTAACAATTTAACAGACCTGTTGAAAATGTATGAACTCGTAATTGATTTTCAATTTTAAGAGTGTTTTAGACAAAAAATTATAACATGAAGTAACTTGAATTTCATTCCTAGAAACTGTTGAAATCGTTAATTGAACCTAAAACATTGATTTGAACTCTAATTTCTCCAAGAACACAAAATGTTGACATTTTGTAAATCGACTTTGACTCCAAAATTCTCAATCATTACGAGGAATTGAGGGTTGAAATTTTACAGAAAGATCGATTAGAGTAGTACTAACATAACTGCATTTATAGAATTTAAAATTTGTTAAGAAATCATGTTGATTGAAAACTGGAACCAAGAACAGGGTAACGTCTGTTCTTGGCACTTTATGTTTTAAACTAAATTGATACAGAGAATTTTTAATTGATACTTGATAATTGACAATGGTGATGAAAGGAACTTAGTGAGTTAAAACAATAACATTAAACAATTCGATTACTTTAAAACAAGGGAGTCTCGACAAGCAGCATCAATTTGTACAGAATAATAGAAAAAAATATAATAAAGATGAGTACGATTCTCATAGATTGGTACTAACGATTTGGACGTTTTACAGATTAGAAGGTTCAAACAAAATTTAAATACATTAAATGATTGAGGTGCAAATCTGAAATTGATTCTCTTAAGTAAAAAAAATACGTATTTATATATATATATATATATATATATATATATATATATATATATATATATATATATATCTGGGTATATACGTACTGTATTTTATATGTGTATATGTATATTGTATTTGGATGTGTAAATGTATATGTATCTGGTTAAGAACTGTATTACTAAATATATACTTGTTTTAATAATAATTTTAATACTAATAATGAGTTTATAATAATAATTATAAAACTAAAAATAATGATAATTAATATCATTAATTCTAATAATTAAATATTTAATAATTAATAATTAAATAATTTAATAATGATACTAATTATATTAATAATAATAATAATAACAAATAATTAATAATACTGATAATAATAATTATTAATGATAATGTTCCTAGTAATATTAACTAATACCAATATTAACGATAATGGTATACTAATAATGTTACTAATATTAATGTCTAATAATAATACTTATTATTAATCATAATATCTAACATTATAACTTTTCTATTAGTTATAATAATGATGATATTAACAACAATAACAATAATTCAAATGTATCAAATTTCAGTATTATAGTTTTAATAATATTACTAATGTTAATAATAATATAATAACTATAATTAAATTTATAATTACTTTTAATATATTAATATTACAATTCATTAATAATGTAATAATTAATAATTATATCATATGTTATATGATAACAATTATTGAATATTTAATTACAATATAATAATTATCGGTAGTAATCATATAATATATATATATATATATATATATATATATATATATATATATATATATATATATATATATATATATATATATATATATATATATATATATATATATATATATATATATATATATATATATGTAATAATATCATATGTACTTTTATATATATATTATTTTTAATAATAACTTAATTATTCTATTTATTATTTTACATTTTTTATTTTCATTAACTGAAAGTATTTTATTAATTCAAAATATTATATATACTCTTATATTTATTTATATATATATATATATATATATATATATATATATATATATATATATATTACATATTTGTTACACACAATTGTTCGTGAATCGTCGAGCACAGTCAAAGGGTAATTGATTACATGAATATAGTTCCACAACTTTTGAGACTCAACATTTCAGACTTTGCTTATCGTATCGAAATCATAAAAGAATTTAAGTTTAAATTTGGTCGGAAATTTCCGGGTCGTCACAGAAGATAACCAAATTAAGCAAACAGGCCCTAGATCATGCCGGAGTCCAGAAAGTCCAAGACTTTCGCCGCCTGCATCCGACTTCCACCGAAGCCAACTCGCCGGAAAAGATTAAGAGCCACCAAGGGCGGTCAAAGGAAAAAGAGAAGGATGGAGGAGGAAAAGAAAAGAAAGCAAGAAAAAGGGGCGTCGGACCACCGGCGAGATGCCGGTGGTCGGGAAGACGATGGTGTCGATGTACAAACTAGATCTGAGCTGGTGATGTACGGAGAGAAAAGGATTTTTTAGGAGATAGGTGGTTACCTAAACTAATTCCTTGCTGCGCATGCACCCTCTTTTTTTTTTTTTTTTTTTTTTTTTTTTGCGAAAAGAAACCATATATTAATAACCATCAGCAAAAAACTGATGAGACGACCCGACCCAATCCATAGGGATGAATACAATAACATATGATAACATTGCGAGGTACTTGACCTCTATATGATACATTTTACAAACGTTGCATTTATTCTTAAAAGGCAAACTATCATTACATCAATATTTGACATTTTCGTCTAACATTTCATAATATCCAAATGACCTAATCTGTCATTTACTTATTTATATTCTCTATTGAACTCCAATGACTCGAATGCAACGTATTTGTATCATGGCTTAAAAGGTCCCAAGTAGTATCCTTAACATGAGCTAATGCACAGCGGAAGACTTAATTCATACCTGAGAATAACATGCTTTAAAACGTCAACATAAAGTTGGTGAGATATATAGGTTTGATGCTAGCAGCGTTATAACAATGGAACACAAGATTTCATATATAAACATTTTAATAAAAATATTCTAAGTGGTTGAGCACTTGGTAACCATACTTAACATTTAATCACGTCGCATATTCCCTTTATTATGAAATCTTACTACACCGTACCAAGGTGTAGTCACGAAACGAAGTACTGTGCAACCGTTGAATACTGGTCGTCCAGTCCGGTTGGGGTTGTCAGGCCCGATAGATCTATCAACAGGATTCGCGTTTACAATACCGCTGTAAATATTAGTTACCAAGCTACAGGGAAGTATGCCAGTGGTACAACTCAACGTAGAATATATTTTTCAGTTACTTGTGTCCATAGCGTAAAACATAAAATACATGTATTCTCATCCTGAAATATTTAGAGTTTAAAAGTGGGACTATATACTCACTTTTGTCTTGAAGATATGTAATTTCGACTTGGTCTCCGATTGATATCACGAACCTATCCATATATAATATATCAATACCTTTTCTTTTTAAACAATCGTCACATATATATACTTATAATACTTTTAATACTTTTAATAATTCCTTAGTCCGTAGTTAGCAGTCCGATGTTAGTAATTCAATTTTAATGGTTCATATTTAGTTGTTTAATAAACCCCCAATGAAATAAATAAAACCCCCATCGTATATGTATTGGTCGAGATTAATCTTGACCCATGGTACCGGTGTTGTCAAATGACGTGTTGCGTACATAAAGTACCGGTGTTGTCAAATGACGTGTTGCGTACAATCATGGGATCTTATGATTAATCTTCTCGTATTGTTTACGGGTGATCCTGAACCATATAAAATTAAATTATGAGTACATATGTATAAAATATCATGTTACTTTAGGAAGATGTGATTTATTTAATTTTCTCCAATTATTTTCGTGGCTAAACTAGTCTTGGATATCCGATTTTGTTTTGGTCATAATTTCTTCGTTACAACTCCGTTTTCGTTGATTCAACTTTCCACTTCCTTGGATCGAGTCCCTCTTTAAGAATATAAACTGTAAATACCTTAGTTTGTATTCGAAATCATAGGTCATAGGTCAAATTTTGGTGAAACTTATAAAGTTAATCATTTTTGTTACAAAAACATCATTTAATGACCATTTTTCTAAAAATACTTATACTATGAATTAAATCATGAAATTTTTATGTGTTAACATATTCATAAGAAATATCATTTTTCCAGAATATAAACCTCCAATTCAAAGTTCAAGATGGTTTTTAATTATCCAACCCAAAACAGCCCCCGGTTGCACTCCGACGTCATAAAAACAGTTTTTTAAGGTATTCTTTGAAAAACCAAGTTATACCTTGTTAAATTAGCATATATTTAAGTTATATTACAGGTCTTGAAGTATTTTAAAAGTTAAGTTAGAAGGATCTATTTAGTTTGCAAACAAGTTTGAAATCATTCAAACTATGTTTTTGTTGTTAAAATTGTATACCATACAATAAGATAGCTATATATATATATGAATCGAATAAGGTTATGAACAAAGTTACTACCTCAAGTTACTTGGACAAGATTGCTGTAAAAGAGGAGTAAAAACCTAGAACCAAAAGAGTGATGAAATTGGATGAAAGATTGGAAGCAACTTAAGACATAAACTTGAATTGAAAGTTGTATTTTTGTAGTGTTTTTGTTGATCTTTTTATGGTGGTGTTTAAGGTGATTCTTGAGAGGATTTTTGCTGGAGTTCTTAGAGAGACATGAGGCTAGTAAGTGTGTGTGTTTAGCTAGAGAAATGATGTTCCAAAAATTGAAAATGGATGCATGTATTTATGGTGGTGTAAAAGGTGTATAAATTTGTAATTTTGTGAAAAGATCTTTTAATCATGTGAAATTGTCATACTAAATAACAAAAGTAGTTACCTTATACATAAGGCATGAACAAGGGCTGGTTGGTGGTGATTTGATGTGTATATACCAATAGTAAATACGTATAGAAGCTAGGTATGATACGAGTACATATACTCTAGATATACGTATAGAAATCTTGTGAAAAATGGAATGAGGATTCAAATATAGCTATCTTTTGTGAATATACTTATATTGTTTTATGTATTTAAGTCTTTAAAAGTGATTAAATACATTATATATACGATATATGTATAAACATTATAGGTCGTAAGTATTTATGTCAAATAACGTTACGTATAGTTATCGTTTTGAAAGCTTAAGTTAGTAGTTTCAAAATATACTTATAACTTATTGTTATTAATACAAAATGAGATATTTAAACATCCTTAAATCATGTTAAATATGTATATATACATATATATACACAAACGTATAATTAACATATATTGTATAGTTCGTGATATCATCGGTCAAACTAGACGGTTAAACGTTATGTAAAACTCTTTTCAAATCATAAATCTCAACAATTTAGATTGCTTATCATGTTGGTAAGTTTTAATTTATGTAAATATTAATCTTATAAGTGTAAAACGATCGGAAAAATCCGGGTCGTTACAACTGATCGAGCTTGAAACAGATTACAATGCTTGTGTAAGGAAATTGACTTGAAAAGAAATAAACATTACAGTAACTATTGAATACAAACTCCAACAACTTGATGTTTAAGCATCCTTGATCAAAATCTTCGGATTAGCGTCCCAAATATAAGGTTGGTGCCCGTAACATAGCTTTGATAACGAAGCTGAAAGGAACACTTTTGACTTGAATTCCTTAACAGTTTTGATTCTTCCAAAGATTGAAAAGAGTAAAAAACTCCATTTTCCAAATAGAAAGTAATCCCCCGCATCTTCCATTCGAACTTGCTTGCACACTTTGATATATTGAATGTTTCCAAATCTCATTTAAAATTGGTTGAGACACTATTTTGACTTCAGTTTCTTGAATTGCGATGAATTGTAGTTGGTGAAAATTGGTCATTGAACCAGCTTTGTTGGCTCGAGACTTGTTCCCGAGACCCCGGGTGTTCCACGAACCCGCCCTCATTCCTTCTTTTTGAATGCTTTTAACCCTTCACCTTCGATATCGTTCATGAGTTCGCCAAATTTACGAAAATCTGCTTTATTTTGTTCTTTTTTGGAAAGAGAGGGTTTTATATTGTCTTTAGAGGATTTAGAATTTTTTGAAACTTCAGAGGTTTCATCAGCATCTATTTCCTCGTCTATCTCATATAGCCTTGAGGCATCAATAATCTCATCATTCAATGCCTTCTTTTTTGCTTTTGTTTTGTTTAATTTAGTTGGACTTTTTGGAGGTGAAGAAGGGATACAGTTTGCATGTATTTCTTTATCCTTTTGAATGTTTTGCGCATGCACCCTCTAGTACCAACTAGTTGTGGAGCCCTCGCTTCGCGCCGAGGGTTCCGTTTTGTATGCGAGTTAAAAAAAAAGTTTTGATCTATTTTGTAAAAAAGAATTTTTTTCGACATCTAACATTGAAGGGTTGTTCCTTTTGTGAAAGTTGCTTCTTTTAGCGTTCGTTTTTTTTTTTTAAAGTTAGTTGATGTATTTTGTAAAAAAGAATGTTTTTCGACATCTTTTGGTAGCATTGAAGGGTTGTTCATTTTATGAAAGTTGCCTTTTTTATCGTTGAGGAAGGAAAAAAAAAGTTAGTTGATTTTTTTGTAAAAAAGAATTTTTTTCGACATCTTTTGATAACATTGAAGGGTTGGTTCCTTTACGAAAGTTGCTTATTTTATCGTTGGGGACCAAAAAAAATAAAAAAGTGACATGACGAAAATATCCCTGGTTACTATTGATGAATAGTAAAACAGTGTTTTGTCTATTAGTTAATATATAAATTAATATATAAATGTATCATCACAATTAATGATTAACATATAAAACATGTCCTTTTTTATTTTTTATTTTATTTTTTTTTTTTTTTTTTTTTTTTTTTTTTTTTTTTTGTGGAAAACGCAATAAGGGATTACATTAAAAAAATACTTGAAAGTACAGAAAGAAATCAAGAATACACCAGGCCTTAAACAAACTAGCCAAAGCAAGGGTGAACATGTCTACTATTATATGATATTTATATTTATTTATACTACTCCGTATATAAATAAATTATTTATGATGATTATACATAATGTGAAAACCTTGATTGGATAAAATTATATGAATGTGAGGAATATATTAATATTAAAAGTCATATACTCCATCACAAATGCTCGATTCATTTTGTCATGTAATGCCAAAGAAAATATTGCCACTCCTTATTGCTAGTGGAGATCGTATATATTCTTAGAAGATTATCGAGCATGGCCAAAAAGACTAACAAACATGACCCATTTCCGTCAATTACAACCAACTTTTTTTTGTTTATTCCATAAATCGACCCGTACTTTTAGAAAAATATACGTAAAAAAATTGGTAATTCTAAAATATAGTTCATGATGGCATGGATGATTAAACACTTGTCCATCAATTTGGGATCTACTGGTTCCAAGTTTTAAAAGAGCCCAATATTTTAGACCCAAAAATGGCTAATGTGTGTCGCATTCAAACCAAAAATTCAAAAGTTTGTAGAAAAGTACTCTGTATATATCATTACGAAAAAATGGGTAGCATTAGTGCGAAGTTGTTTGCTGATAAAAACTATAGAGTATATTATATTATTTCGGAAAGTAACATTAAAAGTTCCAATCGAGAACCTATTTTTTTTAATTTATCTACCATATAGCTACTTTTGTTACTATTTGATTACGTGTGGCATTTTTAGATGTCTAATATTACGATGTTATGTGTTGTGTTGACACCTGTGATCAAAGTTTAGTGATAATTATTATTATTATTTTTAATCAATTTAAGAGAGGCTGAATGATGTGTACTGTTTACTCCGGTATCTATCTATAGTTAATATTAAAATAAAATTTTATAATGATGATATAATTTTTAGGATAATTCATTTAAAAGAAGGAAAAAATCTAAACATGGTGGGTGATGTTATTAATCTAAATAATTTTGAATTAAAATTAAATTTTATTAATTAATTATTATTATTAAATCTTATTAATAATTATTTTAATTATTAAAATTAAATAATTTTGAAATATTTTAATTAATTTATTTCTTTTGTTAAGAAAAAATCTAAGCATGGTGGGTGATGTCATTAATCTAAATAATTTTGAATTAAAATTAAATCTTATTAATTAATTACTATTATTAAATCTTATTAATAATTATTTTAATTATTAAAATTAAATAATTTTAAATTATTTTAATTAATTATTTTGAATTGACTACGAAAATGTATAAAAGGTAGGCAGAAGGAAACTAATCCTAAACTTATATTTTAATTTACAATTTTAAAATAAAATGACAATCAATATTATCTCTTATGATTGGATGTGGATTGTTAAATATGCATTTTAGGTGTTTGATAAAATGTTCAGCTCACGAGTTTCTTAGTCGGACTCTATGATTAAACGGGTCATTAAACTAAATAACTTTAGCATTTACGTTCACTTAATACCTAAAACATATCATTAAACTGTTTCGTTTAAACAAACTCGTGGTTTCACTACTCATTTCACTAGTTATATAATAAATGTGATAAACTTTAAATTTTTATAGTTTTTATTTAGTGTAAAAATTCCTTTAAGGATATATCGCACTAGTATATATGATTTCAACGTGATGAACTAAATTTTGACACAAAGTCTTTAGTTAATTTAAAATACACGAATTAATAATGACGAGCACAAAGAGACTACGTGTTGTTGCAAAAAATAGTTACAATACGCAAATGAATAATTAGTACAAACTCCTCATTAAAATCATTTAAAATCATGAGAATATTTTGTAAAGAGACTACGTTAAATTCTTTCGCTCACAATCATATCGATGATTGATAATAATAATAATAATAATAATAATAATAATAATAATAATAATAATAATAATAATAATAATAATAATAATAATAAAATTAATAATAATAATATAATAGAATAACACTTATAAATTTAATAATAAGAATAATAATAATAATAATAACTAATACAATAATGGTATAATATTTTATGTTTTAATGGTGTAAGTTAACATGATGGTGTATGACTTACACCTTTTAGTATATAGATAAAAAAAAATAAACATTATATATATAGATAAATAAATACTATATATTATAAAATTTTATATAATTTATTAATCATCGTAATGTGATGACATTTCTGTGGAAAACTTCTATAAGGAAAATAGAAAAATAAGTAAATGTTTTTAAGATTTCCAAATAACTTAATATAAATAATAAAAGGATATTTCTATTTTAGATTTCGATAAACATAATCCGTATAGTTATGTTTAAGCATACTATAAATAAGTTTATAAAATTTGCTTAATTAATTATAAAGTATAAATATTCCTTTGTTAATATCAACTTTTCTTATATAAATTTGTTATAAATATAATAATATTATTCATTGCAGATTTGAGTTATAAATATTGAATAAAATTATTTTTTAGTATTTTTAAGTGGAGCTTTAGATTTACGTTTATCATTTTACTTTACTTCTATTTTTTATAACATAATAAAAAGTAGAAAACTAACTTTTATACGGAGTAGAAGGTTTTTCGATACTCAGGCCCAAGTCAAGGCCCATGACTAGGCCCACCTTGTTCAGGTCAAATCTACGTTACTCTACGTAACATTAATTTAAGGTATACAATCCTAATTATGTATTTAATTTAAGTATCAAAAAAAAATAATCAATAGCTCATTAATTAATTTTTTGTATATAATGTAACTAACATTTTGGGTTAGAACTAATGTCATATCATAGCTTATATGAAAATAAATATAATAAAAAATATCCAAAACGAAACTATAAGATACAAAAATATGATATTTGGAACCATCCGGGCTTAGCTTGGATGGCCACTGAGTTGCTCCACCCTGCAACCCACCCGGGTTCGAGTCTGGCTTCGGTCGCTCGTTCAAAATGGGAGGTTGTTGTGAGGAGTGCCTTCACAGGCAATTCACCAGGTAGCGTGTCTGGCGCTCAGCAGGCTCGTTCCCCCAGGTTTACCTTCTGCGGGGGAGTCCAAAGGATTCGTTCGTAGGGGATTCCTGAGTCACCAAAAAAAATAAAAAATAAAATATGATATTTGGTTTGCTAGTTGATTTGTTTGTTGGTGTAGGTGTCTAGTTCGTTGTTTAGTTTTCGTTTGCTTCGTTGACTTCTATTTTGTTTTATTAGATTTTTGTTTGTTTATATGTTGGTTATCTTTGAACTGCCCTATTGATTTTATATATATATATATATATATATATATATATATATATATATATAGAATACATGTTTTTACCGTTTATAATATTATTTTATTCATAAAGGGTATTTACATTATTATGGATATAATCAAGAGGGAAGTGAATATTAGGAGGGAAGGGGGAAGTTGATGATCTCACCCTTCAATTTTAATCTGACAGCCCTCATTCCCCTTCATTCTCGTGTCCAGTTACATTCTTCCCATCTCACTAATGTAGGTGCTAAGGGTAATTTCGACTTTTCAAAATTATTCATGTTCAGTTGATTCATATGCATAAGCGTTTTATTTTTCCATCGATTCTTCATATATCTACAATCAATTTCTTCATTCTTTCTCCAATGCATATCTAAACCCTAAATTAATGAAAGGACCCGTTCATATACATTATAAACGATTCACAATAGTTGATTACATCGCGAGTTATTTGACCTCTATATGATACATTTTACAAACATTGCATTCGTTTTTAAAAGACAAACTTTCTTTACAACTAAAGTTGACGGCATGCACACTATTTCATAATACATCCAACTATAATTGGCTTAATAATAATCTTGATGAACTCAATGACTCGAATGCAACGTCTTTCAAAATATGCCATGAATGACTCAAAGTAATATCCTTAAAATGAGCTAATGCACAGCGGAAGATTTCTTTAATACCTGAGAATAAACATGTTTTAAAGTGTCAACCAAAAGGTTGGTGAGTTCATAGGTTTATCATAACAATCATTTCAATATATTAATAGACCACAAGATTTCCGTTTATAAATATATGTACACTCGCAAGTGTATAAAACCGTTATGCTTATGTTGAGGCCTCAGTAACCAACCTTAACAATAATATAATAAGTCATCTTCGCAAAGATGGATATGTACACTCGCAAGTGTATAAATAATCCTCGAAGTACTAAACACCCGCCCACTAGCTCTTATGTCTAGTGCAGCCTACAGGATGGGGGTGTTAAGCCCGATAGATCTATCTTTAGGATTCGCGTTTACATGCTCTTATAACATGTAACTAAATTACCTAGCACATCAATCCGCATTATATCATTTTTAATCACTTGTCTCTATTTCGTAAAACATTTATAAAATGTTGCATGTATTCTCAGCCCAAAATATATATATTGCAAAAGCAATTAAAAAGGCAGCAAATGAAACTCACAATACTGTATTTCGTAGTAAAAATACATATAACGTCATTTAACAAGTGCAAGGTTGGCCTCGGATTCACGAACGTATCAATATTGAGATTCAATATTGCAGGAAAGTACGTAGACGCAACGGAGATGATAAACACTAGATTGACCTCACGAGCATACCCATGAACCATACCCATCACCTCCATAGCTATAACCCATAATTTCCTTAGCTTCGACTCATTAAAAAAAACTATTTTGAAATCACTCGGACAGCACTCCGTCGTAATATTTTATGTATACTAATAATATCTTAAAATAATACAGAGTAAATATATATATATATATATATATATATATATATATATATATATATATATATATATATATATAAATCGATTGAGAGAATTTAGAGAAATATATTTTCAAGTTTCTATGAAATAATGAAACCTATTGAATTCTATTTATAATAGATTTTTGAATTATTAAAGTGAATTATTAAAGTATGAATTATTAAAGTGAATTATTAAAGTATGAATTATTAAAGTGAATTATTAAAGTGTGAATTATTAAAGTGAATTATTAAAGTGTGAATTATTAAAGTGAATTATTAAAGTATGAATTATTAAAGTGAATTATTAAAGTATGAATTATTAAAGTGAATTATTAAAGTTAAAGTATAGTAAAAGTATAAAAACTATGTATGTATAATACGCGTATAAATATATATAATATTAATTTAAATCGTTATATATATATTTAATGAAATAAAATATAAATATCGTTATATTTATTATACTGGTTAAGTAATGAGTTGTCAAAAGTGATTCTAGATATTTATAAAAGTTATATACGTTTTAATAATAAAGTTCTTTTTAAACTGAAAACGTCTTTGTACGTTTGAAAATAGATTAATAGAATATTATGGAAACCAATTCTCCACTAACTTTTGTCTAACTTTCATAAATGACACTTTTTGTTTTTATTTATAAATAACTTTACAAATTATTCTGAATATCGTTAAGAGGAATAGATTTTCTCAAATCATAGTGGACCTCTCAACAGAGACTTGTAATCATAATTTAATGTTTATGATAATTCAATCATTTAATATATATTTTTTTATTTCGTCGAAAATCATATTGAAATAAATACGTTCGTGTAAAGTATTATACATTTAATACTTTATTAATATTCTCAAGTTATAATATATATATATATATATATACACATATACATATCTATTTATATATAACGGTTCGTGAATCGTCGGAATTTGGTCGAGGTTATAATGAATGTATGAACACAGTTTAAAATTCTTGAGATTTAACTTAACAAACTTTGCTTATCGTGTCGGAATAATATAAAGATTAAAGTTTAAATTTGGTCGGAAATTTCCGGGTCGTCACAGTACCTACGCGTTAAAGAAATTTCGTCCCTGAAATTTGATAGAGGTCGTCATGACTAACAATGAGAATGTTATTATAATGATTATAGAGTTTTATTATGTTCAAGAAGAATGGATAAAATAATTCGATTACTCGAAGCGTGTGAGTGAAGTTATCGTAAATGAATGAAATAAGATAATAGTGATTCGTCGTATCTTTTGACGTCATCACGATTGATCTCTGAAAAGAAAATCTTTGTAATCTATATTGGATTTGATTATTCGGCGATTAAGGAAATTATGATTCTCTTCGAATTAATTCGATAATCCATTTTGATTTCTCTGTCGGATATTTCACTATAAATCCACCTCATTTGTTTTCTTATAACTCACACCTTCTCAACTCATATTTTAAAGTATTTGTCAATATGCTTCATCCAGTGCTGATTCTTGATATACTCCTCACTTCATATCTGTCGCTCTTCTTTTTCATCTGCCTTTGGAAGAATCTATTTACTTCTACTATACTCTTGGTTTTATAGTGTTTTTAGTTCTCACGTGTCTTTATATTGCTATATGCATTGATATATACGGTTTGTGATTTCTGGGTTGTTGTTGGGTTTTATATCTTCCCTTATATTTCAAAGTCATTGCTTCTTCTATAATCATTGTCATCCACAGTTAATGCTCTCTTCTATTTACTATGATTTATACTCCCATTTCTAGTTCGGAGCTTTGTCCTTTCGTTTCTTCTTCTTGCGATTAAGCACCACTTGTAATGGTCCAGAATTTGCAGATATAAATTTCAGAATGAACATTGTTAATGTTCTAGGAAGGAAATTGTAATGGCACGATCTTGACTTGTCAAATTACCAGAATACCTCGGAAAAGGCCGAATCATCAAGAAATATTTTCTTGATATTTAGAGATCGAAGAGAATACAAGAGTCGTGTAACATAGCACATGATGACGTTATGATCTGTGAATCATCATGTTCCATTTAGAAACTCAGCATGAATTACTGTAATATAATCACGTTGATCAAGTGTCATTATATTATACTAACTCATGCTTCAGCTCCCAACACTTCTTCAAGAATATTCCTATTTTAAACTCGAATGTTTCAGAATTTAGAAACTAAAATAGTTTCTTTTATGATATAATACAGATAGCGCGAAGAGGTAAATGATTTCAGATAAGAATAATTATAAAAATATCTTCAGAAGTATGGATGATATTTATAATGAAAGATACGATGATATCTTAGAATGTCTAATATCAGAGGATGATGAAGGATATTGTCCGCAGAGGTTTAGAGTCAGGAGCAAGGTATTCGTTAATGACTTCAGCAAGTACTGAATCATTTGGATTCTTTGAAGGCAGGTTCAGCCTTTGTGATTTGTCCACAGCCTCCTTCATACTTTGCTCAATCCGTTTTCCAGTTCCAAAGCTTCTCTTTTTCTGAGCTTTGCCAATATACTATCCTTTATCATCCAACTTTTTTACTGTTAAGGTCGTTTACAGTTTTTGCTGCTTCATCAGCATTTTTCAAAATTTTGAGAACTGGTTCGCAGTTTAGGGTATTTTTCAGAAATTTCTCATTCAAAGAATGTAAGTCTTGGAAGTAGACGTTGTGTGTATATGTAATTGTTGATGTAGACATGCTGCGAGGTTTCAAAATACTGATTGCTGATTCTCAATAATTGGTATGGCAATTCTTGTTATAAGGTACGAATGAGTATATGATAGGGTTTCGATAATTATAATGATTTTTTTTTGAAAGTCAAAGATCAATGAAGTTGTTGGTAAGTTTATTGCTAATGTGGTGAATATAAACGATTCCCCGGTAACAATAATGAAGGGGTAATTGTTATAATAAGGTTTATTCGTATAAACAAATGAAGGTGATTTGCTGGAGCTGTGACAAAACTGTCTATTTTGAAAAGAGATTGAAAAATTATATTTGGTAATAAATATCAAAGGATCTGACACGGATACGTGTTAAACTATAACTTTGGTTTCAAGAGCTTTTCAGGTGCATGACAGTGGGTAATATGTGGTTGGATCATCATCTCGCATGTCTTTAGGAATTTTGAAGTGTTTGAACACATATTGTAATTGTTAATATACATATGATGTTCTAAGATTTTGAATGATACACATATTTTTGTGAGTTCCATGAATAGAAATGAGGTTCTAGGACAGTTTTGAAGTCAAAGTATAGTTTTGAAAGATGTAGGAATATAAGAGTGATGATTTTGATTATATCTTGAATCGAATTCTGAGATTTCAAAATCAGAATATGTAATTAGATTTTGAATGAGTATGGTTGTTTTGATTTCTATAAAAGAATTTATATTGTTGTGAAAGTAGGGAGTATAATGGATGATTTGATGAATCAGATTCGAATAATGTAACATATTAATTGTGAATTTATATATCTCTCGGGTATTACCTACCCGTAAAAAAAAAATTTCACAATTAATATTTTGTACAAAAGAATTTTATTACAGTCTTTATGGAAATATATATGTGTATATTTCTTCAGATGTAATATAGATTTAATGAGTTAATATTAAATTAAACACATTTGATTTATGGTTAAGGCTAGGATAGATAATTTCTAAACTTTAGAAATTACATAATCGCCGTAGAATGTTTCCCCAATGAAGTTATGAATCAATACTTCATCGTTGTGGTATTCCTTGGTATCTACATGGCGTATGACGTCGATGCTCGTGGGACAGATTGTGAAGTTGAGGTTTGCGATGCGGTTGTTGTTGGTGGTGGTAATGGTACTGTTGATGTTGTTGATGGTGGTACTGGTTATGCTGCTGGTGCTGCTGCTGGTGTTTGTAACCTTTGCACCATATTCTCCAAAGCCACTACCCGAGCGCGAAGCTCGTTGACTTCTTCTATTACACCGGGGTGATTGTCGGTTCGATCGAGTGGATAAATAAGATCTAGAATTTGGTGTAGTATATAATCATGACGAGATACTCTGGAAATGAGAGAGAAAATGGTGTTTCGGACAGGTTCGCCGGTAAGTGCTTCAGGTTCATTGCCAAGAGGGCAATGTGGTGGATGAAAGGGATCACCTTCTTCTTGTCTTCAATGGTTAAGTAGATTACGAACCCATCCCAATTCATCCAAAATAGATGATGGCTAATTGGTTGATCTATTCCGGTCACGCTGCTTTCGGAGCTCATGTGGAAATCCATATCGGCATAGTCGTCGGAATCCGAGGAACTCGAACTGGTTGAGGGATCCATCTTGTATGATCAGGGAAAGAATTCTTGGTATGAAATAGATTGTAGAATTTAGATTTGGTATTCTTCAATACATAATTTACATATGTATATATAATACCAAAATTCCATAAATTACGGAGGAATCTTTGAAAGATGTCAGTCAAAGTTCACAGTAACAGATATGCTAAGATAATAATTCGTCTATACACTATTATGCAATAAATGTAGGAAAACGCGTCTAGACTTAAGAATGATAAGCAGGTAATTTCCGACAAAAATGATGAGCAAAACTTTTGACATGCAGACACGGCCGAAGTCCAGACTCACTAATGCATCCTAATGACTATCAGTTAGACACACTAATGCAGACCTAGTTCGCTAAGACCACCACTCTGATACCAACTGAAAGGACCCGTTCATATACATTATAAACGATTCACAATAGTTGATTACATCGCGAGGTATTTGACCTCTATATGATACATTTTACAAACATTGCATTAGTTTTTAAAAGACAAACTTTCTTTACAATGAAAGTTGACGGCATGCACACCATTTCATAATACATCCAACTATAATTGGCTTAATAATAATCTTGATGAACTCAATGACTCGAATGCAATGTCTTTCAAAATATGCCATGAATGACCCCAAGTAATATCCTTAAAATGAGCTAATGCACAGCGAAATATTTCTTTAATACCTGAGAATAAACATGCTTTAAAGTGTCAACCAAAAGGTTGGTGAGTTCATAGGTTTATCATAACAATCATTTCAATATATTAATAGACCACAAGATTTCCGTTTATAAATATATGTACACTCGCAAGTGTATAAAACCGTTCTGCTTATGTTGAGGCCTCAGTAACCAACCTTAACAATAATATAATAAGTCATCTTCGCAAAGATGGATATGTACACTCGCAAGTGTATAAATAATCCTCGAAGTACTAAACATCCGCCCACTAGCTCTTATGTCTAGTGCAGCCTACAGGATGGGGGTGTTAAGCCCGATAGATCTATCTTTAGGATTCGCGTTTACATGCTCTTATAACATGTAACTAAATTACCTAGCACATCAATCCGCAGAATATCATTTTTAATCACTTGTCTCTATTTCGTAAAACATTTATAAAATATTGCATGTATTCTCAGCCCAAAATATATATATTACAAAAGCAATTAAAAAGGGAGCAAATGAAACTCACAATACTGTATTTCGTAGTAAAATACATATAACGTCATTTAACAAGTGCAAGGTTGGCCTCGGATTCACGAACGTATCAATATTGAGATTCAATATTGCAGGAAAGTACGTAGACGCAACGGAGATGATAAACACTAGATTGACCTCACGAGCATACCCATGAACCATACCCATCACCTCCATAGCTATAACCCATAATTTCCTTAGCTTCGACTCATTAAAAAAACTATTTTGAAATCACTCGGACAGCACTTCGTCGTAATATTTTATGTATACTAATAATATCTTGAAATAATACAGAGCAAATATATATATATATATATATATATATATATATATATATATATATATATATATATATATATATATATATATATATATATATATATATATATATATATATATATATATATATCGATTGAGAGAGTTTAGAGAAATATATTTTCAAGTTTCTATGAAAATAATGAAACCTATTGAATTCTATTTATAATAGATTTTTGAATTATTAAAGTGAATTATTAAAGTATGAATTATTAAAGTGAATTATTAAAGTATGAATTATTAAAGTGAATTATTAAAGTATGAATTATTAAAGTAAATTATTAAAGTATGAATTATTAAAGTGAATTATTAAAGTATGAATTATTAAAGTGAATTATTAAAGTATGAATTATTAAAGTGAATTATTAAAGTTAAAGTAAAGTAAAAGTAAAGTAAAGATAAAGTTAAAGTATAGTAAAAGTATAAAAACTATGTATGTATAATACGCGTATAAATATATATAATATTAATTTAAATCGTTATATATATTTAATGAAATAAAATATAAATATCGTTATATTTATTATACTGGTTAAGTAATGAGTTGTCAAAAGTGATTCTAGATATTTATAAAAGTTATATACGTTTTAATAATAAAGTTCTTTTTAAACTGAAAATGTCTTTGTACGTTTGAAAATAGATTAATAGAATATTATGGAAACCAATTCTCCACTAACTTTTTTCTAACTTTCGTAAATGACACTTTTTGTTTTTATTTATAAATAACTTTACAAATTATTCTGAATATCGTTAAGAGGAATAGATTTTCTCAAATCATAGTGGACCTCTCAACAGAGACTTGTAATCATAATTCAATGTTTCTTATAATTCAATCATTTAATATATTTTTTTTATTTCGTCAAAAATCATATTGAAACAAATACGTTCGTGTAAAGTATTATACGTTTAATACTTTATTAATATTCTCAAGTTATAATATATATACATATACATATCTATTTATATATAACGGTTCGTGAATCGTCAGAATTTGGTCGAGGTTATAATGAATGTATGAACACAGTTTAAAATTCTTGAGATTTAACTTAACAAACTTTGTTTATCGTGTCGGAATAATATAAAGATTAAAGTTTAAATTTGGACGGAAATTTTCGGGTCATCACAATTAATCTCCAGATACATATCGCTAATATCTCAATTCCGCATATTTGTTAATCTTCACGGTACACCTCGATCAGTTTCAATAAACACGGAATTAGGGTTTCATCATTTTATCAATCGTTGTAAATTCCGGTTCGATTATTGAAGCTGTTGCTCGTACCATTTCTGAGTTACTTGAACGATTTAGGGTTTGCTACTTTTGTTAACTTCAATTTGGTTATTATTCTGTGGAAATGTTTATGTAGTAATATATGGCTGATAATAGTTTAATGCAACCACACTCTCTGAATCTTCAGTTCATCTTTTTTTTTTTCAGTTTGTTAATGAATATGAGTTTTAATCATTTAAGTTTAAGCATTTTATCTATTGTGTAATAACTTGTAGATGTTCAGAAGTATGATGAGTGATGTTAATTCTCAAGGTGTGCATCTTCTTCTATTTTATATACTCTTCTGCTAATAGGATTTTACTTTGGGTGGTAACTTTCACGGAGCTTTTCTGGTAATTGGTTATGTGTATAGTGGTGCAGGTTTGTAAACATTTTGTAACATGAATGAACGAACACATATGTAGATTCTTTGATTTACACTCAAGAGCTGGATTTTGTATCACCTAAGAATTGTCCTTTTTATGCTATTTTGTAATGAACTAACTGAAACTATATTTGTGATAGGTGGAAGCAATGGCGATAGAGCATATTTAAGTAGATATGAAGGTAAATCGTTAGTCTTTAGATATATGCTAAAATTCTGATCATTGTATCACTACAGAGTTTTTAACAATGACATTTATTAATGAGTAAAAAATATCCTTGAATTGTGGTAATATATTATGCCCCCGTTTCTTAAGTCATATATTTACTATTAGTAGATATTAGCATAGTGATGATACGAATGATCAGCTACATGAGATGTTTTTATTTAGTCTGTAGCATCATAAAAGAATACCTAATCTCAATGAATTAATGTTCATTTGCAAATGCAGGTGATGGTGTTTCATGCTCGACAGAGATTTATCAAGCATTACCATATCATAAGAAAGCATACGGTGTGATTGTTGATTAATCAAGTGCCATGTTTATCAAGCAGCTCACTTTTTAGTTCTTTTTTGTGTAATGAAGTGAATTCATTGGCCGAGCTTAACACAGAATCAAGTTAGTGTGTATTTAAATGAAGCTTCTCTTTGTATTCACTTTATTGAGTTCTATTTTCGTCTTGTAGGAAAAACGTTATTTGAAGGTTTGTTGACTAACGGGTGGCTGTTGAAATTGGTCTGCAACATTCTCAATTTGAAGATACATGGTGCTAATTCCTTCACAGGATTTTCATGGACCTCGCATAGATCTGATGGTGTATTAACTGGGTACATCAAGGTAAAACATATTCACAAAAAGTTAACAATGAAAACAATATAAATATGACTTGATGGTGATTTAGTTAAAGTATAATGTTATCATTATATTACGACCCCAATGCTATCTAGATTTTGTCATTTGACTTTGTATATACATGACTTCTCCGACTTCAAGTTTGAGTTGTGAAAGTGCATACCTTCATTGAGACATCCTACAACAGTCCATGTTCACTTTTGTCAAGCTTTGACTTATATGTTGATAACGTTACACCCGGGTAATGTTTTAAATATGATTGTATTTTTCGTTCGTACTTTCATCAGATGAATTCACTTATAAATTAATAACATTACACATAATGAATGTTTTAATTTTAGTATTTTTTTACTTTATAAAATATATTATTTTATTTTGCAATAACTTTACACTTGATTAATGTTTTAAATTTCTTTTTTATAATGTTCTTTCTTAACGGGCCTAGTTCTTTTTAAAGATAACATGGTTTTATTCTTACCTGAACGTTGTTTATATTTTCATGTGTATGTCAGATAGTGCAAAACATGCTCATTTAGAAAAGATGGCCTAATCTTGTATGCGAAAAACATATTCCTATAATACTTGCATGTGGGTTTTTATTTGTAAGCCAGGTTAGTGTGTGTAGTAGGTGTTGCAACCGTATAATTTACTATTTTGAACATTAAGGACTATGTCTACAACTTGGGTTGTTGACTTATCTGTACACTTGTTAACTCTTGAAGTAGTTTTTTGAAGGTTGTTATCTTTTGATCGTAATTTTTTGTACATACAGTGGTCAGCGGATCAAGACTCGCAAACCATATATCACAGCCCCTATGGATCCTGCAGCATTTGCGGATGCAGTAGTCCAGATTTATTCGAATAATGCTCGTGATTTGGTACACCTAATTTATTTGAAGGTTGTTATCTTTTGACCGTATTTTTTTGTACATGCAGTGGTTAGCAGATCAAGACTCGCAAACCAGATATCACAGCTGAAATGTCCCGTTCTTATTGATTAAAAACGTTCCATATTAATTGATTTCGTTGCGAGGTTTTGACCTCTATATGAGACGTTTTTCAAAGACTGCATTCATTTTAAAACAAACCATAACCTTTATTTCATCAATAAAGGTTTAAAAAACTTTACGTAGATTATCAAATAATGATAATCTAAAATATCCTGTTTACACGCGACCATTACATAATGGTTTACAATACAAATATGTTACAACGAAATAAGTTTCTTGAATGCAGTTTTTACACAATATCATACAAGCATGGACTCCAAATCTCGTCCTTATTTAAGTATGCGATAGCGGAAGCTCTTAATAATCACCTGAGAATAAACATGCTTAAAACGTCAACAAAAATGTTGGTGAGTTATAGGTTTAACCTATATATTATCAAATCATAATAATAGACCACAAGATTTCATATTTCAATACACATCCCATACATAGAGATAAAAATCATTCATATGGTGAACACCTGGTAACCGACATTAACAAGATGCATATTTAAGAATATCCCCATCATTCCGGGACACCCTTCGGATATGATATAAATTTCGAAGTACTAAAGCATTCGGTACTTTGGATGGGGTTTGTTAGGCCCAATAGATCTATCTTTAGGATTCGCGTCAATTAAGGTGTCTGTTCCCAAATTCTTAGATTACCAGACTTAATAAAAAGGGGCATATTCGATTTCGATAATTCAACCATAGAATGTAGTTTCACGTACTTGTGTCTATTTTGTAAATCATTTATAAAACCTGCATGTATTCTCATCCCAAAAATATTAGATTTTAAAAGTGGGACTATAACTCACTTTCACAGATTTTTTTTTACTTCGTCGGGAAGTAAGACTTGGCCACTGGTCGATTCACGAACCTATATCAAATATGTACATATATATCAAAGTATGTTCAAAATATATTTACAACACTTTTAATACATTTTGATGTTTTAAGTTTATTAATCAGCTGTCCTCATTAGTAACCTACAACTAGTTGTCCACAGTTAGATGTACAGAAATAAATCGATATATATTATCTTGAATCAATCCACGACCCAGTGTATATATATCTCAGTATTGATCACAACTCAAACTATATATATTTTGGAATCAACCTCAACCCTGTATAGCTAACTCCAACATTCACATATAGAGTGTCTATGGTTGTTCCGAAATATATATAGATATGTCGACATGATAGGTCGAAACATTGTATACATGTCTATGGTATCTCAAGATTACATAATATACAATACAAGTTGATTAAGTTATGGTTGGAATAGATTTGTTACCAATTTTCACGTAGCTAAAATGAGTAGTTTTTACCAATTTTGTTTTGCTCGCCATTTCTTCGTTTCTAATCCATTTTGAGTGATTTAAGCGGCCACGGTTTCGTATTGAACTTGAATTTCTGAAACTAAACATAAAAGGTATAGGTTTATAGTCAGAAATACAAGTTACAAGTCGTTTTTGAAAGAGGTAGCCATTTCCGTCGAAAGAACGACATCTTGATGACTGTTTTGAAAAACATACTTTCACTTTGAGTTTAACCATGATTTTTGGATATGGTTTCATGTTCATAATAAAAATCATTTTCCCAGAAGTATAGCTTTTAAATCAAAGTTTTTCATAGTTTTTAATTATCCAAACCAAAACAGCCCCCGGTTGTAACTACGACGGCGTAAATCCGGTTTTATGGTGTTTATCGTGTTTATGGGTTTTAAATCATTAAGTTAGCATATCATATAGATATAGATCATGTGTATAGTTGATTTTAAAAGTGTAGTTAGAAAGATTAACTTTATTTGCGAACAAGTTTAGAATTAACTAAACTATGTTCTAGTGATTACTAGTTTACCACTTCGAATATGATAGCTTTTTATGTATGAATCGAATGATGTTATGAACATCATTACTACCTTAAGTTCCTTGGATAAACCTACTGGAAAAGAGAAAAATGGATCTAGCTTCAACGGATCCTTGGATGGCTCGAAGTTCTTGAAGCAGAATCATGACACGAAAACAAGTTCAAGTAAGATCATCACTTGAAATAAGATTGTTATAGTTATAGAAATTGAACCAAAGTTTGAATATGATTATTACCTTGTATTAGAATGATAAACTACTGTAAGAAACAAAGATTTCTTGAGGTTGGATGATCACCTTACAAGAATGGAAGTGAGCTAGCAAACTTGAAAGTATTCTTGATTTTATGTAGCTAGAACTTGTAGAATTTATGAAGAACACTTAGAACTTGAAGTTAGAACTTGAGAGAGATCAATTATATGAAGAAAATTGAAGAATGAAAGTGTTTGTAGGTGTTTTTGGTCGTTGGTGTATGGATTAGATATAAAGGATATGTAATTTTGTTTTCATGTAAATAAGTCATGAATGATTACTCATATTTTTGTAATTTTATGAGATATTTCATGCTAGTTGCCAAATGATGATTCCCACATGTGTTAGGTGACTCACATGGGCTGCTAAGAGCTGATAATTGGAGTGTATATACCAATAGTACATACATCTAAAAGTGGTGTATTGTACGAGTACGAATACGGGTGCATACGAGTAGAATTGTTGATGAAACTGAACGAGGATGTAATTGTAAGCATTTTTGTTAAGTAGAAGTATTTTGATAAGTGTCTTGAAGTCTTTCAAAAGTGTATGAATACATATTAAAACACTACATGTATATACATTTTAACTGAGTCGTAAGTCATCGTTAGTCGTTACATGTAAGTGTTGTTTTGAGACCTTTAGGTTAACGATCTTGTTAAATGTTGTTAACCCAAAGTTTATAATATCAAATGAGATTTTAAATTATTATATTATCATGATATTATGATATATTAATATATCTTAATATGATATATACATTTAAATGTCGTTACAACGATAATCGTTACATATATGTCTCGTTTCGAAATCCTTAAGTTAGTAGTCCTGTTTTTACTTATGTAGTTCATTGTTAAATACAGTTAATGATATATTTAATTATCATATTATCATGTTATATATAATATAATAATGTATTAATATGCTTCATATATATTTAGTAAGACGTGGTTATAACGATAATCGTTATATGTATCGTTTCGAGTTTCATACGTCAATAGTCTCCTTTTTAAGTATATAACTTATTGTTACTATTTTTAATGAGATACTTGATGATCATTATATCATGTTAAACATATATATTTATTCATTTATGTATCATCATGTCATATACAACTTATAGCGTTCGTGAATCATTGGTCAAACTGGGTAATCAGACGTTTACAAAATTTCCGTTTCAATTAACCAAGTCTTAACAAGTTTGATTGCTTAATATGTTGGAAACATTTAATCATGTAAATATAGTTTTCATTAAACATATAATCATAGAAAGGTTCAGAAAAGTTCGGGTCACTACAACAGCCCCTATGGACCCTGCAGCATTTGCGGATGCAGTGGTCCAGATTTATTTAAATAATGCTCGTGATTTGGTACACCTAATTTAACTTTGGCAACTACAGTTTATCAATATTTTTGTTATTTCAATCTCATCTTTTTGCATTTATACTTCTTATGCAAATATAACATCATTTTCATCACACTTTTACCCTATTGCAGGAACTAATTGCCAAGTGTATTGAATCTTCTGACCTTAACTTCAACATATATTGTGACACCTTTCTTGAGGTGAAATTTTTTCTTATTCATAAGGCATATGGTAGATGTATGTCATGTTTTGGTAGTAGATGCGATCGATGTTTCTTCATAATGTATGGTACTATTTCAGGTTGTTTTTACTGGAGGGCATACTCAACCAGGAACAACAAATCCTTACGAGGGGGAGCGTCATACTTACTCAATTTTAGATTTTGAGGCTAAGTGTGAACTAGGTTCCCTTTTATTGCATTCGAGCTATTCTCCTGTGAAGTTGATACAATACTTATAGACAATACTTATATCCTTGGCAGAGGATGAGGACGTGAGAACGTGTGTAGATATATATTTTCTATTTATGTTATATGAATTTTCATGAGTATAAATTTATTACTTGTTACAAATGATGAACTTGTTATTTCCTTCTTGGAACCAGAACACCCTTATAATGCCCTACTGGCTGGTTACTTCAGTAAGGTAAAATTTCTGGCAGATTTAGGGTTCATAGAGATATTGGTTTTGCTTGTTTAGATACCTAATGAAGCTTTATTTTCTTATATAGGTTATTGTACCCCTGTTGTTGCGAAACTTGGCTTCTTTAACGAGCTATATTCGAGTAAGTTTTCACATAAGTTGGATTTATTTTGAAATTTATAGTTATTTTTAGATAACATTACACATGATGAATGTTTTAATTCAGTGTAATTTTTGAACATTTCTGACAGGTATTACAAGTCAACTTGCATACTTCAACTATTAAAACATTCCATACTATCTTTATAATTGCAGGAAAACTTGCATACTTCATCTAATGTGTAATGTTATTAATTTGTAAATGAATTCATCTAATGAAAATTCAAACAAAAATAGTCAAATTTAAAACATTACTTAGGTGTAACATTATCAACATATAAGTTAAATCTTATTAAATTGTTTTGAAACTGTGATGATTATATTGTGCAGTTTATGTTGCAAGTGAAAGTCAATGATGGTCAACACTGGTCAAGATTGCTACTTTGAAATGTTTTTATTGTGAAGTTTATATTGCAAGTGAAAGTCAGTGACAGTCAACATTGGTCAAGATTGCTATTTTGAATGTTTATATTGTACTTGAATACTAATGCTACTTTGGGTCAATGAGTATCAAGATGTTATTTTCATGTTTTTTAGTAAATATGAATAATGATGTTATAAACTATATATAACCTTTACTTGTAATTAACTTGTTACAATAAATATGAATAATGATGTTATAAACTATATATAACCTTTACTTGTAATTAACTTGTATGTAACATTCATACTGCAAGTCACACTTTAATATATATTTATATTTACATGTTCTTTTTTATAGATTAATCGAATAGTTTTTTCGCTAACATTTTTCATGATGAATGTTTAAATTTTAATAAATGTTTATCTTGTTCTTTTTTATATTTCGATAACATTACACCTGAGTAATGTTTTAAATTTTGTTGTAATTTTTTGTATTCAATAGTTTTATATTATTTCATTTTTTGATAACATTACATCTGATTAACGTTATATGTTTCACAGTTATTTTTATTTGAATTTCATCAATTAATGCATCTTTTTATAACATTAAATACGATGAATATTATAATTTTAATAATGAAAATGTTTAAAATTCAAAGTACTTTTTATTTGGAGTTTTATAGATTAATCAATTAGTTTTTTCACTAACATTATTCGTGATGAATGTTTAAATTTTAATAAATGTTTATCTTGTTCTTTTTTATATTTCCATAACATTACACCTGAGTAATGTTTTAAATTTCGTTGTAATTTTTTGTATTCAATAGTTTTATATTATTTCATTTTTCGATAACATTACATCTGATTAACGTTATATGTTTCACAGTATTTTTTATTTGAATTTCATCAATTAATGCATCTTTTTATAACATTAAATACGATGAATGTTATAATTTTAATAATGAAAATGTTTAAAATTCAAAGTACTTTTTATTTGGAGTTTTATAGATTAATCAATTAGTTTTTTCACTAACATTATTCGTGATGAATGTTTAAGATTTAAAAAATATTTATATTTACATGTTCTTTTTATATTTCCATAACATTACACCCGAATAATGTTTTAAATTTCGTTGTATTTTTTGTATGCAATCGTTTTATATTATTCCATTCTTCGATAACATTACATCTGATTAACGTTATAAATTTCATTGTATTTTTATTTGAATTTTATCAATTAATTCAATTTTTATAACATTACCTACGATGAATGTTTTAATTTTAATAATGAAAATGTTTTAAAATTCTATGTACTTTTTATTTGGACTCTTATAGATTAATCAATTAGTTTTTTCACTAACATTATTCATGATCAATGTTTAAATTTTAATAAATATTTATATTTACATGTTCTTTTATATATTTTGATAACATTACACCCGAGTAATGTTTTTAATTTCGTTGTATTTTTTCTATTCAATCGGTTTATATTTTTTCATTTTTCAATAACATTACATCTGATTAACGTTATTAATTTCATTTTGATTTTCATTTGAATTTCATTAATTCATTCATTTTTTTATAACATTACATACGATGAATGTTTTAATTTTAATTATGAAAATATTTTAAAATTCTAAGTACTTTTTATTTGGTGTTTTGTAGATTAATCAATTAGTTTTTTCGCTAATCTTATTCATAATGAATGTTTAAATTTTAATAAATATTTATATTTACATGTTCTTTTTTATATTTCGATAACATTACGCCCGAGTAATGTTTTAAATTTTGTTGTATTTTTTGTATTCAATCGTTGTATACTAATTCATTTTTTGATAAAATTACATCTGATTAACGTTATAAATTTCATTATATTTTTTATTTGAATTTCATCAATGAATTACTTTTTTATAACATTAGATAAGATGAATGTTTTAATTTTAATAATGATACAATGATAATTGATTTTACATTTATAAATTAATTTATAAATTTATATCATTACATTTGATGAATGATTTGATTATCATTTATAAATTAATTTATAAATATATAACATTATCTATTATGAATGTTTTGGTAATTTTATGTGCATTATCTGTATGTAGGTTTTCATGACATGCATCTTGTTTTGTAGTGGATATATAAATAGACCCAAAACGAATCAAGTAATACACAAATGGACTTTCTACGTTAACAAACATTCAACTAAAACTATGAATACATTCAGTTCACTTTTACCATATTCAAGTGATCATTGCAATCATTTTTCATGCCGAGTACAACAATGCAAGCTTGTGAGTAACAATTACGAAAATTATTCCAAACAAAGTACAATGAAACTTATAACTTAAATAGACCCATAACTGAACATCTTTGACCACTTTTACTAAAATAGAGTCTAGATGACACATCATCCCGGCTAACAATCTTCCCGTCAAGATTTCTCGGAAACGAACCGGTCATCATACACACAATCATTACCTACTACATTTTTCGAAACTGCATTCAAGTCCAACTTGCTTTCATGATCAATACTTGAATCCAACAACCCGGCTCTCAAGTAATAGGTAACCAAAAGGTCATTAAAGGCACAAATCTTATAAGACCCATTGACAATTGCATCAGCTTCTTCAACTTTGGAACCTAATGCAGAATCAGAATTTGTCATTTATGGAGACGGGTACACAATCGCAGCTTCAATAACTTCACTGTCAACAGCCCCCTCCAAATTAACATTCAACTTTGGCACCTGTTTTATTGAATTCTCAAACACTAGTGCAGGTTCAGTGAAAGTGGTTTACTACATTCGTACCGGATAATTCTCGATCCTCAACCTCAACCTGACACCATAGACGATTTATCAAGCGAAATTCCAGAACCACTGTCGACCATGAAAGTATCATCATGATCACCTTGGTTGGCACCTATTGTACCTTCACTGCAATCTTGATTAGAAAT